>NW_004443940.1:1733215-1853477 GCF_000243295.1 Trichechus manatus latirostris | reverse complement strand
GGTGCTTCTGCCTAGACCGCCATCTTGCCGGAGTCTCTCTCAAGATTTCTTTCTTAAAGAAAGTTTATACTCTAAACTTATCTAATGTTGACCAGCCCCTAAAAATGGACTTCCTAATTTTAAATTTTTACAATCAAACATAAATAACATACTGTGGTCAGATTGCCAAATGCTTAAAAAAAAAAAAAAAAAAGAGTCATTAAATCTATACTAGGAAATAAGGCATAAACTGTCTTTGGCCAGAACTTTCAAAGCATGGCCAGTAACTCTGAGTTTTCCATCTGTTTCTTTTACTAATGTCAACAATCTTATTCTGCAGTTTGTTCTTTATTGCTATTTTGAGTCCATTTTGCTTTTTATTTGTGGTTGTTATTGTGTGCCGTCAACTCTGACTCATAGTTACCCCATGTGACAGAGCAGAACTGCTCCAAGGGGTTTTCTAGGCTATAATCTTTACGGAGTCTCCCTCGGAGCTGCTGGGTGAGTTTGAACCACCAACCTTTTGGTTAGCCACCAAGCGCTGAACCATTGTGCCACCAAGCCTCCTTTTTATTTGTGGTCGTATGTTTACAATTACACAAATAGCAGTTGTTGTACATAGGATAATTTTATTTTAAAGTAATTGCTAGATGTTGTGAAATAGTCATTCCTTACCAACCACTGTTTACATTTCCATGTAAAGAGTAATTGATTTGAAATCAGAACTTGGTTGGGGGAGGGAGGCAGTATCTGTGGCAGGAATGAGCTAGGGAAAAGTGGAAGGATCCTTTGTAATTCCTTAGCAACATTTCAGGTCTATGCCCTACTTAATTAAGCCTTGCACAACATTGTAAAGTATAGTAAGGAACAGCTGCTTTTCTAATCAGCTAATTGCTGCCACTCTAGAGTAGAACACTCTAGAAGATAAGCAGCTATCTCAAATGCACACACATTTTTACTAATTTAAACTCACAGTTCAGACCTGCAGCCATGCAGTGCATGCCTTACACTGGCTGATGTGTGCAGAAGGGAGATAAGTGGTGGGACTTTGGAGCCAGTAATTCTTACACTGAGTGGGGTGTTGGAGAGGGGAGAGGGTGGGGGGTGTTGGGTAGAGCAACAATTTTCGGTGGCATAAAAAACCTAGCAAAACATAGATGAAGTGAAAGAGCTAGATTTGTTTAACTTAAGGAATAGAGACTAAGAGTCACATATTAGCAATTAGTACTACAAATTTAGGTAATGACTATTTATTTAGGCAAGAAAACTAACAAAGCTGCATTTTCTTAGATGGCAGATTGATCAGAAGTAATACAGTTTCTCCTGTCCCCCGAGCAATTCTTGAACCACTACTTTCCACATGGAGTTTTCATGAACAGTAAGAGAAGTAGCAGGTGCCATGTTTTTCCATGTGCTTTAATTCATATCTTTTTGATATATGTCGTTTTTAAAAAGTTTATTTTATAGAAGCAGTTTTATTTTCCATCTGTTTATTTTGCTCATGTCAGCCATTTTAATTCTGCGGTTTATTCTTCAGCATCATTTTAAGTCATTTTGCTGTAGTTGTGGTTATACATTTGTAATTATAGAAATATTAGTTGTTGTACATAGATTAATTTTATTTGAGTAACTACTTTACTTCTGGTACCTAACACTGTGCATGGCATATGGCGGGCTCTCGAGAAGTGTTTGCTGAATGAAAGAGGGAATGAATGGGTAGCAGATGAGGTGGAATGTTAAACAGAGTCAATCTGTTTTGTTGATGACTGTCAAAACGTATTCACACTTAGGGAGGGGGGAAGGTATCTTGCCAAGTTGTTGACAACTACAGTAATCAAGTAATAGTGTATATTTGACCTCTGCATGTGCCTTAGCCCTTAGGTTTAAATAGGAATATGTCCTGTATCCTGGATTTCGAAGGACTTAAATAAAAGCCATCAAGCCATCTGACTTAGAATGCTGTCACTTGTTGTGTAGGCTTACCATCCCAGGTAATTCTTGTCATGCTAAGGCATCTCTTTCCTCAAGCCACTTCCTCCTCTAATGTCACATTCCCCTTGACTTTCGTGAATGACTCTCTTATTTCTTTCTGCCTCTTTGATCATAACATCTCCAGTACCTTGGTTTATTCCTTTCCTGCCTCCTGAATATGTGTTTTTCCTAGCGTTCTGCCCTTTACCCTACCTGATTCCTGCTAAGTGGCCTCATTTGTTGAGATCTCATGCCTGCCACATCAGTTTCTCTACTTCCAGCCTCTCTCCTGAGCGCCATACCTGTGTGCATCTGTATATATGACATCTTAAATTGAATGACTTCTAAGGACCTCATAGGTTCTTAAACTAAATCAAGTGTTTTTTTCCTCCGCCAAGTGTAATCTTCCTCCTTCCTGTATTTCTAGTTTTAGCTGAAGGAACTGCTTTGTAAAATGTGATCATTCAGCCTATAAAACTGAGAGTCTTACCCACTTTCCTCTGTCAAGCCTCATCCACTCAATCCTGAAATCCTATGAGTTCAGTTTCTTTTACAACTCTTGGCTTGGTCCTCTCCCCTTCATCTTCATGACTACTGGTTTACTCATGCCCTATTTTATGCCTGGAGCATTGCAACAACTTCTAACTGGTTCTCCTGCCCCTACCCTTCACCACTTTCTTCCCCCTAAATTTCATCATCTCTGCAGGGCTAGCTTTTCAAAATGGGCATCAGTTGTTATTTATCAGTGAAACTTCTTCACCTTCAAATAAACTCTAAAGTCCTTAGCATGGCATCCAATCATTTCAACAGCCTCCTGCCTCCTTCTTTATCTCGTATCCTCCTTTCCCTTGCCTTTCATTCTGCGTTCCTGCTGTAATTAACTATCGGTCATTCTTCAGATGTAGAGTTGCTGTTTGAGCCATTTGCTGCCTCTCATGTTTATTTCTTCTGTCTAACATCATTCCTTTTTCATCCACCTAATAAATTCACATTCACCCTTACAGATGTAGCTTATTTTTGGAAAACTTCCCTAATTTCCCCAGCAACCACTCGTCTTTCTCTGTTACCATTGTTCCTTGTGAATATTCATATTAAACATAATATTCTGTTTCAAGTTTCTGTCTCTCCAAATGTGAACTCTGTGAGGACAGAGACAAGGTCTCACTCATACTTTCACTTGTACTGTTAGCACACAAATAAATATATATTGAATAGATGCATAAATGAATATATTAGCTGTTTTGATCTTTGCGGCTATCTAGTTCATCCATCCATACTTAATTTTCAGCCTCTGGACTGTTGCCATATATCATATCATCTTCTCCACAATATACATTTCATGCCTTCATGAACACTGTGTTATGCTCTAGTGGACATCTATTATCTTCTTGGTGGGGTTAACCCTTTTCAGGTTGCTGTTATCCAGTGTTATACAAAGAGTCTACATAGCTTAAATCATCGTCAGCAGATGCCCATAAAAAACCAGAGTTCAAAGGAGAACATGACATCCTCATTAAGCAAAAAGAATATTCTTCAAGCCATGATATGTTTCTTGAGAAGCAATTAACACATTGCATATTATTCCTGTGAGACACAAACTGTTTCTTTCCCATCTTAATTTGCCTGCTTAAAAATAGACAGAACAAGATAGATGAGTTTATGCTCAAGGTGTATGTATTTCCCTTGTGGCCAAGGAACCAATTTCCTTTTCATATTTACAGAATATTGATACAATTATTCTTTCATCAGACATGAAATTTGAGCATATAACCAGTTTGTGGAAATCACCTAATAATTTATTAGGTTGATAACAGCAATTAAGTCACAATTGCTTCAGAGAAATATAAATTGACTTTCCATTTTAAATGGATAATTTAACATTCCAAACCTCAGTCATAGAGTGTAACTAATTTCTAGGATAAGGAGTTTATCTCTCCTATTATTAAACTTAAAATAAATTTCAACTGTTGATAATCCAGTGGCTAATTATTCAATGGCTGGATTATTCGATTTGTATAATTTCTGTGTTTTCTTCCTTGATTGCTTGCCATTGACTATTTGAGCATGTACTAAGGGAGAGAATTTCAGACAGAAATGTAACACATCCATAAGCCCATGATTTTTACTCCCATTTAAAAATGTAAAAGCCATACTTAGCTGTTGACCTTGCAAAAATAGGCAGCAGGCCTAGTTTGGCCCATGGGCCATTGTTTGCCCACCCTGGCTTAATCAAATCTTCAGATGACACTTTAAAATTATTTGTGTAATTTTCTTTGTTATTGATATTGCAGCTTGCAATGACACCCCCCTCCCCCATATATACACACTACACTCACACGCACACAATTGTTGGTTTAGCATACAATGTATGGAAACTTAAAATAGCTCTTTTTTTGGAAAAAATTATGGTTCAGGATTTTGCAGTAGAAATTCACCAACCAGAGGATTTGGATGTCTTAGCATTACAAATGAGGAAACTGAGCCACTGAACAATTACATAACCTGCCCAGCTAGAGGGAGTCACTGTTACCACAATAACACGGATTGGAGCCGCCTTCCACAATAGCCAATTCTGAGACGGGGGCAAGGTGAGCAGCAAGAGTTTTATTATATATCGATATATAGGAGACAGAGGGGAATAGATTCCTCTAAAAACTCGTCTCCTCCGCTGGAGGTCAGCCGAAGGCTTTTATAGGGACAGGATTATGGGTCTTAGAAGTTTGTGTTAGTTCCCCCTTGAGGTGGTCACGTCCCAGATGAGTTAATCTTCTCTTGGGAGTTATCTGGTGACATCCTGGCTTTCTTGTCCCAAGATGGGTGCTTTGTGCTGTTTGTCATTCCTAGATCATTATCACTTGTTTTCCACCTTCCAAGGAGGAACATCAGTTAATCTTAAACTTTTTATAGAGACTGGAATGGGAGAGAAAAACAATATCATGAGACAATGCGGAGGTTAGCAATGGGTAGTAATAATAGTGAGCCGGACCTATGCAACCTCTTCCATTACAGCTGCAAAGAATTGGAGCCAGAATTCTAATACAAGCTGATACCAGATCTTAACCCTTGTACCATCTTGCACTCTGGTCACATATTACATTGACATTTGATCTTTCAACAGAAACATCTGAGAGAACAAGGCTTTAAGTGCACTGGCATTGGCATCAGAAAGACTCCCCAACTTGTTTACTGCGTGGTCTTTAGCAAGTCACATACTCAGTCTGACAAGACTTCCTCTATTTGTAAAGTGTGGATTTCTCATTAGTTCTAATTTCTCGTTGTTTCACTGAGACAATGAAGTTGAGATTATGGGTTCCTGTTTTCCTCCTGCTTCTGTTTTTCCTTGTTAGTTATGAGGGTGTTAGGTTTTAGAGGAAGATGAAGAGTTCTGTCTTACACATGTTACACTTGAGGTGATGGTGGGGTCCAGCTAGTAATGCCCAGTGTTGAGCTGTAGATGAGCTGGTAGGTCTCAAGAGGGTGAGAACTGGACATAGAACTTCGGTTTTCTCTTACAAAGAGATGATGGCTACTACGTGGGGAGTGATTGAGCTCTCCAAGAAAGAAGGTATGAAGAGAACATCTGAGGACAAGGAGAAGGACCTTGATAAATGCCTGCTTATTGGTGGGTAGATCATGGAGGAAGAACTGCAGAATAGTTGAGAGAAGGATCCCTCAGAGGGATACAAAAAGAATACAGTAAGGCAGGGACTGGTAAAGTACACCCCCAAAACCTATTGCTGCCGAGTCAATTTCAACTCAGTGATCCTGCAGGACAGAGTACAACTGCCCTATAGGTTTTCCAAGGAGCTGCTGGTAGATTTAACTGCCAACCTTTTGGTTAGCAGCCTTAGCTCTTAACTACTATGCCACGAGGGCTCCTGTAAAGCACAAGTTGGGGTTAATTTAAAGAATGAATGGTAAATGGTATTAAGTACTACATGGAGATCAGAGGGTGAGGCTCATATAAAAAGATGGTCAACAATGTCAAGCATGGTAGAGAGTACACTGAAAATTAAGAAGAAATGAGATCATTTTTCGGCAAAAGAGTAAAATTTGTGTTCTTCGTTCGACCCTTTAAAGATTTGATTAAATATATCTTGGACACTTAAACTTTCTAATCAGTCCAGAAGGTAAAGCTATGGATGATTACCTTTGCCCTGCTTTGCTGTGATTAGCTGTAAACTAGTGTCCTTGTCCAAGTTTGAGGGTGTGCTCACAAGATGCCCAGCAGCAACTCAGCAACACATACCACCAGTTGCTGTTGGGTAGATTCCAACTCATGGCGTCCCCATGTGTGTCAGAGTAGAACTGTGCTCCGTAGAGTTTGTAATGTCTGATTTTTCTAAAGGAGATTGCCAGGCATTTCTTCTGAGGCACCTCTGCGTGTACTTAAACTCCAGCCTTTCACTTAGCAACCAAGCATGTTAATTGTTTGCACCACGCAGGGACTTCAGCAATGCATACAGATAGTGGAATTAGGAAAAATGAAACTGGCTTCCACTAGTTTACAACATCCGGTGGGAACAAGCCAAAGTTGGGTTTCTTCACCAATTTATTTGTTACCTTTGATGAGTCACTCTGTCTTCCTAAATATCCATTTCTCCTATAAATGAAGTTAATGTATGCTTACATAGATTTCTCTTTCTTATAACATTAAATACCTAAGGGTAAAAGGTGCTGTATAATTATCAAGTGTTATCTTTACCATTTATTTAAGACGAAACTGACCTATTCAATTGAAAATAATATCTTAAGTAGCTAAATTGCATAATTAGTTTATTCTTAAGAATACATATGCCTGAGAAGAAAAAGTTATCAATAAAATACTATGCAATTTAAAAATTAAGGCAAATCTTAAATGGTAGTTAAAGTTTTTTTGCAGCTTCATGAAAAATAGATGATTAAAACTCAGCATCCTTAGTATCTTCTGTTCCAAACGCTACCCCAGTTAGGTTAAGAGAAACTTTTTCATGTAAAGACAGAAAGATTCACCCTGGGAGAAGTTGGCACAGAATGAAAAAGATGAAACTGTATCTGTGTTAATTATTGATATACTGCAGGGAGAATAAGTGTTTAAAACCGAACAAATAACATGCTTTTCATTTAGACACCTCGGTTAATTTATTAAAATGCTCTTGATTTGTGCTTTTATCTCAGGCTTCAGTCTTTAAAAGAAGGATTTAAAGCACCCAGAGCCGGAATTATGACTACGCCTCCTTGTCAGTCGGTGTCTTTCGGTTTCAGATTTGAGTACTATAAAATTCTCTTCTTTTTTCTCTCTCTCTCTGTCTATCCACATTTTAATGCAAAACTGGGAGAGGTTGCCCAGGGGATTACTGGTAAAATATTTTAAACTGGCTAAGACTTTATTTTTTAAAGAATATTGTTGTGAAGAGTTAATAAGTAGGTGTTTCCAGGATTGTTTGAGTATTGTATTATTTTGCTGCATTGATAGGTCGTATTTGATATTTTGTATCAGTGCAGCAAAATAATACAATACCTAGAATAAAATCTTTAACAAACCTTGATCCCACTAGAGATCTCTGTGACATTCTGTGACCTAGAAGATTTCTCAAAGGCCAGGGCGGTATGAAGCCCAGAGTTTAGTGTTGTTCTAGCCACGCTCAATCATCTGCAGATTTCACCTAGGCTACCTCCAGACTCCACGGCTTTCCCGCCTTCTTTGGGTAGCAGGAAGGACTCCAGAGGAAGGGAAAGGGTGTGGTGTCCATGAGACATAAAACCACCCCAGCTATACCCCAAGACAAGGCAAACTACAAAATTTAAATATTCACAAGTATACTGGAGGGTGAGGATGATAAAAAGGTGCAGAAGAAAGGAAGTGAAGACATTCACACATGGTTGCATTTTCATGGGGAAAGCTCAGAATAATTAAAGGAGGAATATTTCCTCACTGAGACAAGCATTGTGATTTAGGTTTTCTGTTTTTTATTGCTTGTGTTACTTTATGTTAGAATGACATGTTCATTTAGACGAGTGATTTGACTAATGTTACCTTCTGCTTCTGGATTCTTCTTTTTGTTGTTGTTTTTGAGATCTTTGAAAACTGAAAGTGAATGACTGTATAAGGACGTGTTGACATTTATTCTTTCTTCTGCTTGTTTGATTGGAAATAGTTATGTTGGAGAGCAGGTGGTGAGGGTCTGGTGTTAATGAGGAAAAACAGTGCAATTTATTATTTTCCTTAGTTGCTACTTTGAACTGTGAAAACCAATACAAAACAAAACAAAAATCCCTCTGCCATCCAGTCAATTCTGATTCAAAGCAACCGTGTAAGACAGAGTGGAACTGCCCCATACGGTTTCCAAGGCTGCAAATCTTTACAGAAACAGACTGCCACATCTTTCTCCTGCGGAGTGGCTGGTGGGTTCAAACCACGGAACTTTTGGTTGGCAGCTGAGTGCTTTAACCACTGTGCCACCAGGGCTCCTTTGAAATATGAAGGCAGTCAAAAATCCAGGACACATTTGCAAAGTTGTCACAACCAACCAAGGGCACCATAGGACTCTCATCCCACTAGCAAATTATCAAATCGTTCCATCCTTCACATCATCAAGTTGTGTTCCTCATTGTCTTTTTCGGCATTTTGAAAGTTCTGTGTATACTTAAGATGACTAAGTAGTTCTCTAAAGGCTCTAACTAACATTGACAACCAGAAAATCCAAAGTTGTAAGAATAAGTAAGATTCCCCCTCCTCTTGTCTTTAACAAGCAGTTTCTTGGCTACTGAAGATAAAAGCACCACCATCATCAGCTATGCCTTAAGAGTCTTGGGGGAACTTAATCTGTGACTATAAAACCACTTCATTAGTATTATGTGTACGCTAGAGCCTTTCCACCGACTTAACTCTAATTAAAAAAATATTACTTTTATGCCCCAGATCTTACCAGCTACCCGAATGTTCTCAATGACTGCTTTGAGTGCAGTTAGATACAAACTCTGTTTTAAGGTGGTTAACCCCTAGCCACACGAAGACTAAGATATATTTGCTTCTTGATAGAAGAAAAGTATTATATCTACTGACAGTTTGCAACAAGAGACGGGAGATTAAAAGTAGGATGAAGTAGCATTTTTGTGCTTTTATCCCTGCTTATTGTTCTCTAAGGAGCCTGGTGACACAGTGATTAAGTGCACGGCTGCTAACCGAAAGGTCAGCAATTTGAACCCACCAGGTGCTCCATGGGTAAAAGATGTGGCAATCTGTTACTGTAAAGATTTCTGGGCTTGGAAACTCTCTGGGGAAGTTCTAATCTGTCCTGCAGGGTCGCTGTGAGTCAGAATCGACTGAAGGGCAGTGGGTTTGATTTTGGTTGTTCACTGATTTGGATAACTTCTTGAAATATGAAAGAGTCTCATACTACTGCTACTTTAATTTCTGAAATGGGGAAGTGGCTGTTGCATTAATTGGCTCATGCTGATTAGCATCATTCATTAGCATCATGCATACACAATGATGCTCAAGGGAAGCAATGAAGCGTAGTAGCTAAGAGCACAGGCTCTGGAGCTAGACTGCATGCATCCCAATTCCAGACTGCTGTTTGCTATGAGTGTGAGCCTCGACAATTTCTCATCTCTCTGGGCGCATTCTTGCTATATCTCGTTGACATCTAGGTGTGCTGTTTTGTGTGTGTGTGTGTGTTTTGTTTTGTGATTCTTGCCATCGTAAATTAGGTCTTTTATCTAGATAGTCCTTGTATATCTAAAGACTATTGATTTTGAATATTAATATAAGCACCTTCATGAAGTTAAAAAAAATTATTTGTAGTCATTTTTCAATTGGTTCCCTTTTTTCCCTCCAAATAAACAACTATAACATCTGCAAGCAATGTTGTTGTTGTTAGGTACCCTCGAGTCAATTTCAACTCATAGCAGTGCCACTTGACAGAGCAGGATGCCTCATAGGGTTTTCGAGGCTCTAATCTTTCTGGGAGCAGATCACCAGGTCATTCTCCTGTGGAGCTGCTGGGTGGGTTTGAACTGCCAACCTTTCAGTTAGCAGCTATTGTGCCACCAGGCTTCCCAGCAATGACAGATTGTTTTATCTTCTTCTTTCTAAATCTTTTTTGACCATTTAGTTCTTTCTCTTTTCTAATTGTATTTTCTAGAACTTTCAGAAAATAGTATATATATATTTTAAGAATTTTAAAATATTTCTTGTCTTATCCTAACATTAGATTACTTCCATTACTTTCCATTGTAGCATGATGTGACTTTTAAATTAATATATTTATAAATAAATATGTCCAGCTCACACACACAGATATATACACACAAGTGTGCAATTCATCACCAATTCCAAATTCAGTGGACATTTTCAATCTTGGTCTTATTTGTCCTGTCCTCTTTGCTGTTAACACCGTCCTTTGTAGAATTTCCCACTGTACTCCCTTGTCATCTGTGGTCATACAGTCTCCTGGATCTACTGAGACTTCTCTGACCACCTCTTCTTCACTGTCTCATTTGTGGGCTCTTGCTCGGTTGCACATTTAGGGTTTCCCAGTATTTTTGTCTTTGGCTCACTACTGTTCTCATTCTGCTATCTCCCTTTGGGGTACTGAATCCATTTTTATGGCTTCCACTCCAGACTATTTTGCTGATTCCAAATCTTGATAACTGGCTAGACCACTACCTGATTTTCATATACTTAAGTAACCTTCCATCAGAATTCTCCACCTAGATGAACCATGTTGTTGTGTGCCGTCAAACCGATTCTGACTCATGGTGACCCTGTATGATGGAGCAGAACTGTTGTATAGAGTTTCTTAGGCTTTTATCGTTGCAGGAGCAGATCACCAGGTCTTTTCTCCTGCAGAGCTACAGGGTGGGTTCGAACTGCCAACCTTTCGGTTAGCAGCTGAGCACTGAAACTATTGCACCACCAGGGCTCCTTAGATGAACCATAGATGTCTCAAATGCATCATGGTCAAAATATATAATTTCATTATTTTTAAACCTTAAACCTGCCCGTCTTCCTCTGTTGTCCATTACACTTGTTTAGGGATCAGCAAAGTTTTTCTTAAAGTACCAATAGTAAATATTCTAGGCATTGTGGGCCATACAGTCTCTGTCCCAAGTACACAGTTCTGCCAGAGTAAAAACTAAAAATAAAAATAAGGGGCCCTGGTGACACCAGTTAAGTGCTCAGCTGCTAACTGAACGATTGGTGGTTGAAACCCATTCACAGCTCCGTGGGAGAAGGACCTGATGATCTGCTTCCATAAAGGTTACAATCTAAGAGGTCCTGTAAGGCAGTTCTGCACAGCCACATGGGGTCGCTATGAGTCAAAATCCACTAGATGGCTACTAACAACTGAAAAAATCACCAGAGGCAACATATAAACAAATAGGCCTGGCTGTGTTCCAATAAAGTTTTATTTATGAGTCAGGAGACTGACTCCCAGAATGTAGTTTTTCCACCCCGCAGTTATTGATAATACTGTTGCTGATGCTAGAATTTTAGGTTTTATTTTTGATTCTCAGAGCCAAGAAATCTCCAAAATTTGCCATATTGACATTCTAAGGGTTTCCTAATCTGTACCCTTTTTTTTTTGTCCATACCAAAGCAATCCTAACCATGCTCTCACCCTTTCTCTCCTGGACTCTGAAGGCTTAGTAATTGTTCTCCATCCTTTTTCTTCTAGTCCTGTCAAATCTAACTTCTCACAACTAGCAGAGTGAATTTAGTAAAACGAAATGGGATTCTATTGCTCCCATGCTTTAAACTCTTTGCTAACTCTTCATAGCCTAAAGGGGTGTTCACAATTTGAAAGCTTCTTAACATGGCATAGAAGTCCTTCATGACCTGCCTCTCGTCTCCAACTTTGTCTCCCACTCCTATTTTTGACAGATCAGTTCCTTTGAGAAACAGATGCCAAGATGGGATTAGATGCTTAAGGAGCAATTGCCTTTGAATGATAAAGTGGGAGAGAAAGAGATTCTGAGAAGTCTCAGTCACACCAATGAGGAGTACCCCACTGGGCAAGGAGCTGCCTGGGCCAGTTCAGTGTGGTGGTGTAGATGCAGGCGGTCAGTTTCTCTGGAGGGAGAGCTGCTTGGTGCACGTCCATGTCACCACACCTTGTTACTTCACCCTGTGTACTTCAGCTTCACTAAAAGTCTGGTAATTCTCCTAATATAACTTAATGTCTCTCACTTGCATGCGTTAGTTTCTGTTTCCTATTCTCTCTGCCATGTCCCTTTCTGCCTCTGTCTTTGCTTGGCCCACTGTTTTCACTCTTTAAGTCTCACCTGAAGCACAACTTTCTCCAGAAATATTTCTTAACCATTTCCAGCGTCCCAACTGTGCAGAATTGTTAATATTCAGTCATCCCTTAACATTCGTCTAATGGTATCAGGTGTCTCCTAATGCCACCTTTCTGTCAGTTCATCATACTGCAGTGGCTTGCTGGATGCTAGGATGCTGGAAGTTATGCTGCTGGTATATCAAATACCAGCAGTGTCACCAGGTTTTAGCAGAGCTTCCAGACTAAGACAGACTAGAAGAAAGGCCTGGTCACCTACTTCTGAAACTTAGCCAGTGAAAATCTTACGGATCACAACCAAACATTGTCTAATACAGTGCTGGACAATGAGTCACCTAGATTGGAAGACACTCAGATACACAGTGGCCACAACAATGGACTCAAGGATACCAACAATTGTGACCATGGCTCAGGACCAGGCAACATTTTGTCCTGTTGTATATGGGGCTGCCATGAGCTGGAACTTAACTGAATGGCAACTATCAGTGCATTTTCCAAATTAGTTAGTTGTATTTATTTTTGATTTTTTTAGTACACAGTGAACCTCTTGAAAGAAAGGATTACTAGGTATATATTGTCAGACACCCACAGTACGTGGCACCCATTTGTTGAATGAATGGCGGTACTCTGCATTAACCATTGGAAGGACAACTTGGCCCAGATGACATAAAAGAAGACATTGTGACAGATGATCCTTATACCTTTATACTAGGTTAAGGAGAGTTTCATTTTTTAAGTAAAAAATATGTTTTTATAATTTTGATTTATTAGGCCTATTTCAACTGAATGTGGGCAATTTGATACATTGGTAGTAACACTGGGCTCAAGTCAAAGACCTGTGTTCAAATCCCAGTGTTCCCATTTACTAGATGAACAACCATGGGGCAACACCTCTAGTATTAGTTTCCTCTCCGCTAAGATGGAGATAATAACCCCAAGGTCACAGAATTGTGCACCTATCAAACCCCTGGTGATACATTCCACTTCTCTCTGACAGAACCTCTGCTGCCTTCTATTGTATCAGGGCCTGCGTCAGCATTAACTCAATGTCCCATGATTGTACTGAAATTTTAGATCACGTAATTAACTCTTTGTACACAGAGTGGATGAGAGGTGTGATTTCAAGCAATGCTTTTCTACCAATTTGTATGTGCGATGAATACAGGTCAATGTATTATTCCAGGAAGTAGTTTTGAACTATATAGGCTGCTGACCTATTTCAGGCTATAATTTTTACAGAGTTCAACATTGGAGAAAATGGAAGATCAATTATGTGGGGCTAGAGAGAATGTCACAGCACTGATTTGATAGGAAAATAGGGCCCTTGGCTTCTTTGCTTAGGGATGAATTACTGTGGCTGCTGTCTTCATGGCCATGTCTCCCAGTTGCCATCCATAAACTGTAAGAATGAACACGATGAGCTTTTTTAAAAGTAAAGATGATAATGTAGGAAATAAATGGTAAAGTAAAATCATAAAGCTTAAAATAGTATGCAAGTCAAATAAAGACAATGAAAATAGACAAGATAAAAAGAAATTAAAGTAGGTTTAAAAAAATAAGCTATGTAGGCCCAGAAATTTTAAAATAAATTAAAATGACAATGTAAGATGGAACTAAAAGACGAAAGGGATAAGAAGATTAAACAAGCTTTAAGAATGCAAACAAGAGACTTATATATTTAAAATGTGGAACCTAGGTGGACTGAGATAGGGCAGCAGAGTTGTTTCCTCTCACAGAAGCAAAGCTTTGCCATAAAGGAAGAGGCAGGAGTCACTGATTGGAGCTGGCCTGTTGCCCACTTAAAGTATTCCCTCAGTGACCCGCGAAGGGGGTTTTCTCCTGGATGATGGCGATGCGCCCTTTTCTGCCAGCAGAGGGCAAACAATGAGCAGCCCTGCAGAGCTGAGGACAGGCTGAACGCATGCGCAGGAAACGAGGCGCCAGAGAGCGGAGCGCAGTCACTCATTGCTGAATTTGAAATGGCGTGGAAGCGTGCTGGTAAAGAGAACTTGCCTAGGTGTCTCGTTTGTTTTAATCACTCTCATAGAGTGTAGAAGTAAATACTCCTCTGCGCGCCATTTTGGCGTACATTCTTTGTGCACTTCTTGTTCAAGATTCGGCTCCAGGGGTGTATTTTTCTCTATTCAGCAACTGTAAATAGATCCTCTCCCTGTAGCCCTTGAGCCACAGGTGTCCTTTAGTTTTGTTTTTGTTTTACATTTTCTCTTCCTCTTCTCGTTTCTTAATACCTGTTTACCTGTTTGATCTGGCTAGTTCTCTGAAAGTATACACATCTGCTCACCTACACACACGTAACCATACCCATCTCTTCCCATGCGTGCAGTCTGTACCCCACTCATAGACACACACACACACAACCTCACTCCCCTCTACTACTCATACGTATAATCTGCACCCCACTCATACACACAACTCATCCCCAAACACACACTCTCTCTCTCTCACACACACACCCACCCACACCCACCCACACACACACACAGGAACACATGCACACACGCTGCCCTTCGCCTTTATGCCTTTTCTCTCTTCTGTGCGGCTTCTCCCCGCCAGCCTTTCCCATCTATCATTGCAATCCTTCACATCACCACAGATACAGATTGAAATAGTGTAATTTATTGTTTCTTTTCCAGGGAGCTTTTTTTTTTTTTTTTTAAAGCTTTTCCTCTGTGATTTGTAAATAATGAATAATTCCAATAGACATGTGATGGAGAGTGTGACTTTTATGCAGTTTTTTAAGTTGATTTACTTTCACGACAACCCTGGGTTATGGGAGGTAGGGAGCTCGTTTGACTGGTACTGCAGAGTCTCTTGCCACATTTCCCGGAGTGTGTTCCTCAGGTTCCCATAGATGAGGCATGCATTTTAAAAGAAGCCCTCTCTGCTGACACAGGTTTGGAAACTGCTAAAGTAAACTGGCTCCTTTAATGCAAAACTCCTCAAAGCATTGCATATAATTTGCTCTGAGCCGGGCAGCATTTCCAAAACATACTTGGCCAGGGAAACTTATTTTTCATCAAACATTGCATTCTCAATTCAGCGTTCCATGGAAAATAATTTAGGAAATAATGATCTAATGACAGTAGTACATTTTCTTCTGTGCTGCAGAGAAGCTGTTTTACGGTTGCCCTTGTTGAAGAGTTTTAATTCACCTCAGTATATTTTCATCAAATTGGTACTTCTTTATTTTTGTAGTCCAAATGCATAATAAAAACGTATGCTAGAGCCGATCGATGATTCTGGAGAGTCTCCTGAAATCTCAAAGCAGGTGAAATAATTTTTATTACATTTTATGCTGATGTGTTTTTCTGTAAAGCAGTTCTTTGAAAATCAGTAATCTTTATAAGGAAGATAGTCTAATTCTATTTTGATTAAGTCTTTGTGTAATCATAATACTAGTACCTAATGCATGTTACTTGATCCAAAAAAGAAAAAAATTGTAAACATGTTACTGGAAAAGCAGCAGAAAATGAGAGAGATGGGGTGGCGGGTGGGGGTGGCGAAAGAGGAGAGAGAGAAAGGAAATTCAAATGGATCCCACTAGGACGAGTCACTGCAGACACAGCTCCGGCACAAATGGCAGGTGGAGCAGCAACACCTGTACCTTCTTTTGGGCACCACACCTGTGATGATGGTCCCTGCCTTATTACTGAGGTCTCTGTCTGATTTTCTGACACTATTTGGAGGGTTGTGCACAATCCCATGGCACATGGGACAAAGTCTGAGTAGCACGTTTCTGGGTTAATGCCCCTTTCCAACCTCTTCCGAAGATGTAAGAAAGTGCAAGTGTGGGGTGGTCCTCCATGCCAAAGTCTGCCACAGAATAGCTATCTTTTGTATGCGAAGACCTTGTGCATCTGCCCTCTAAGCTTAAGAGGGCTGTTGTTGTTAGGTGCCATCACGTCGGCTCTGACTCATAGTGACCCTATGTACAACAGAATGAAACACTGCCCGGTCGTGCGCCATCCTCACAGCCATTGTTATGTTTGAGCCCATTGTTGCAGCCACTGTGTCAATCCACCTCATCGAGGGTTTTCCTCTTTTTCGCTGACGCTCTACTTTACCAAGCATGATGTCCTTCTCCAGGTACTGGTCCCTTCTGATAACATGTCCAAAGTATGTGAGACAAAGTCTCACCATCCTCGCTTCCAAGGAGCACTCTGGCTGTATTTCTTCCAAGACAGATTTGTAGTATATTCAATATTCTGTAGTATATTCAATATTCTTCACCAACACCATAATACAAAGGTATCAATTCTTCTTCAGTTTTCCTTATTCATTGTCCAGCTTTTGCATGCATATCAGGCAATTGAAAATACCATGGCTTTGGGTCAGGCGCACCTTAGTCCTCAAAGTGTCATCTTTCCTCCTTAACACTTTAAAGAGGTCTTTTGCAGCAGATTTGCCCAGTGCAATACGTCCTTTGATTTCCTGACTGCTACTTCCACGGGTGTTGATTGTAGATCCAAGTAAAATGAAATCCTTGACAATGTCAGTCTTTTCTCCATTTATCATGAAGTTGTTTACTGGTCCAGTTGTGAGGATTTTTACTTTCTTTATGTTAAGCTGAAGAGGGAGTTTTGATCAATTAGTGATTTTCTATGAAATCCAAAGTTCCACTGGACTTCAGACCCAGTCTGTGTATACCCTTTCCTTTCTAAGTGGCCACCTACCTGCACGCCTTCATCAGGACCTCATTGTCTTTGTGATGAAAGGATCCTTCTGTTGGAAACAGTTAAGCCATTGACTTCTAGCCGAAACATTGGTGATTTGAATCTATCCAGTGTCACCTTGGAAGTAAGGCCTGGTCATCTGCTTCCAAAAGGTTACAGCCTTAAAAACTATGGAGCACACAAGGGGTCACCATGAGTCAGAGTCTACTCAGTGGCAACTAATAATTATGAAGAGTTGCATTTTAATTGGAATTAGAGAATCAGAACCATTAATGCTCCCAGCACAACCTTCATCAAATATCTTCCCAGAGCACATAGCCGGGCCGATTATGTAAGAACTCAGCCGAAAATTTATAGTCCATTGGAATGAAAAACTCATATAGGCATCTTTTATTTGCTTCCCTCTGTTTTTAGCCCAAAGCACATATAGTAGGTACTTAGCTGATAATGACCGACAATGGCATAACTACCGACTCTCATTTGCTTTTCTTAGTATATTTGTAGATATGGTGAATAGTACTTTCTAATACTTTTAAAAAAAAATTTTTTATAAACATTTAAGGAGTAGTTTCTAGAAGTTGGTGGTTCTAACCCACCCAGAGACTCCTCAGAAGAAAGGTCTGGCAGTCTGCTTCTGAAAAGGTCAAACAACAACAAAAACAAAATGAAACAAAACTCGTTGCCATTGAGTCGATTCCAACTTATAGCGACCCCATAGGCCAGGGTAGGAGTGCCCCATAGGGTTTCCAAGGAATTGCTGGTGGATATAAACTGCAGACCTTCTGGTTAGCAGCCAAACTCTTAACCACTGTGCCACCAGAGCTCTTCTGAAAAGGCCACAGCCATGAAAACCGTATGGAGTTCATTCAGCTCTGCTCTGCAACACTTGAGGTCACTGTGTAGGAATAGACTAGACTGGCAACTGTTTTTTTGTTTTTAATTTCTTTTTATTAATTATCACATACTTGATCAGTCTGTCTACTCACTTGATATCCTGGGAATAATATTCTCCACGGTTGTTCGTATCTCTCTGATTATGTTTTCTATCTTCTTTCTTGATCCCTCATCCTTCTGTATACCCTTGGCAATTGGTGTTAACTGGGTATTCTTTGGTCTGCTTTTGTTGCTCCATTCACTTTACTAGGATATTATTCACTTCCATGTGTCCACATACCCTGACAATTCCCAGACCCTAAAGCCTGATCCATCTCCTGAACTTGGACCATGTTTCCATTCACCTCTGGACATCTCTACCTACATGTGTCTGGATTCCCCAAAGTTAGGGACAAAATCTAAACTTAAATTCTCTGTGAAGCCTTCCTTCTAGGAATTCTCTCAATTTTCTCAATACCTCTCTAAGGGTGCAGTCATTTTAATTGTAACAAATCACACAACACACTCATGCATTATGAATTCTTTTCTAAAACTTTTAAAATAAAAGTATTAATTCCTAGTGAGAAATTAACATGCTGAATATGCCTGTTGAATGTTATTTGCCCAGTTTCGAAACACCATCATGGGACTGTCCACATCACAGTAGGAGGATGTAAGGTACACCAGTCAGAATTAATGCATCCTTAACTTGTTGATTACATATTATATTCTAGCTCTGGGATGCTAGAATCTTTCTGTAACCCTCCAAAATGCTACAGTGAAATGTATTTTCCTTGAAGGCTATGTATTAAAAAAAAAAAAATGCCAGCCTAGTATCACGATTTCATTTGAAGACTCTGGTTGAGATAGCCTTTGCCAAGAACACGTTCTTCAAACAAGATGTGCTGTTTTCTCCCTGAAGGTTAGATGTGGGGCAAAAAAAAAAAAAAAAAAAAAAAAAGTTGCTACTTTGTCAAGGGCACTTTACAATTTGTCTAACTAACCAGTTTCTTCTCCACAGAGAGCCTTGTCTTCGCCTCAGTTATTGCTGGTTTACAAACCAGGGTGCAAAGGCAGGTGTCTCTTCTCCGCTAATTTTTAATTCTAATACTTTCAGAACAAGATTATCCTGGACCCCATGACATTCAGCGAGGCCAGGTTCCGGCCGTCCCTGGAGGAGAGGTTGGAGAGCATCATCAGCGGCGCGGCGCTGATGGCCGACTCGTCTTGCACGCGCGACGACCGGCGCGAGAGGATCGTGGCCGAGTGCAACGCGGTGCGGCAGGCGCTGCAGGACCTGCTCAGCGAGTACATGAATAATGTAAGTCCCGGGCGCTCTGCGCGCGCCTCCGCGGGGCCGCGCAGCGGTCTGTGGCTTTTGCAGCCTGAAAAGAGGGCAGGTGTTTCCTAAAGAGTGTCAGGTGTAACCAACGAACAGCTTTGGGAGCGGCTGTGTTCTGATTTCGTCTCAGAGTGCGTTTTTTAGTATGGAAGAGGTTGCTGGAAAGTAAAATCTTAGCAAGAGTTTGGCTTTTTGCTTGAGTGATTCTTTCGTAGTCATTTTCGTGGCTGGCGTTTCACGTAGATAAGTTTGAATTGGTAAAAGTAGATGACTGCTGGACATAACCGAGAACGTGCAAAAGCATCTCTTACAAAGAGGACTTTCAAAGCCCAGGATAGCTATTGATGCCCATCTTCATCCCTACCAGGCATTAATAAATGTAATAGGTTTTAAACTGTTTGCATAGGGGTGGGAAAGTCCTAACTGCAGGTAAAACTTAGAGGGACTTTATTGATTCGTTGTGCAATTAGAGGTTCTTATGAGAATGAGTCTCCACGTTTTCAAATAGGTATCAGTGGTATCCAGTTGTATTGCAGCAGGCACAATAGCCACTTCTCCTCCAGTTATAGAATGTGATGGTTGCTGTATGCCTGAAAACGACCAGGAGGAGATGAAATCCATAGGCTTGGTTTGAAGGGGACTGAGTTACAGTGATATTGATTTGATACGTTCATTCAGAGGAGGAGATGTTGTTGATGCCCAGATCCTGCAACACCTCCTCCTGTCCTGGACTCCTGGCTTTGACACAGTTAAGCATAAAGTAGAAAAATGTGTTTTTTACGTTGTGTGTTGAAGGAATGCCCTGAGTAGTAGTCACGTAGGTAACAGGGGCACTGAAAATCTGCTCACAACTTTTGAAGCGAATGCTGGGTCCTGGCAGAATACCCTGAGGCAGTGCTGAGACAAACAGTTCACCAATCCCTCCTCCAGCACACCTCTTCTCCTTCCTACCTCTCCCATCCCTAAGGCTCATGCAGCCAAGCAAGGAGTTAGCATTGGCACTAACAATGCTACTCCAGGCAGACTCTCCGGAGAACTTTGACTTTGAAAACAAAAAGAGGACCAATGAGAATGCCCAAAAAAAAAAAAAAAAAGTTTCCTTTCTTTCACCCTTCGGATTCTTTGACTTTGGAAGATCTGCCCATTTTCAGCACGCAAAGAATAAGGTGTGGATGGATACATCATGTGATGCCCTACTGCTTTTGAGGACTTCTGTGTAGGACCCTGGATGGCCAACACTTTCTGTGATTTTAGCTTATGGGTGGTATGTAGGGTCCAGCCAAAAATGTTGATCACTGGTTTCTCACACCCTGAGTAAATCTTTTGAATAGCAGATTTATCAGGCAAGGATGCTTATACATCTGGGATTCTGTTTGTTTATTGTTGTGTTTTTATAACAGAATAGCTACCGTCGAATTACTTGTATGTGAAATTTTGTTTTAGATTAAGGTATGCTGATATTTTTGATATCAGTGAATAATTTTACCAAAGAAGGAAGGAGAAAATACAGAGATCACAGTGATGGTTAAGATCGCAACACAAATAAATAAGAAATAGTATATGTTCCTGGGAAGGGATATCACAGAATGTGATTAAAGAAGTGTTGATTGAGATGTGACATTCAGTTTTCAGATTGGTGTCTAGAATTCTGTGAAGTGTAAACTGGTAGAGATCAGAAGAGCTGATAGATTTTGGTATTTTATTGACTCCGGGTGCTTATTTTTCTGTTTACAACCTTGTGATGCAGGAATGTTTTGTAATTTTATTGAAAATATGGTTTCTACTTTGACATGGTTTCAGATAATACCTAGATAGGTATAAATTTTTGCTTAAATTTTGAAGTGTGCAAATTCATTTCACATTAAACCATTAGACTCAAAACTTGAAATAAAACACCTTCTATTTGAATTTTATATAAACTGTAAAAAATTTAGTTGGGCTTCACACTTCTTTGATTTCAAGGTAGGACTGATTGAGCTATACCAGCTCCATAGTCCCTGTCCAGTGTACTCAATTCTAATGCTACAAAATCAGTTTCGATATAACATACATTAATATAAACACTCAAACACATCTATGCCTTGACTGAAAAGTCTGTTATATTTAACAGCAACCAACTGTGCCTGGATTGTCATATGTATGTATGACATATGTCTATATCTATCTATATATACATGTATATATGGGGGCAGGAAAGGGAGAGAAAGCTCTGGTAATAAAGGTATTATTACATATCACCCTAAAGATTTTGTGCTAGGCACAAAATAACATTAGGATAAAGAAGTCAATAGACTGAGAAGAAAAGATTTTGATAATAGCCTAACAGACATTTATGAATTCTAAAAAATTCCCATTCAATCCTTGATGAACATTCAATTTACAATGCTCGCTTGTAGCCAAAGTTGTTTGAAAATCTTATACCTGCCAAGTGGGATGGGGGGAGAGGGTGATTGGCAGGTGCAGCGTTACACTAAGTGATTGGGAAACAGTAGTTTTCCTGGGGTCTGGGCCATGGGTTAGCCACATGGGTGGCACTGACATCCAGAGGAGCCAGTTGTGTGTGAGATATTTCACAGATGGATATGAAAATTGTTGTATTTGTGCGTAACTTGCAGAAGAAACAAAAAACTGTGCACTTGAAAGAAACTGTGGCATGAGCCAAAAGGCTGGGTCAACAGACCCAAGTGGCAAAAATGATGATCACAGAGCATGATCATAGTAGAAAAGACTGTTAAAATAGTTTCAGGAAAGCCCTAGGGGGCCTTAACTTATTTTATCGAGTTCAAGAAATAAGCAAAAGTGAGAAGCTGCTTAGAAAGAATTTCTCCCTTGAATGGGACATTATTATTATACATATGTGGAGAATAATGGGTAGCAAGAGACTCTTTCTCAAAAGGACTTAACAACCTATAAATGTTAATTTGGTTTAGCGCCGGGAGCGTGGTTGTTTGAGTATTATGCTGATTACCATACACAGTTTCATTTTATAACGAAGTCGTAAGTTTTCCTCCAGAACTTATAATTTTGGACAGCTTTTTTGTAGCAGTAAAATTCTTTATTGGGTAAACAAAATTTTAAAAGAGAACTGATGATAAAAACAATTAAATGTAGTCTTTTATTGGCATGGATTTTGTTGTGCATTCAAATTTAGAGTATTTTACTCATTCAACCAATATGTATTGTATGACTGGCGACTTTGTACTAGGTGCTGTTGAAGGCTTCTAGGGATATGGGAGGGAGCAAAACATGTAATTTTCTGCTCACCCTAGCTGGGGGTGGGGGGCAGACAGTAATAAATAATTTGAGCAAGAGCTATCTTAGGTGGTAGTAAGTGCAATGGGGAAATATATAAACAGAGACAAGGAGCATGGGGTACAGTAAGGATGACCTGAGAAGGGTTGGTTGAGAAGATGGCATTTAATCAAGGACTTTTTGGAGCGAAGGGAGGAAAGAGCAGTTGAGGTGGAAGGAACAGTAAAGTGAAGGGCCCTGCTGTGTGAGGGTGTTGGTGTGTTTGAGAAACCCTGGGGAGGCCAGTGTGGCTGTGGTGAGTGTGGGGCTGATGGTAGTAGGAGGTGGGGTCTACGAAGTGACAAGGCACCAGACTGTGAAGGCCCTTGATACGGGATTTGACTTTTGCTCTAATGAAATGGGAAGCCACTGGAGGGTGTTGGCCAGAAAATGCCATGACTTAGGTGTTGAGAACAGACTGTAGGGGTATAAGGGGTGAAAACCAGGGGGGCCCTTGAGGACACTTCTGGAATACTTTTGGAGAGAAGTATGGCTTGGTTCAGAAGGTAGAGGTATAAGTGGTGTGAAGCATTCAGGTTCTGACGATATTTTAAACAGAATGTGTTTATAAAGTAATCAGTGAGGAAAATGTGACATCGGGGGTTGTGAGTGACAGTTGCTGTAATATCAGCCTCTTAATATGATGTCTTCATTTAGTTTTGATTGCAAAGAAAATTCCGAATTACTCAGATGTGATAACAATTTGTAAATAACTCACTTTGCAGTGCCCAGACACTCTGCTAGACAGATTGCATCTGAAAGAAGACTTCAGTAGGTAGATTTTGTTTCAAGTTGTATCACCAAAAATATCTAAGTACAGCTCACATTCTTATAAAAGTCAGTCTGTTGAAATCTAACTTATGCTAAGTTCTAAAACTGTAATGCAGAACTCTAAGGAGAAAAACATAATACTTAACTCTAAGTACCAAAACTACAAATGCAGGTCTGTAAGGAGATGCATTCAACTGTTACTTTTTCATGCACAATTCACTGTTAGGCCTTGATGAGAATATGATGAACAGATGTACCTGGACCTTGCTGTGTGTTGTGGTGCTGTACAATCTGGATCAGTTTTATATTTATATACATGTATATGTGTGTGTGTATGTATGTGTATATATATGTACATGTATAGTTCTGAATTTTTTTAAGACCAATGCAGAGCTACAATTTTTTAAAAAAATCTATCAATTAAAGTTCAACTACTTGTATAATGATGGCGGAGAACCTAGAGGCAGAAGGTAATGACTTGGTGGTCTCTGCTGTGTTAAAATGTGGCAATTTTTTTAATTGCATTTTTTAAAATAATTTTAAATTTTTAAAAAATATTTTAATCCAAAGTTTTTCAGACCTTCTGAGGCATCTAACTGGATGCCTTTACACAGTATATAAGCCACACACATAGTGCATGTGTAAAAGCGCGTGAGGACAAATGGATGTGGGAACATATAGACGTTACAAGTTCCTGAAGCACTGTTGCCTTAGCCTTTGCTGCAGAGTAGAATTTAACCTGAAGAGGGCTCCCATCTGAGAGGGCCCAAGGACTTACATAAGTTTAAAAAAGGTCATTGCCAACTTGGTTCTGAGGCCCACAGCACAGCAAGACTCTAGCTCATTGCTCTATCATGCTATATGAGTAACACGTGAAGTGATACTCTACAACCAGGGACCTCTGAAAATAGTTTTTATACTGGTTTTTATAGTGCAAAAGAAATATATGTTCATTGCATAGGATAAAAAAAAGAACAAGAAAATAAAAATTATTTATAATCTCATTCCCTAAAGAAAATCACTGTTAATAATTTAGTGTATACCTTTGTATCTTTCCAATGTTTTAAGTTTATGTGAGTGGTATGCACACACACACACATACACACATATACACACATGTGGTACATATACATGTATATATACACATGCATATTATGCCTTGAATTTTTTTAAATGGACTTATTGTAACAATACTGTTTTGTAATCTATTTTCTTTACTTAATACATTGTAAATAAGTTACCATACCAATAAACTTCCTCTACCTTATGTTTATTGGCTGCATAGCATTTTGTTATATAAATATGCAATAATTCATTTAGAAGCAATTCATTTTGAGTGTATTTTTAAGGAAGAGTGTTGGAAAAGATAAGTAGGAAGACTCTTGGTGCCAGCAGCATGGACTTCTAATTAAGACCCAAAGCGTGGCCAAGGGGCAGAGTAAGAAAGCAAGGAGGACACAGCTCTGTAGTCTCGTCTCTATGGTTTCTAAGATCCCTGGAAAGTTTTGTGCAATGAGAACTTTGTATGTAAAGGTGTTTTAAATACCTCTTTGGTTTTATTTAAAATTATCTAGTGTGACTTTCTGTATTTTATCCATTTTCTGTATAAATTTGATTTTCATTTATCAGAGTGTCTCCAAATTGGCTATATGTAGTACTTCTGGGAGGGTCCCAGAACAACTAATAGGCAAGTTCAAGAGACGGATGTGATGTAGGGTCTCAGAGAAGCCATTGAAAGCTTCTGAAAGGAGGTGTCATCAGAAAGATAACTTTATGAGGAAATTGCTATGTTGCCAAATTTCTCCCAAATGAGAGGGTAGGAGAAAGACTGAGTAGTGGTTATCACTTAATGTGGCCAATTGTTAATTAAACATAGAATTTGTTTCCAGTGTTATCCAGGCCTTATCCTTTTTCTCCTTCCTGTTATTATGTCGAAGGGAGGATAAAATTCACAAAAGTCAGCTTGGCTAATTATAGGTTTATCTATTTAAAGATTGTGTTTAATGTAGAATAGAAAGTAATGTTTAAAAATGCTCTGGGCCACATGCGACCCAGTGCTGTCTGTGCTCTTGATAATGGAACTCCATTTTAATCGGGTATTAAGAGTTGCCTTAATGGAATTAGCAGCGTCATTCAAGAGAAAGATTCCTAACATCCCAAATTTGGTGCCTGTGGTAAAAAGGTTTCGTTGCCTTTTTCTTAATTGCATCTTTTCTTCATCCCTTTTCTGTTCTCTGCCTTCAAATATGTTCAGTGGACTCATCTCTATTAATTTTAAGCCTCAAATTCATCTATACAATTTATGTTTCTCATATAAAACCTTAGCTTCCACGGAAAAGATAGTTTTAAAATTTGTTTTAGTTGGTATTTCTTGCTCAGACATGGATAGAGTACGATTAGGTTACCGACTCTTTTTCCAAGGTCTAAAACTGTCTTTTGAATCTATTCTTCTCTGTAGTCAAAGACAGTTGGTTGGAATGGGAAATCTTTTGCATGGTGCTTTAGAGTTCTGCCCTTGAATAAATGTAGTTTTATAAGCCTGTTTGCCTGCATTTCCAGGTAGCTTTCAGTGTGACTTCCGCAGGTACCCCAGGGGTAATAACAGGTACCCCAAGGGTAGTATTTTTGTCTTTCTTCCTCCTTCTAATATTACTATTGTGTTTCTTTTATAGTGGTATTAACGGTATTTGCTGTGGTGGGATCTCAGAAAGCCAAGGGAGAGGCATGGAGAGGCATGGAGGGCATGTGGGCAGTACTGACTTAGGCACAGGTGGTAGGAGAAGATCCAAGCGTACTCCCTGGGGAGAATGATGACGGTGAGAGATGTTGTGCATGCATCCAGCGTCCCACAGAGCACATGTGCAATGGCTCCAAGAGGCTCCAGGGGGAATTCAGACTGGCAGGTTGCTGGTTTGCATTAGGATGATCTGGATATAGTGCCTACTTAGCTGTGGAGCCCAGTTTAGGTAATCTCCAGGCCCTGTGGGAACATGGCAGGTCTTCCTGGGTCTTAAGGAACCCAGGGTGTGGGCAATTATAAAAGCAAGGGATTTAGGCCCTTTGAAATACACAGCATGCCTTACACATATTCACCATTATTAGCAGCTCCTGGTATATACAATTAAATGACTTACTCACAGGATCCCAAGCAGATGGATGTAACTTGATGGGTTTCCTTGAGATCATCAAGGTCAACTCTAAATGCATTCTCATGTCCATCTCCTTGGCCAGGAAGAGTCCTTCCTTTATTAATCTCTCTCAATTCCTCGTTATTGATAGTTTAGCAAAGATTATAAACCTGTGCCTTGTAGCCATCTATAGCTGGGTATAAATCTCAGCTTTATAACCAGTAAATAACATGACCTTAGGCACACTAGAGCGACTTCCGAGCCTCAGCTTTCTCAGCTGCAAGTAGCCATAACAGGATTCACCTTATGGGGATACTCAGAGGGTCAATGTGACCATGGCCGTCAGAAAGCTCAGTGTCAAAGAAAGCTCATGCCTACTGCCTTGTTCTTTCCAAAGTTCTTATTTCCCTCTGCTATCTGTTAACCTCAAATAAATACCCTATGTTGTAAAGTTCATCGGGATTTTTCTGGAGATAGATAGTTAAAGTTAAGGAATGCTTTGTTGGCCATGTCAGGACTGGGGCTGCTCCTCCTTTGCTGGTCCCTAAGTGGCCAGAGGTGTTTCTGGCTGTGTGGCCCTGCCTAGAAGAATACTCTGGAGGTCACTATTGCCAAGTCCAGGAAATAAAAAATGAAAGCCATTGTAACATGAGTTGATTTTTAGAGACCCTGGGGGAAAATGACTGGGAATGGCAGTCCAGCGAAACCAGAAGTATAAACAATAAGATCAGGCCTCTGAAGTCTTAGAGGGGGGATGCAGTGCAGTTTGCCTGAGTTAGGAGAGGAAGTACCTTCCTTTTACTAGTCTTTTAGACTTTTGAAAGAGAAAGACGAGGATTCCCCCTTGGCGTGGAGGGCATATCTCCAGTTCCTGTGGGTCAGAGAGATGTAAGCATGAGAATTGTTCCTAGTACATTGTATAATATGGCCCTTTCCCTATAGCTCCAAGCTGTTATTCTGCAGCTCTTGGATTAGAATTAGGATCTGTGGTTAGAGGTTAGAAGCTGTTGTTAGTGTTTTTATAGAACCTAGACTTGCTCTGAAGTGTTTGGAGTGGTCACCCAAGGCATGGGTTTTGGAAACTTGACAAACACACTAGCTGACTGAGGACCCAGCCTGGCTGGTCTTAGAACTGAGAAATATGCAAAGGGCCTTTTTTTCTATTAGGCTCTCCTAAAGGTGAGCTGGAATGCAGTACTAAACTTTTTCCTAGTGATGGGATATAGCCAACCAGCAAAGGTGAGGCCACTGGCTGACAATCTCTTGAGTCTGAAGATTTTGGGAAAACAGCCTTGTCATCAAAATGAGGATCCCAGTCTTCGTTCTGTAACGAATGAAGTCTGAGCAGCGAAGGTCACAATAACTTCAGGAGCGCACTGTCCACTTTTCTATGGAGGAAAAGCAGAAGTGAGCGTATCCATCTCTCTCTTGCTCTCCCTTTCTCTCTCCTTCGTTATTTCCCTTCCTTTCTTTTTTTCTTCCTTCCAGCAACTGTGTGCCTGTTGGAATTTTTAAAAATTCTTTTCAATGCACAGATGAATTCCCAGGTATGTTAGGGAATCTCTCAGAGGCAAGAAATGACAAGAGAGCAATAAGCTAGATACTGGCCTGCAAATTTCTCACCGCATATGTAAACTTGGGTTTTAAATGGGACACGTGGGCAAAGAACAGGAGACAAAGTCTGGTGACCCAGTTAGTGACTTATCTTACAGACACAGTAAGATAAGGGACCCTAGTATAAAGCCTAGTTTCCCAGATGGTGACACCATTAGGAAATGATTTAATAAAAGTAAACTTTCTTGTAGAGAGAAACAGAGCCCTGGTAGCACAGTGGTTAAGAGCTTGGCTGCTAACCAAAGAGGCTGGCAGTTCAAATCCAGCAGCCGCTCCTTAGAAACTCTATGGAGCAGTTCTGTTCTGTCCTATAGGATCACTATGAGTTGAAATTGACTTCATAGCAATGGGCTTGGTTTTGTTGTGTTTTTTAAGAGAGAAACAATGGGAATATGTGCTCTCTTGGCCTTTGAAGAGGAGGGGAAAAAAAAAGAACCCTCCCCTCAGAAATCTTTTAATCACAAATCCACATTCACTCAGTTTTGGGGCCAGAAACTATATTCCAGCATGACCTAAAGTTTCTCCAAAATTTTTTCAAAGTCATTCTTTGTTGTCTGTTGCTAGGTACATGGCAGAAGCAAGTATCAGTCGTCTCTAAGAAACACACTTTAAACCCAGGCCTCAAAGAATTTCCACAGATACAGTTACAAGGAACAGAAGTTGACATTCCATAATCACTAAAAGCAATAAAACAAGCCACCATGAATGGGAGTTGGCAAAAAAATAAAAATTAAAAAAAGGATTATAGAATCAGATTCACAAAGGCTGTAGCTACTACAGTTATTACAGATTATAACTTATCTTTAAAGAAATTAAAGAGGGCATGAGCATGTGATGAAGAGTGAAGAGACTGTCAGAATTAACTGGGAAGACTTGGAAAGAAGAACTGGGAGTTGTGGTGACTGAGGGTTCTGGACTTACCTGATGAGGTACGATAGGAGGTTTTTGCTACCACGAGCCTGGCCTAATCATGAAGAAAGAGGCATGGTAATTGAGAGGGTCTGGTCCTTGCTGTTTAGAGTGATGCTGCTGGTACCCAAAACAGAGTCATCTACTGGTATGAGTCAGAATCGACTAGGTAGCAGTGGGAGCTTGCACGAAACAGTCCAGGAGCCTTTAAGCTGTGGTCCTGATGGTAGTGCCTAGATCACCTAGGCAGGGTTTAAGTGCCAAGGAATCGTCCTCCCATATCTAGGCAGTCACCTCTCTTTGTATGGCACCAGCCTATCACTCAGAGAGTCTCGGGTCCCTCCATTCCAGGTCTGTGCCATTTCGGCACTTAACAACCAGTTGGTTGGGTACCATTCAGTTTATCCGTGGTGGACTTCTGTAGGAAACTCTTCTTGGTGACAGAAAGAAAAATATCCATCAAATGAAACAGGAGATGGAAATACAAATCTATCCCAACAGTGAAAATTTAGTTTCATACTGTTTTAGTTATTTAGGGCTGCTGTAACAGAAATACTACAAGTGGATGGCTTTAACAAAGAGAAATTTATTCTCTTACAGTCTAGGAGTCTAGAAGTCTGAATTCAGGGCATCAACTCCAGGGTAAGGCCTTCCCTATAGGCTCTGGAGGAAGATCTTTGTCATCAATCTTCCCCTGGTAGAGGAGCTTCTCAGTGCAGGGACCCCAGGTCCAAAGGACACGTGCTGTGCTCCCTGCACTGCTTTCTTGGTGGTATGAGGTCCTCCTACTCTCTGCTCCCTTCCCTTTCTTTTTATCTCTTGTAAGTTAAAAGGTGGTGCAGGCCACACCCCCAGGGAAACTCCCTTTACATTTGATCAAGGATGTGACCTTAGTAAGGGTGTTACAATCCCACCCTAATCCTCTTTAACATGATCTAATCTTGCCTCATTAACTGCAGGCAGAGATTAGGATTTACAGAACATAGGAAGATTAGGATTACAAAATGGAAGACAACCACACAATACTGGGAATCATGGCCTAGCCAAATTGACACATATTTCTGGGGACACAATTCAATCCATGACACATACCTAGAAATGTAGCTAGCCATTCTCCTTGTAAAACAAGCCTCTTAACTGTATCCTTGAAAGTTCGTTCTCAGTCGTACAAGTTTAATCAATATGATGAGGAAGAGCACGTAATGTTATAATAAGGGGCTGTCTTGGACTTAGTCTGTGAGCAGTGATTGTTGACAGAGCTGACTGCTGAGTATCAGATTTGATCATCCTCATTAAGGCAGCCTGGAGCAAAATCCATCAATTGATCTTCTAGGGAAAGTATTTCTGGTGTTTGCCTCAAAAAGACTGTCAGGGAAGGCAGCAGGCAGCACTCCACCATCAAACTGATATGCCTGGATCAACTTTACCTTTGTGTTTCCCAAGGATGCGGGAAGCTTGGAACTTTAGATTTCTTGTTCCCAAATGGGTTCTTCCAAAGATAAGCTCACAAAGGATGCTTGCTCATGCCCGATGCTCCCTGTGCCCATCCTGAAAAGTGTTTCCCTTGATTCATTTAGGAAATTGTTACACTCTAAGAACTGAGTGTTTCACTAGTGGTGGCTCTTCTCCATGCCTCAAACAGACCAAGCATTTTGCTACTTCAGCAACTTTGCACTTGCAGTCCCTTTGACTAGAATGCTCTTTCCCAAACCCCACATGGATGGCTCCTTTTCCCTCAAGGTTCAGCTCAGATATGTTTTTTTCTGTCATAGCATCTGCCACACTCTAAAATTGTATTATCTCTTCCTGTTGTTATTATCTGTACCTCCAGTGGAATGTAAGCACTCAAAAGCAGGCACTGTGTCTGGTTCACGGTCCGTAAACCTGTTGCTGTCGAGTCAATTCTGACTCATAACGATCCTGTAGGACAGAGTAGAACTGCCCCATATGGTTTCCAAGGAGTGGCTGGTGGATTCAAACTGCCAATCTTTTGGTTAGAAGCTGAGCACTTAACTGAGCTGAGTACCACTAGGGTACCTAAAATAATGCCTGGCAAATGGGAGACTCTAAATAAATATTTTTAGAATGAAAAAATAAATTCCCTCTCATGCTCTTCTTCTTTTTCTGCTACTACTACTATTACCACTACCATGAAACATAACCCATGGATTTCAAGTCTGTGGAGTCTCATGTCATGGAACAGCATCGTTCATCTCTTGACCTTGCTCTGCTATCTTGATAAGACTGTAAACACGTTAGCTAAGGCTTACTATGCTTGGTTCTCTCATGCCTCACTTTGCAGCACCCAGTCATTTCCCTACAATAATTGAAGCTTGATTTAAGGCCCTGGCAGAGGCTCACGTCAATTCTTTCCAGAAAGACCTGAAATGATCCCAGTAAATCTTAGTAGAGATTTAAAAAAAAAACAACAAAAAAAACTATACCAAGCATTTCACTTGCTTGCTTTGCAGTTCAAAGAGCTCCACCAAGCAACTAACTTTGAATTCTGCCACCGTGTTTCCTACAGGGTGACCAGCTTGGGTGTGCGTTCCTGGGGATGTGTGAGGACAGGAAGGAACTGCAGCATTCTGTAGACTAGACCTGGATCTCTGGAGATTATTTAACTCATCGCTGCCTACAAGGCACAAAAGAATTTGTACACATACATAAAAATAATAATAATAAAACTTAAGAAATAAATAAATAAACCAACAGGAGAAAATGGTCACAATTCAACTACTCAGAAACTAGGTACTCTGTCTTCAGAGTCCCAGCCCAGGCACAGAATCAGTCAGTCTCCCCCAGGGGGTGGGGGTGATTGGTTAGAATCTTGATGTTTAACAAGTACCCCAGGTTCTTGTTTCTGAGAAGCAGACAAGTTAAGGAAACTGTGATGTAATAGTCATTGGATCAAACCAAGAGTTAATTTAATACAGTACAGGTTTAAAATGGGTTTTCCTTTTGTGAATGGGGAAAAATGCCTTTGTAAGAAACAATCAAGTGAGATATCTCCTGGGAAGTCTTATTAAGCTGTACATTACTCAGCCTGGACATTCACAGTTTCGGAGGAGAACTTGTGAACTGGATGGCTCATCTCTTCTTTGAATTCCTTAGAAATAGACAAGCACATCTGAGCCAGCATCTCCAATCTATTAATTAAGGGTAACTGTTTTTTCAAAGCTTCTAACTCTTCACCCTCACACTCTCAAGCACATCTCTTCCTACATATTGTAGAAAAAATGACACCTCTGTTTGTTAAAAGACAATTTGTCATCCTCAGGAGGACTCTGCTCTCAATAAGTGCCAAACTAAAATATGCAGTCTCACAGATGATGAGTCACAATCCTCTTTGTTAACAGCTTCATTGCTGACTGTGGTTTCTACGAACTCTGCCAGCTTGGCTGCAGCTGGGGAGTTTATAGCATCAACCCAGAGCTTTGCCTTTGCCAGTTCTCGCCTTAAGTGGAGCTTTGGTGGCACAGTGGGTAAGAGCTCAGCTGCTAACCAAAAGGTAGGCAGTTCGAATACACTAGCTGGTCCTTGGAAACCCTGTGGGGCAGTTCTACTCTGTTCTATAAAGTCACTAAGAGTCAGAATCAACTCGATGGCAAAGGGTTTTTCTCCTCCCTTTTGGTGAGGAAGCAACGAACATTTTGCCTGACTGACCTAGAGGTTTTTAAATATCTGCATATCAGAACACCTAAGGGACTTTTGAAAAACACTGTTCCAGGGCCCTGTCTCAGTCCTAAAACAACAGGATCTCCAGAGATGAGATCTAGGGATTTGTATTTTAGTGAGTTTTCTAGGGGATTCTCACATAGCCAATCCTGCACCAGCCTTGAACTAGGCCAGCATGTGAAACCGCCCAGCCTAATCAACATTACTGGATTCAGAGACAGGTATTATCATTTGCCTTTTCATCACACTTACAAAGCACATTTTCAAAGTGTTATTTACTCTTTTATCTTCATCCACTAAATCATCCCCTAGCCCTTGCCATGGACTCACTGGAGACCTTTGCAGACTCATACGTTCTTCCTCTTTTCCACCTAAAGTGCTTTAAGAAGAGAATGTAGGGTGTTAGGAGGAATCAGTGAAGTAGACTGCAGTCTAGTGGCTGATTTCACATGTCTGATCCCTGCAAAATAAACACTCAAATCCTCTGGCAAAGGTGCTTCTCTCTGTATCTATGAGACACTTACAAATAAAGAAATTTTCTGAATCTCAGCTTATCTTAGACATTGGATTTTTTTTTTTAACTTTTAACCTTTGTTTATGCTTATTATCTCTTCTGTTTGCTCCCTGTCCCTTGCTTATTAATTTATCTTCTACTCATTTGTAAAGCCTATAAAGTCATATCCCTTCCTGTCTTAGGGTTTTCTAGAGAAACAGAACCAGTGATACATATATATATAAGAGGGAGAGAGCACAATTTACTTTAAGGGATTGACTCATACGATTGTGGGGGCAGGCAAGTCTGAAATCCATAGGTCAAGTGGAAGCATGGAAACTGACTGGCTCATGGAATTGTAGGGGGCTGGGAAGTCTAAAATCGGTGGGTCAAGCGGCAGGCTGAGGAACTCTGCATGCTTGTGTCACAAGATATGTAGGTCAGGTGATGGAAACAGTGCAGAGAGAGAAGAGAGAGAGCAAGTTCTGCCAAAATATCTGTTTACAGTCTGTAGGCAGACTACACTATAAGGAAACTGGCTTTTCAACTGATTGATCGATTACATTACATTAGATTACGTTATGGAACGTGATTACATTATGGAACAGCATAATCTAGTGTTTGGCAAAACCATTGGGAACCATAGGCTAACCAAGCTGACACATAAAATTAACCATCACACATCCTTTTATTTTTTAAGTTCTTGCAGGATTCTCTAATGATCAACATCCATTGTCTTAAAGCCCCTGTTTTCTGATTTCAAGTCATTTAGACAAAAACGAGGGACGGCTATCTGTGAAAAAATGAAGACATTCGGGAGTCATGTAGTTAGAACTGAAATTGGAGCTCATATCTTCTGGTGTCTTTATCACTATTCTTTAGTTTTTTCCATTGCTTCGGTTTTATATTTTAATGGACGTAGACATAACACATGGATTCTTGATTTTTCTTTTCTCCATTTAAAGCCGTTCGTCATGCATCATTCATCTTTTCCCTAATATTCCTTGTGATCTTTCAAGGTTAGTTAAATTGTAGACTCTGAACAAATCTTCTTTCTGCAAGCATCTCATAGATACCAGCAGAACTCTGTCAAATCCCTAAGTACAGGTTAGGTAGCCTTCTGGAACAGCAATCAGAATTCCTTACATAGAGGCAAAAAGGAACCTGCGTTGGCTGCAGTAGGGCGTTAATGGAATAGGCACCTGGATCTGTGATTTTTTTTTTTTTTTTCAACAGTGCATGCTCTTGTGGCTTCAGTCTCTAGTTGGAGGCTGTGAACCTTGTAAGAAACAGCAGTGGCGACAAGAACCGTAACAGACAGCATTTGTATGTGAACGTTTCCTTAATTCTCCAGTGGTGACTAGCCTGGTCCGTATACAGATCTGCCTTTTACCCTTTTCTGAAAATAAAACTCTAGTTGCCTGAAGCTCGGAGTAGGAGAGAGAATCTTGGGGTCTAGTGTTTTTTCGTGGAGTTTCAACCAGTCATCTTGTTTTTAACTTCACCTTTCTCCTCCCTTTCTTCCAGAAGAAGCTGAAGTCTTAAATTCCTGTGTCTTTGACGGTTTTGCAGTGTAAATCAGATTGCTTCTGAGCTTTCCCCATTGCTGACTTAGGATTCAGCTTACTCAGAGCTGCTGAAGGTGCTAGTTCACCTCCATCTGCTATCGGCTTTCAGAATCTTGCCGCTGTGTTATCCTATTGTATTTGTCCTTAAGGATTGATGACTTTAAAAGACAATTGCTTTATGGCCATTTCAATGGAGTTTCAGAAAAGAGCAGTGATAAATGTGCATGTTAAATCTGCCATCCTCAACCACATCTTACGTGTGTGTGTCTGTGTGTTTTAAGCAAGTCTAGAGGTTCCTTCTGACTCTATGTCCAGAAGACCATGTTGTTTTGTACCATAACTTGACCGAAGAGATGAAATGAGCTAAGACGATCAAAGCACATTTTCAAAGTGAGTTGAGTTTTGGCTAAAATTGGAGGTGAAAGATAACGTGTTGGAATAAAGCTTAGACAGGGAGTCTATTTGATCCAGGCATCTGTTGCAGTTGTGTGTCCATTCTATTCTTAATAAAAGCATTGGAGTTATTGGTTCCAGTTTAGACCTCGAAGGACGGGTAGCTGTGAAGGTTGTCTTTGTTGTTTATGGAGTGTAGTCATAAAAGCAGAGCATGTATTACATGATGAGAAAGCAGTGTTCAGAAACTTGTATTGATTTGGTTACTACTAATGCTATTCCACTTAGTTATTGACTCATATTAGTTTCAAATATGCTACCATGATACATTGTTCAGGAACTTTAATTGATTTAGTTACTACCTAATGCTATTCCACTTAATTAATAGCTCAGAATAGTTTCAAACATGATACCATGATACTGTTCATAGCACTGGGTTAAGGGGGGATTAAGTCCAATGTTATTATCTTAAGCATGTTGTTTTCTTAGAATTTGCTGGTTTTAAGTGTCTCTCCCAACATATTTAGAGGCATAAGTTTTATTCATTGAAGTGTCCTTGTAAATGGAGTTTTCACTTAAACTTCAGTTTTCTAAAGGTTTCTTTAAGTCAATTACGCTTATCTTTTGTATTATGGGCTTTTTTTTTTTTTAATTTTCCTGTGCTGTTATTTTATACATGTCTCTGGCACTTAAATTTTTCTATCATTAGAAACTTTCTCAGACCAGTTGCCCAACAATTCAATCTATAAACAGAGAGATTAATCAGTTCATATTTTTATTAAAAAAACCCACATCCGGCTGCCAAAGACAGTGGTAAGAGAACGATACATGAAATATTTAATATTCATGACAGTCATTAGGGAAGTTACTATCATATATTCCTAATATGTTCTGACTCTTAGCATGGTACTTATTTAAATTATCCCCACAAAATAAATGTACCTACCAAAAAATTCTCACAAAACTGAAGATTATTTAATAGCAAATCATGTATAGTTTGAAACATGATTATATGTTTAAAAGAGAAAAACAAAAACAAAGTATTTAGTTGGTATCTTGGTTTTGAGATTGCATTTTCTGTATCCCTAGGTGCTTTGATCGCTATAGAGTCGCTGTGAGTTGGAAGTAACTTGATGGCAGTGGGGTTTTCAGGTGCTCTGGGGCTCCCAGTGGTGGCTGAGGAGGAGACAGGAGGGAGTGTGATCTTGACTCCCTAACCCCCACCATACCTTCTTCACCTGGAGCTGCCCTGATATTAAATGGATTAAATATTGGTTTACGTGTAAAATTTCACTTGCAAAACACAGATCCTGTTGGTAAGACAGATTTTTAAAAAATAATGATGTACTTTATACATACCCCAAGACTTCTAACTGAAATAGCCAGATAACAGACATGCAGTCTAATTGTGAGGTATGAATTATTCAGGTGTCTGAGCAATCTGTTATTACACTGATGGATCTGAAGATTATGATAAGATAGAGAAGCCCAGCTCTTTGCAGATAGGCAGACCTGTCCTGAAATACCCTACAGATTGGGAGCTTTCTTGGGCTATCAGTTTGCCCTAAAAAAAAAAAAACAAAAGAAAGTTACCATCCACTTGATTCTGACTCATTGTGACCCTATAGGACACAGTAGAACTGCCCCATAGAGTTTCCAAGGCTGCTAGTGGATTCAAACTGCTGACCTTTTGGTTGGCAGTCTGAGCTCTTAGCCACTATGCCACCAGGGCTCCCAGATTTTACCAGCTGTATTAAACCTCCCCAAACCAGTAAAAATTGTTCTGACTACTTCTGTCTGTCTTGAGTTTCTCAGCAGTTCCTGATCATATCTGCCACTCCATGGGGCTTCCGCCATCACTCCCCACTGACTCTATGCCATGCCCTTTAGGCTAAGAACAACACTCTGATTAGCAAGTGTAAAATTAAGACTCTCGGCACTCATCATTTTCACCAGTCCCTTTAGAAATATTAATATTTAGTTTGTAGAATAATATAAACATAATATTTTGCAGCAGAAATCAGTTAGAATGTTCTGAAACATCTATAGAACATTTTCTTTTTATGTTCTTTATAGTGTAAGATTTTCTTCTCTGAGGGCTTTAGATGAATTAGAGGTCTTTTCCTACCCTTTATTGATAAATTGAATTGTATTGATACAGTTTAGCAGAGCTAATGCTTGTTCATTGGTTGGGTAACATCAATTTTTTATTTTCTTTAACACAAAAAGGAAATGATAATTGGTCAAGGTGAGGATAATGTTTTTAAGTTATATAAAATTACTACAGTAACAAAATATTTATTGTGGGGCTACTCAGTGGCAAGAGTATCTTTTAAACATGTAATTCAGGATTGAGCAATCAACTGGAAAAAATTTATTGACTTTATTTAGTATCAATTATTTTTTAAATTTTATTATAGGATGCAAGCGTATAGAATGATGTGCAGTAGAATAAAGGCTTATTTTGTAGCACTTAAGTGCTGTAAGACTTTTAAGTCCCTTCCAAACCAAAATGAAAAATTGGAAGCAAGATAGGAATAGGTAGATATGAATCAGGATTGGAGAGAGACAGCTGGGTTGAGATATTGAATTATTCATGGCAGAGGTAGAGCTTAAATTGTTTGGAAGGTGTGTAGGAATAAGAGAAGAAAAATTTGGAGAGGGCACTTTAGGTGGGTGGAGTGACATAAGGTAAAACTCATTATGGAGATGATATGGAACGTTCTGAGCACAGTGAGCAGGCCAGCTTGATTAGAATAAAGGATTTTAAGTAGATAGAGGAAAATGAAATAAGATTGCAAAGGAAGGTTGAGATTAGATTACTGAGGGCTAGAATTGTAGATGGAAAAATGTACGCATTATTTTGGTAGGTGCTAAGAGGCTTATTGAAAGTTGTTTTGTTGTGTTTTGGTTTGGTTTTAAGATGTGAGTGATACAAGGTAACCTAGGTATGCTTAAGGAGCCCTGGTGGTGCAACGGTTAAGTGCTTGGCTGCTAACTGAAAGGCTGGTGATTCAAACCCACCCAGGGCTCCATGGGAGAAAGATCTGGTGATTTGCTCTCATAAAAATTTACAGCCTAGAAAACCCTATGGGGCAGATCTAATCTGTTGCATGTGGTGACTATGAGTCGAAATTGACTTGACGGCACCTGACAACAGCATGCAGTGCTTGGGACAGCTGCCTAACTGCAGTAGAGAGTGGCTTTGCAGAGTCCACTGGATGTTGGAAGCTATGGAGACATGTTAATAAATTCTCACAAGAGTCCAGACGAAAGATGATAGAGTCTGAACTAGAGATAAGGCAGTGGGAATGAAAAGGAGAAAAACAGCTTCAAGTAGAAGAATTTGCAGTAGCTTGATGGCTGATTTTAATTTTTTTGAGTAGACTGTAACAGGAGGAAGGAACCAAAACTATCTCATGAAACATATTTATTCATTATTTATTGAACTAGCATATCTTTGATTTGGGAATGATCAAATTCATCAACAGTATTTACTTCAAAAAAAGCATTAACAGTGTTTAAAAGTCTGCCACATATTGGTTTTGATCATGTTAGTACATAAATATTTGTCTTCATCTGCTAATTTTTATATTCACACTGCAGACCATTAGTGTCTTTAATTTAGCATTCACAGCTGCCAAAGCTTCATGGTATGAAGCATGTTGCAGTCAGTTCTGCTGAGTTCTGGGTTTGGACCTCACATCTTAGGTTTTAAGATTGAGAGTGATATAAGGTAACCTATGCAAATAAATATTTGAACACTGTTTACTAATAGAAATACCACCTTTACTAGTAAACAGTGTTCAAATATTTATTTGGTACCCAGTTATGTACAAAACACTCTTCCAGACACTACGCAGAATAGAAAAATAAATGAGCCCCTGTCTGTATCTTCAAGGAAATTATAGTTGTGGGATTCAGTAATACAGAATTTTGTTCATTATCTCTGATTTCAAATAACTACGTTTTGAACATTGTGGTTTTTTATGACATGATAGGTAACAGTGTTTTGTTGGTGAAGATGAATCTGATTCAGATGAAATTTGATACATTATTATCCAAGACCTAAACTACTACCTACCCACAGGAAAACTGATAGTCTGCCCAGTCACCAATTGTCCTGGGGCCAGTTTGATTTAGCACAGGTAATATAGATGATAGAGATGGAGCCTATGAAACAGGTTCATGTCTATACAGACCTTTTGACGGGGCTAGCCCTTCTCAGTCTGGTTTCAGATCTCGTTGGGAAATGCACCCTTCCCTTGTTACACTGTTAGGTGATACAGACTAACCTGTGCTGAAAAAACATGGCGGCAGTTACCACATTCCCTGACCTTGAGTTTTATATTGTCTCTTTCATACTAGTTACAAACAAAATTCTAGACCACATTATTAAAGGGATGGCTTGTGATTCCATAGCTGAAGAATTTGTAATCACTCCAATCCTATGTGGATTTACTAAATATGCACCCTGTAAGGGTAACCTTGTTCTTTCCTTTGACAGGGAGAAAGGATAAATGTTTGAGTTTCAGCAGAGCCTTCAAATAGTTTTTAATGATTTTTATGGGCAGGTCTAGGGGCATTTTGGTGGATTTAGAACTGATTAGTAACTGACTATATGCAAAAAAAGAAGTGTCTAGAAAATTGATAACAGGAAAATTTCTAGTAGTAAAGTTCAGAAAGTAACTAGAATCGTAGAGACTCAAAGCAGTGAGATGCAAGCAACTGAGATGTTTTAATTAGGAAAGACAGTGAGGAGAGGATAGCTGTTTTCAAGTATTTGAAGAACTCTCACATACAAGAAAAAAAGACTTATTCTGTATGATTCCAAAGAAGTATGCTAGACCACAAGGAAACATATTTAGTCTTAATATAATGCAAAATGTTTCAAGTAACCAGAGTGCACCAACAAATTCTGTCATCTGAGGCCAAGTGAGCTCCCTCTAAGGCTAGTGAGATCTGTTACTAGAACGTATGCTGCTCTGGAATGAGTGACCATTGAGCGGAGATGCCATAGTAAGAGAGTCAAACAGAAGTCAAACCTTTTAAACTTTATTTCATTCCTGACACTATTGCTTCCATGATTTTGTAGAAATGCATCTGTGGGACTTAGGTTGCCCCTACCATTATCAACAAAAAATATCTGTCCCTCCTATGCCTCTTGTCTAGATTTTCTTCGGTTTTCTACGTGAAGTTATTTTGAAAAATGAGAGAGAATATTGGGCTCTGAGATGATCAGAGTGGAAATGATATTTAGCTCCCCATTCCTTATTTATCATATCTTGACAGAATAATTTTACAGTTTACCTAGCATCTGGTTGAGTTAGGGGCTTAAATAGAAAGAACCTGGCTAAGATATGGGTAATTCTGCCTTGCCATAAGAAATAATATGATAGACAATCCCATAAAATAAGCAATAACACCCAAAAGGAATGGAATATGCTACTTAGAACAATCAATTAAATGAGATCAAATGGACAATATTTGCCCAAAAGCAAAGATGAGAAGGCCAGAAAGGGTAGAAAATCAGGACAAAAGGAAATGAGGAACCCAGGGTGGAAATAAGGAGTTGCCGACACATTGTGAAAAATGAAACCAAGGCCATGAAACATTTTATGCACAAACTATCAAATAGGAATCTAATTTGCTCTGTGAACTTTCACCTAATGCACAATAAAAATAAATGGAAAAAAATAGAAATACCCTACAGAACCCAACCTTATGAAAGACATGAATTATGAAGTGACCATTCCAGTTTTGTTTAAAGCAATAAACTTCACTTTATCAAAAATAAAAAAGAAAGAAAAAAATAATATGGGTTATAGACACCGCTTCCTTCACCGGGGAAGACTCTTTGGCTTAGCCTTTGCTGTTATTATCTTATGGTCTCCTAGGATTGCCTTTGATCCTGGAGGGAGTAATGACTGCTAGCCTGTGGCACATCTGGAGCAGTGAATAGTTGTCACGTTAGGATTTCATTAAGGTGGAAACCTCATGACTGGGCACCTCATTTGGATTTTCACTGTGCTTTGAGTTTGGCCACGATTGTAGACTTTCTGGAAGTCATTTGGCTTTTTACTAGTGGTAATGATCCTGGGAAAGTTTTCTTGAAGGCTGCACTGCCAGTTATATATTCCCAGGTTGCCACTAGAAACTCAATTCTGTTTCTCATTATGTGGGTCTTTTTATCTCTGAAGGTCAAGTTTAGTACACCCACTACTCACTTATCGACATGGTTAGTTTCCAAACACCAGGTTGTTATGTGAAAATTGGCACTATGCAAAAATGAAGGATGACCACATCAGATCACAAAATGGAATATGACCACATTACATAACTGCAAAATTACATCATTACATAACTGCCAAACCACTGAGAATCATGGCCCAGCCAAGATGACACATAACCTTAACCATCACAGCCAGCGTTACTCTTGCCTGGCTCCTCGTCATTCGTTACTGCCAGATGTGCATCTTTAATGCGTGAAGTAGTTGGATAGTAGATATTTTACTATTGTTGTATGTGTGAAGTGTTAGCTAACGAGAGAGTCAGTAAGTAAGGATTAGGTGTATGATACTTTTTACAAGCATCAAATTAACTCATATTTTATTTGAAGGAATACGAAGTATGTTCCTATTGAAGGCAGAGGTAGACAGGTCTTTGGAATGTGCTTACCCTCTAAATAGTGCCACAGCAATAAATATGGCATAACAGTGTAAAGCAAAGCTTAGTTCCTGCTTTCTGATGGAGCGGTTAGACAGAGATGGAATTTGTCTCTTTATTCATCTGCATGTGATTTGACTTGTTAACTACGAAAATAATATATGATTTTTATATGGTGATTTTTATCATATAATTTATAAATCATGAAATTGAATGAATATTTCAATATCCTGCTCACTGCAGCTCTTCATGGTGCACATGGATTCATTAGTGGTTAGGAGACCTTGGATATAACTGACTCTCCAGTAAGTTGTGGTTTTCTCTCTTTTAAATTCATGTTGTCCTTCTATTAATTATATTTACATCTTGTGAATATTGGATATCCTTTAAAACATAATATTTAATTGTGAAGAATGTGTTCCTTAACTGATTTGTACCAGTGTTCTTCAGAGTGTGATCTGGGGACCAGAGTGTTTATTGCCAGTTCATATAAGATAAATAGAGTAACTGTCAGCATCTAGAAACTTAAGCCATTTTACTTTGCAACAAGAATTTCATGGGATTTTACCAAAGTTAATCAGTCTGCAATGGATTGAAAGTTTAGAAAACCACAAGTCAAAAACAAAAAATATAAAAGGAAACAAAAAACCTTCTCCCCACAGAGATTTATACCTTTCAGAGGATAATACCAAAAAGTGTTTGGTGGTGGCAGGGAGGTCACTACAGGCAAACCAAGATCTTCCCAGATCTTCCCAGAGTAAATATAGGCAATATCAGCTTAATGTTCCAGGTGGTTCTTAACCCCAATATGATTTGAGGATCTTGGATAGATCACCTGTCCTGAGAATATCTTTCTCTTTACCCTGCCAAGGTGCCTAAAATCCCTCAGGTTAATCTTTTAATAAGAACAGTTGCCTTTAGAAGCACCATTTAATATGCAGACTGTCTGGAAATACCCATTAGCATCCATCACACGTTGTATACTTTTATGAGGTTAGCTTACAAAGGCTGAGGACCCTGAGGTGCATTCTGATCAAAGTGGTCCCTGTGGTGACCAGCGCCATCAACTTGGGTCAGAAGGTTGAACTGCTGTACACCCAGACTGCAAAGCATGCACAGCAAAGCCTGTCTGAAACTGGCCTTCCTCTCTACTCTCTACCCCCAGTCTCCTCCCATGCCCTGAAAATGCATTCTTTCCTGGTGGCCCAGTGGTTGAGAGTTTAGCTGCTAACCATAAGATCAGCAGTTCAAATCCACCACCTGCTCCTTGGAACCCCTATGGGGTAGTTCTCCTCTTTCCTATAGGGTCACTATGAGTTGAAATCGACTCGGTGGCAATGGGTTTGTTTGTTTTTATTATTATAGGTTTACAGTGACAAAAAAGGAAAGTGATGAAAAGAAAGAGAAGACAGACAAAAAGGAAATAGGAGTAGGAAAAAAGCTAACTAATATAGAAGAGAGAATGAGTAATCTTGGCATTCAAGAATATGTGAAACCATGCTTTAAAGGTTTTGTCTTCTAAACCCAGTCACCTCTTAGCCACCTATGCTGAAGTATTTGTGTGTGAGATTCTTTCTTTTCTTTTTCATGTTTTCTTAATTTTAGATCAATTGAATTGAACTTTAATTCTGGTTTTAGTTTTGAAAATAACGTCCCGCTTTGAATTTTTGGAGTAAATGGACCACTTATATATGGACACTATGTATGGACACTATGTGCTACATAATATACAGTATTAAAATATTCCTCAATATTGGGTGTAAATAAAGTGAGCTATTTGAAATTCATATAGTTGATACTTTAAGAATACTCAAGAAACTCAAGAAAAGGTTTAAACACAGAAGAAAACTTTCTTTGATGGTTACGAGGATGGGGAGGGAGGGAGAGGGGAATTCGCTAACTAGATAGTAGACAAGAATTATCTTAGGTAAAGGGAAGGACAGCACACACTACAGGGGAAGTCAGCACAGCTGGACTAAACCAAAAGCTAAGAAGTTTCCTGAATACAGCCAAACACTTTGAGGGACAGAGTAGCAGGGGCAGGGGTCTGGGGACCATGGTTGCAGGGGACATCTATGTCAATTGGCATAACAAAGTTTATTAAGAAAATGTTCTGCATCCCACTTTGGTGAGTGGCGCCTGGGGTCTTAAAAGCTAGAGAGCGGCCGTCTAAAATGCATCAGTTGGTCCCAACCCACCTGGAGTAAAGGAGAATGAAGAACACCAAAGACGCCAGGAAAATAGTAGCCCAAGAGACAGAAAGGGCCACATAAACCAGAGACTACATCAGAAGAACTAGATGTTGCCCGGCTACCACCACTGAACACCCTGACAGGGAATACAACAGAGAGTCCCTGATGGAGCAGGAGAAAAGTGGGTGGAGAACTCAAATTCTAGTAAAAAGATCAGACTTAATGGTTTGAATGAGACTGGAGGGACCCTGGAAGGCATGGCCCCCGGACTCTCTGTTAGCCCAAAATTAAAACCATTCCCGAGGGTAACTCTTCAGACAAAGATTAGACTGGACTATGGGACATAAAATGATACTCGTGAAGACTGTGCTTCTTAGCTCAAGTAGATAGATACATGAGACTAAATGGGCAGCTTCTGTCCAGAGGCAAGATGAGAAGGCTGAGAGGGTCAGTAGCTGGTTGAATGGACACGGGAAATCCAGGGTGGAAAGGGGGAGTGTGCTGTCACAGTATAGGGAGAACAACTAGGGTCACATAACAATGTGCGTATAAATATTTGTATGAGAAACTAACTTGAATTGTAAACTTTCACTTAAAGCACAATAAAAAAAAAAGAATACTCAAGAGTATGGACGTTCGAATAGATCAATTTTCATTAGAATGGTTGACTGAAAAAGTAGATCCCCAAAATTATCATTAGATTTATTGAGTTAGAAACTTGATAGACCATTCCATCTTCTTCCTATCATTTTCACCATCACTCCTATTTCATGCTGTGGGCCTGAGAGTCCCTGTAACACCTACTTATTGCCCTATTGATGCCCAGATGACAGAACCTTGAATGTGTCTACTGTAATAATTTGCACTGATCTTTGTGATCTCTGAGATGAAGTATGTGTTTCACAGGTCATTAATTTGTTATTTTTTATGTACACATGTCATTTCAGGTTAGTTCCCTGCTATCAAAGAGGATTTCATGCATATACGTTTGGTTAGCTATAATTGGAGATGCTTGTTGGTATCTTGAATAATTATAGCTATCTTTACTTGTCTTACAAGGCATTTGGTTTCCATGTTACAGTCATCACTACCACCATCATCAAATTAGTATTTATTGAGTATCCTCTCTGTAAAATGGGTATATACCCTACCATATAACATAGATCTGTGGGTTTAATATAAAAATGGGGCAGGAGGAGGAAGAGAACTAAAATTTATAACATACTTACTACATGTCAAGAATGTTACATGCTATCACATCGAACCTTCCTGACAATCCTACTATCTTGGTTTTCTAGATGACAAAATTGATTTTCATAGAGTGTAATCCACTAATCCAGAGTACAACAATGAGGCTGATATTGAAACCCAGGTCTTTAATATTCCAGAATCCTTGTTCTTTACATGACCCCACCACCCATATACTTCTAAGCATGTTTTAAATATTGTGTTCTTCATTTGTCTTTATTAATATTTTATGTGGTTTGGTTCTTTCATGTTCTAAGAGCAATTATGACAGTTTAGTCCCATCTCCAGATAACAGTGTGTATGAAGCATTTAAATCAACAACAAATATAAAATAAAATTTAAGGAAATCACACAAGGTATTAGAAGGCACACCAAAATGAGAAAAGAGGAGGCGGTCTGTGTTTTAGGCTGAGGTCACTGTAGGTTTTGAGAATTTTTTTTTTAAATCTGTAAAATGAGAAAGCAAGGCTACGTGATTTCTATTCTAGCTTTAAAATTATATAAATCTATACCTAAAACACTAAAAGCTTTCTTGAAATAAACTATTTTGATTTTACCTAGTATATTAACATTTATATATATTATATAAACATATATAAATATATGTATTTGTATATATTATATAAACAAATATTATATATGAACATTTTTAAAAGAACCTTTATTTTCTCTGAAATTGATGGGTATGAATTTTAGAAGATAAAAATAAATGTGGCCTGATTGCAAGGCTTTATAATAATAGTAGCAACCACAACAAAACACTAATAGCAACAGTAATGTCTACTTTTTAATCCATCTATTACCTTTAGCCCTGCGACTTCTGCAGAATTTTTGAGTTGTTTCCATTTTACAGATGAGAAAATGAAAAATTTAAGTAAGTTAATTTGACTGGCATCACAAGTGCTATTAGAAGTAGGACTTGTGCTTAAACCCAGGTTTCTGTGAATCCACAGCCCATTTTCCTTTCAGAATTTTAAAGGCAGGCAACCCCTGGCAGTTCATGAGCTTCTTAGGTAGGGGTGACATGTGCCTCAGGAAACTGGCTGCCGCACCATTGGTAAAAGCTGTGCTCCAATGTCTGCAGTTTGAGGCCAGATACCAACAGATGTGTTAATGAAAAATATATAGGTCTGTCCCCACCTGTCTCACAGGAGAACTCTTCCTCCTTCCCACCAAGGAAGGACATCAGATCCTTGGGTAGAATGGAAAAATCCATCTCAATTGTTTAAGCCCTAAATGCAGGTACTGTTATTGAGAACAGACACATTTAGGATGAATGCAGCAACATTTCTTATTAAACTATGAATAGAAAATTTGGAGTAGCTTTCTGAAGAGGAATATTAGGATGAATGTAGAAAGAGGCCTCTGCAATTATTTGGATGAGATCATGGATTATGCTGATCCTTAGCAGATTTTAAGGGATGCTTGGTATGTTAGTTTGATGTTTGCCAGAGATAGGGAGTGGAGTTAGCAGACCTCCTTGATGAAAACCAGTCTTCATCCCCAGCTAATCATAACAATAATGAAAATAACAGCCCCACATTATTGACAGATTATTCTCTGCCAGCCAAGGTGTTACTTTGATTCATTCTTCCTCGCATGATGGCCTACTATGCAAGGACATTATTCTCTTGGTTTTGCAGATGAGGAAACAGAGGCTGAGAAAAGCTAAGCATCTTGTGTAAAGTCACATGGAGGCAGAAGCATGATTTAAACTCTGATCTGCCCACAGCCCATAAAACCAAAATCTAACCAGTTGCCATCAATTCCATCTCATGGCGACCCATGTCTGCAGAGTAGAACTGCCCCATAGGGTTTTCAAGGCTGTAATGTTTCAGAAGCAGATCACCAGGCCTTTCTTCCAAGGCTCCTTTGGGAGTGTTTGAGCCATCAGTCTTTCTGTTAGTAGAGTACTTAAGCATTTGCACCACCCAGGGGCTCATACTCTCTCTCTCAGAACGACTGTATACGCTTTGTTCAAAGTCCCCTCTTGTTAACCTTTTACCTAGTTTCAGAACCCATACCCTTTGGTTACACTGCTGCCCCACAAAGAGTATCTTCATTCATTTTTAGAGTCCAGGATTTAGTTGATCTCATGATCATTCCAATGTAGCACACCGTTTTCAATGCTTCCGTGACATTCTAAACTTGAAATACCTTTGAAACAGGAGACTGCGTGTCACAGTGTAGGGATATAAGGACTGTACCTGAGACTAATACCTAAGTATATAAATCTAGCTGGGGTGGGAAATGACCACCTTTCGAAAATGACTCTTAAAATGTTTTTAGTTTTGCTGATTATTTTCCAAAGAATATTAACAAAAATCTGGCAATGATAAATGATGCATCTTGTGTTCTTTTTGCCTTGCAGAGATTTTTTTTTTTTCCCGTGAGTGATGTTTTTTTCTTTTTGAGTTTGTTTATTTACAGAATTGTTGAGACCAAAATTAAATGCAAGTCACAGTTCCTTAGACCGTCAGAGGATGTGTCCAGAAGAGGGCAGACTTGCATGCTGTAACCACAGCTGTGTAATTAAGCGATTGGAATGCTGGTGCCTTACGCTGGCAAAGAGAGATTTAATAATAAAATGCAAAGCCTATTTTTATTTGCTACAAGATTGCTAATATGACATCAGATTCAAAAGGTTTACAAGAACAATATCCTCAATTCAGTGTATTTTAAATACAAAGACAAATATTTGTTTGTGTCTTTTTTTTTGCCTCACAACAGCATCAGTTTCCTCAGTATTACTGAGGTTTTATTTTTATTTTATTTTCCCATGCTAGGGTGTTCTTTTCTCCTGCAGGGTAGTCCCCAAGGGAATTTTCAGTGGTGACTACTTTTGAAGGCAGAGAACTTAAAAAGGTAAAAAGTTTACCTACAATGTATCGTATTAATATGCTAAAATGTTAAAAGGTGGAATGGTGACAGTCCACTAGCTATGAACCCAATTCCTGAAGGTGCCAGTACAGAGCAGAGTTGTATACCCACCCTTTCCTTCCTCCCACCTCTGCCACCATCTCCTCCCCAACCGATGCCCACAGGGCATCCAAGCTGACCTTTTCTAATGGCACCACCTAGTGGCTACATCAGGAAACTCAGAGGGCCCATCTCCTAGCATCTTTCATTCCGTCTCACTTGTGAATACCCTTAATTAATTTTGTCTAGGGAAACTTTTTTCTTTTGCATACTGGCATAACCATGTTCCTCGTCTTTATCCACCTACCTGCTTCTGCCTTCTTGGATTAGCGATGTCTCGCTCTCTCTCTGGGGGTAGGGGTCTGAAGCTTATACCATTTGGGGCCCTTTTTATGAGACAAGAATACAAAATTATGACTAGGCGTTACAGAGGGGCTTTGGAGGGGACCTGTGCAAGTGAGGAGCCCTGAAGCTTAACATTTATTTGCTTTTATTTCTCTTTTTTTACCTCCTCTGCACTCCTTTCTTCCCTCTTCTGTCATGCACGTTCCCTGTGTGTGCCTTTTGTGATCTTTTAAAAAAACAAAAACCTCAAATCACAAACAAAACACTCTGGTCATCCTGCTAGCTGAGCCTTGATCTGAAGATGCTCCCTATCATTTTGAGATGAAACTCAACGTAGCGAATAATGCCACTGACTACAAGAAATCTCTCTGTCATCTCCCCCTCGCTTTTATTCATCCGGATCCCCCACCTCACACACCAGCATTCAGAATCAACGCAAGGATGCTTCTTATTCAATTTTATTATCGGTTCTGCTTAATGATCAGCTTTACAATAGTTTTAGGTTATACTTCTCTGAAAAAAGCTATTTTTATTTCGAATGTATACCAATTTAACCATATTCTGAGTTAGGGTTTTCTGCCCTGGCTGGAAAATCTAACAACCATGTATAGCGCTTTTATAAAGGAAACTACTATCAGTGTTCCAAATAACAAGCTTAGAAATGAAATTTGAGAACACAACCTGCTTGTAAGCTGGGGCCCGTCTGCGTGACCTGACCTCAATCTGCTGTTGAGAGGGTGTTTTACTCTATATTTTTTAGTGTAGCATCCCCAGTTTTCAGGCATACGTCTTCCCATTACTTGATATTTCTATAAATACCTTCACTTTTAAAATCATATATATTGTCGTTGTTGATTGCCATCGAGTTGTTGGTTCTGATTCATAGTGACCCCATGTGTTACAGAGTATAACTGCCTCATAGAGTTTTCTTGGCTGTAATCTTTACAGAAGCAGATAGCCAGGTCTGTATTCTGCAGAGCTGCTGGGTGGGTTCAAACCGCCAACCTTTTGTTTTGCAGCGTAGAGCTTACCTGTTATGCCACCGTACCTGTTACCTGTTGCTGTCAAGTCGATGCTGACTCATAATGATTCTATAGGACAGAGTAGAAGTGCCCCACAGGATTTTCAAGGAGTAGCTGGTGAATTCGAACTGCTTATCTTTTGGTTAGCACCCGGGGTCTTTGCCACTGAGCCACAAGGGCTCCATTGTGCCACCAGGGCTCCTAAGATCGTACATATCACAGGGTTATTTGCATGTTATTACCGTGCCTTTAAAGGAACATCAGTATCAATTGTCATCAAGTAGAAGATAGCCACAAAAATAAACACAATGAAATAAAAATGGAATCAAATACTACAGAGATACGGAAGCCTGCCTGAGGCTTGCTGCTTCCACTAAAAAGGGAGATTAGAAAATGCTAGAGAGGCTTGAAGTAACAAGGAACAAGCTAAGATTTTATCCTAGACCTAATCAGAAGACTTGAAAGAGAATCGAAAGGAGATACATTTCTCTCTAAGTGATTCAGTGGTATTTAGTGTCCATTCCAGGTCCGACCTAAGGTTGTCTTTGAGAAACACTGCTGGAGTAGGTCCTTCCATTCACTTTTGTAGGCATTCCAGGTGCTTTGTGAAATCTATTCCATTAGCCTATTACGGGATGGAATTGTCAGTCATGATACGTTGAAGCACACACATTTCTTACTCAGTATCACTCAGATTTTATCAGTATAAGACCTACTTCCCAGGTTTGTTATGTTAAATGACATCAACATATGTGATGATGCCTGGATCAGTGCTTGGCCCCAAAAATAGCTGGGGTCTCACTTCTGCTCCCTTCTCCCAACCAAAGAGGAGCTGAGAAGTTGGGGTGTCAGGAGGGAGAATCTGCTCACTGCCATCTATTTCACCGTATACATTTTATAAAAGCAAATGAGCCCATTGTTTTTTATAGATATAGAACGATATGAATAGACATACATATTTTAGAACATGATTTATAGAGCTGAATTAGTGTCAATATTATATGATTTATTTTTCACAGTTTCAGGAAGTGGAGTAGCAGAAACTCAGTAAAACAAAACCAATCCAACCAGTTGCCATCAGGTAGACTCTGACTTATGGCAACTCCATGTGTGTCAGAGCACAACTGTGCTCCATGGGGTTTTCAGTGGCTAATTTTTTAAATTTTTTTATTGTACTTTAGTTGAAGGTTTGCAGAACAAATAGTTTCTCATTAAACAGTACACATATTGTTTTATGACATTGGTTAACAACCCCAGGACATGTCAACACTCTCTCTTCTTGACCTTGGGCTCCCTATTACCAGCTTTCCTGTCCCCTCCTGCCTTCTAGTCCTTGTCCCTGGACTGGTGTGCCCCATTAGTCTCATTTTGTTTTATTGGCCTGTCTAATCTTTGGCTGAAGGGTGAACCTCAGGAGTGACTTTGTTTACTGAGCTAAAAAGTGTCTGGGGGCCATACTCTCAGGGTTTCTCCAGTCTCTGTCAGGTCGGTAAGCCTGGTCTTTTTTGTGAATTAGAATTTTGTTCTACTTTTTTCTCCAGCTCTGTCCAGGACCCTCTGTTGTGATCCTTGTCAGAGCAGTCAGTGGTGGTAGCCGGGTACCATCTAGTTGTGCTGGACTCAGTCTGGTGGAGGCCGTGGTAGTTGTGGTCCATTAGTCCTTTGGACTGATCTTTCCCTTGTATCTTGTTTTCTTCATTCTCCCTTGCTCCCAAAGAGGTGAGACCAGTGGAGTATCTTAGATGGCTGCTCACAGGCTTTTAAGACCTCACACACTACTCACGAAGGTAGAATGTAGAACATTTTCTTTATAAACTATTTTATTCTGTGGCTGATTTTTCAAAAGTAGATCACTGGGCCATTATTCCAAGGAGCTTCTGGGTGGGCTCGAACCTCCAATGTTTTGGTTAGCAGTGAAGCGTGTTGTACCACCTAGGGACTCCAGAAACATGGTAAACAAAAAAAAAAAAACAAAAAAAACCCCAAGCCCATTGCCTTAGAGGCGATTCAGACCCATAGCAACCGTATAGAAACCTGGTAGTGGGAATTTATTTGGACTGACATTCTCAGTAAGCGGTTTCTCAGTGTACCATTTATACATTATGAATAGTCCCACAATGTGGACAATTTTAAGACACTTTCGTGTGTGTGTGTGTGTGTATTGGAGGAATTTGTAGCTGTCAGAAAATGTTATCATCTGACATTTTTAGAAAGTGGATCAAAAATTAAGAAAAGCAAGTGATCTATTCACATTTATGCACATAAATTATAACTAAAATCACAAGTATAAAATTATAGTGTGCATTTTTGCATAAGGACAAAGCAATTGTTCTTCAAATGCGACAGAGGAGGCCCCAAAGAGATTGCTGTAGCTTTAAATGTCACTTGGCATTTTTTAAAAAAAGTGTTATCTAGAACACCTTAGGGTACAATGTGTAGTAATGTAGTTACTACAAGGCTGTGAGAGTCATTGCCAAGTAGTGGTCAAAATCCAGAGATCAGATAAATTAGATTTTAAGGCTAAGCTGAATGAGTAGATAAGGTAGAATTGGTCAGAACTATATTCAGGTAATGAAACCTTTGGTTCTCTCAGGCTCTTGCATTAAAGACCAGGCAGCTATCACTGATACGCAGTGTCATGGAACAGTCCAGAACGATTAACACTGATAGGTGGAATGAGCTCTGGGAACCAGCATAATGATATTACACAGAGCAATAGAAAACCAGAGACCCGACCTGAACCCTTAGCTGTGTTACAGAATTTTGAACACAGAATGAAATGGAGTTTCACAAACTGATAGGATTCCTCAAACATAGAATTTATTGTTGCTTTTTAAAAATATTATTATTATTATTATTATAGAAAAACAAAGATTTAGCACACAGCACCAAATTATTTGTGTCCAAGTGTGTTGAGTGCCTGGTTATGCAGTGAATGGAGAGTTGAAGTAGTAGCTTGTAGCTTCTGATTTCCACCCTAGACTTGTGACTTTTTAAAAATTTAACTTTCAGTGTAAGCCTGGTCATGTTTCTAGTCCCTTCCCATCCCCCCTACTATTTCGCCTATCTATTTACATTGGAATAAATATATTCAAGTGGTTGTTTTATTAATATGATTATAAAATATAAGAATGGGACTCATTTGCTTTCTGTGGTCTCTTGAAAAAAGTGTTTCTCCTAACATTTATGGATCTTTCTTTAAAACACACTAATTTCTTTCCCCACTAAATGCTGTTTGCTTTGCAATTTTATTTTTATTTTGCTTGTTTAATTTGATTATTTATAATATCCTGCTTGTTTTCGGTTTTTGTTTTTTTACTCCAGAGTTAGTCATTTGTCAATAAAATCAGAAAACTATTAGAACTTAGTAACCAGTCTTCATCTGTTGTTGTAAGGTGTTGTCCAGTTGATTTTAACTCATAGCGACCCCATTTGACAGAGTAGAACTGCCTCATAGGGTTTTCTAAGCTGTAATCTTTGTGGGAGCAGATTGCCAGGTCTTTCTCCCTCAGAACCACTGCATGGGTTTGAACTGCCAGCCTTTTGGATAGCAGTGGAGTACTTAATTGTTGTGCCACCAGGGCTCCTTTGTCTAGCTCTAGTATACACAATAAGTGATCTTATGTATCAGCAATGATTGGTTGTAAGGAACATTCCTGTTCACAGAATTTTGAAGCCATGATTTCCTGACAAACACTCCCACTGTACTGATCTACCATATTTAACAAAGTTTGATCTTTAGTCTTTTTCTCCCCCTACGAATTAGAGAGAGTGGGAAATTACATCATGTTGTTTTAGTACTTAGGAGCATGAGCTTTTAGAATCCAAGAACAAATTTATATGTAAAGAATATAAAGAAGAAAGTACGAAAACAACCTTTTCTAGAAATTTCCTGGAACTTTCTGACGGGACTTCTTGTTTTATTTTTGGTTATTTTAGTTAGCCGCAAAGTGCCCATTGCAAATGCAAAATTTCAAATAAATGCTCATTTGATCCTTAGGACTAAGTTTTGCTTGGTAATACTCATCACTCCTATTATAAATCCCTCACCCCATCCCTCCATCCCTACTTCGTTCACTGAAGTTCTTGCTTAGCCTAGTAACTGAATAAAAAAAAAAAAAGATGAGAGCCAGCCAGCCATCTCCAGAGTGACAGCAGGCAGCAGTTAAATGTCACCAAGAGAACCCTGCATCAATCAGGGCACAGGCATATGTGGCCTCTGTGGGGCTTTTGGAGCCCTGGTGGCACAGTGGTTAAAGCGCTTGACTGCTAACCGAAGATCAACGGTATGAAACTACCAGTGGCTCTGTGGGAGAAGGGTGGCAGTCTGCTTCCGTAAAGATTTATAGCCTTGGAAACCCTGTGGGGTCGCTATAAATCAGAGTTAAATGGACGGCAAAGAGTGGGTGCGGCTGTTGGGATTCTCTCCCTCTCCGCTCTCAACCTCTCTTCCTCTGGGACCTTTCTGTTGGCGTGATCAAGTGATCTGTATGGCAAGTGTGCTTCACTAGAGCCCTTACCAAGTGGGCTAAGAGTCCAGGCTTAACACCCATTTGGTTCAGTGAGCATCTCTCTAGTCTGTGACCCCCAAGCTCCCCTCCTGGAAACAAAGCAGGCAAGTCCGTCTCAAATTCTGAGGAGACGTGATGGCACAGGCCAACCAACCGTTAGAAGAGCCTGTCACACTCATCAGTTTTTGTTGTGTGCCATTGCATAGTGACCCCATGTGACAGAGTAGAACTGCCCCATGGGGTTTCCATGGCTGTAATCTTCACGGCGGCAGATCGCCAGGCCTTTCTCCCCCAGCGCCTCTGGGTGGCTTTGAAATGCCCGCCTTTTGATCAGCAGCTGAGCGTTAACCGTTGTGCCACCAGAGCTCCTTTCATACATCTGCTGAATAGCTATTGAGCACTACTTTTTTTTGCAAGACATCCCAAGACTGATTGTCAAGGCACTTGCAGTCTAATAGAGGAGAGAGGAGGTGTTTATAAGACCCATTATAATGCCTGCTATGGAAGAAGTGCAGGCAAAGCACTACATATATTCCCAGAAGGCAAAAAGTGTTTCTTACCTAGAAGAAGCTCAGCAGATTACAAAGAGAAGACTCGGTGCCGAACGAGAGCCACATCTAGATGCAATAACATTTCACTCTGTGCGCGTATTAATCTCAGCCACACGATAAATATTCATTCATTCCAAGCCTCCAGACCCAAATCGCACACCTCGTCATCCTCATATGAGATGTGTAGGCTGATAAAAGTCCCATATCCAGACAGTGTGGAGCTAACGACAGTGTACAGAGAAGGCGCATTAACTTGCAGTGGCCCAGCTGTGATTCATGCTTAGGGGTCACTTCTTTAGACATGCCGGTAAGCTAGATGTCTAAACCCGAACTAGTCTAACCCTGTCACTGCAACTGTGATCTTTAGGCAAATTATTTACCGAAGAAGAACATCAAGTGTCATAGTTTAGAGGAAACCGTTCTATGAGCTGATCCTCCAAACAGGTATGCTACCTTTGAAAGCCTTAAAATTCAGGGATATATGCTCTGCAAAGAGCTGATACGTCGCTTTCAGTTGCATAGATTTATTAATAAGCAAATCTTTATTTTTTCACTATATTAACGCTACTTATCTGCTATCGGCATAGTATTTACAAATATTTTTTCACTCCAGTAGCAATGAGGATTTTCTATGGTGCAGTCCATCACCTTTATTTAACTAGGTTCACACTGTAACCATTTCTATGGGATCCCACAGACAAGACTAAGAACAATTGGAATGGAGTAATGCTCAGTGGTCTGTGAACAGTTTGATACATACAAATATGCATATCACATGCACTTCTAATGGATTTTAACTGTCTCTAGGATATAGGAGTCTCTAGGTGGAGCAAAACGAACCCTGGTGGTTCAGTGGTTAAGCGCTCAGCTGCTAACCAGAAGGTCAGCTCTTTGAACCCACCAGATTCTCTGTGGGAGAAAGATGTGGCAGTCTGCTTCTGTAAAGATTTGCACCCTTGGAACCCTATAGGAAAGTGTTACTCTGTCCTACAGGGTCACTATGAGTCAGAATCAACTTGATGGCAGCGGGTGATGCAGTTAAGTGCTCAATACTAGCCAAAACGTGGGCAGTTCAAACCTACCCAGAGGCACCTCAGAAGACAGGCCTGGCGATCTGCTTCTGAAACATCACAGCCTCAAAAACCCTATGGAGCTGTTCTAACTCTGCACACATGGGGTCGCTATGAGTCGGAATCAACTGAACAGCAACCAATGACAGCAGGATATTTATATGGGAACTCAGAGCCCTCTCATTGTCTCCTGCCTACTTAAACATCTTCTCTCCAGTCTCCCTCCTATCTGTCCTCTGACCATGATTTTAAACTTTTTTGTCTTCACCTTATTTTATCAGCCCAAATCCAGGAGTCTATGTGCTCTTCTTAGAACTCTCACATTTGATGTGGCATCTGATAATGTGATAAACAAATGTGTGTTAATTTGTTATGGGTTAATTGGTATGCCTCTTGAGGTACACATTTGCATTTCAACAAAGGATTTTTGGGAATAGTGCTTTATCCCAAAGGACCAACCTTAAAGTAAGAATTTTAGGAGCCATAGGACGCCTATTCGGAGCCATATATTTGAACCAGCAGTCTTGAGCTTCTGCCTTTCTAACCCCCTGGGTGGCTGACAGGGCCACACTGCTTGGAGACTGCAGACTCATGGGTTTTTCTCAGGCTTGACTATTAGACCTATTTTCTTTTGCACTGTTCTTCAAAAATTAACATCATCAACTTAGCTAGGCTGTTTTTCAGCAACAACTTTTGTTTCCCCATAGCCTGTATTTGAAAGTTGACCTTTCAGTGTGGTCTCATATTAATTTATTTGACGGAGCCCTGATGGTGTAGTGGTTAAGAGCTCGGCTGCTAACCAGAAGGTTGGCAGTTCGAATCCACCTGCCGCTCCTTGGAAACCCTGTGGGTTTTGCTTTGCTGCTGTCATTACTACTGTTTCAGAGCAGGTTGCACCCACCCCGAATCTGGTAGCTGTCTCTCTCTCTCTCTTTTTTTTTTTTTTTTTTCCCCTACATTGCCCTTGCTCTGCAGAGCAGTCCAGCAGCAGTCATTATTTCTATGCTGGGAGATTGACTGCATTCTGGGACCTTGTCATGGGAACTTAATCTGCTACCTCATGATAAATATGACACATGATTCTCATTAATCCAATTGCTTCATAAATAGTAGGAATCCCACAGACTAAGAATCCCATGGGTACATAGATGGTGAGTGCAGGATGGTGTCTATCACTAAGCCATACTGGGGAACAAATGAGGAAGGTAAAACAGAGTCTGGATTCTTCAGCCAACCAACCCTAGAAGAGAGACATCCGCTAAGAATTGCATTCAGCTGCTAATAAGAGAAGGTGCCCTGGTGGCACAGTAATTAAGTGCTCAGCTGTTAACTGAAAGGTCAGCAATTGGAACCCACCAGCTGCAACAAGAGAGAAAGGTGTGGTGATCACAGCCTTGGAAACCCTATGGAGCAGTTCTACTGTGTCCTATAGGGTGGCTATGAGTTAGAATCGACTTGGTGGCAGTGGGCTAATAAGAGAGATTTACATTAACAATGGCTTCAAAAAGTCAAGCATTTCTTTTTTTCTCCTAAAAATGTAATGATATCAGCATGCTCCAGGCTCCTTCTATCTCCCAGCTCTGCTATCCTTCCCACTGACTTCCATTCCCAGGGTTACCCCACAAACACAGCCTCAGCCATCACATCCCCATTCTAGGTAGGAAAAGCAAGTGAACACGTGCCAGCTTTAAAGAAGTTCTTCCAAAGCACCACCCAATGATCTCTCTGCTCATTGGCCATCCTTATTTGCAAAGAAAGCTGAAAATATATAGAGGCAGCATGTTTCTGGGCACATTGCTAACACAACCAAGATAGGGGCTCTAACAACAATGAAGAAGAATGAATATTGGTTAGGCAACTGGTAGGTTCCGCCGCAAGGCATGTGGAAATTCTAAAAGAGGTGTACAAAAAATAAAAGTAATCTAAAATTGATGATTCTAGTATAATTAATATATAATATTTTAAAAGATGGCAATAAAATGCATTATATATAAATATAATATATAATTTCTGGCTAATCCATTATAATAAGCTTAAAGATAAGTGACAAATATATATTTTCTAATAGTATATATAAATTCTAGTTAATGTACAATATGCTTAAGGATTGTGGGGTTTTGGGATTAGATTTACCTGTTAACTAACATGCCAATTTTCTTTCTGTGTACTGATTTCTAAATATTAATGATACAGCCTGAAATTGTTTAAAATAGAAGAAACAAATAATTAATAGGCAAGCCAATAAAGGAGAAATTTTGAAATTGTCCCACAGTCAGCATTTACTGAATGCCTCTTAGGCTCTGAGCACTGGGCTAGGCACCAGAGGGGCCCCAAGGAATAAGACAAACAGAAGCTCTTACCCTTAAAAAATGCAGTCTAATTAGTTAATTTGAAAGCCTATCCTAACATTGGAAACAATCCAGTTCATGTAGCCAGTGTTTTTGAATGATAAACTTATTTTATTTCAGTTGCAAAGACAAAGAACTGGATACTTTATTCGTTAAGTCAACAAGGAATGATAGGTATCCAACTTAAAGGTGACAACTCTTATATTCAGGGAGGAGTTTAGGCCTATATGAGTTTACTCAAACCCAATGCCTACCCTCTTCACTCACACTTTAAATAGCTGACAAATAGATTACGTAGGTTCCTGGGTCACTTCAGTACAGTGTGGAGCTGCTAACACTGGGTCATGATACAGTGATCAGAGACCACAGAGAATAGTAAGGGACAAAGACCTGGAAACCTTAAGCTTGTAAATGATTGAAACAAAGGACCAAACTTACAGAAATCCATGTGCACACACCTGAAACACACCAACATCTTAACCCTGTGAGGAAAGTCCCCAGAGTAGAAGAGTGAGGAACTTCAAATTATGGGCATTAATCACCAGAGATGTCATGTTCAATAACTAAAGAAGGAGAAAAGGGCTCTGGACAATGCCTTACATATATAGTGACAGCACTGGTTTAAACATTCCTTTAAGCCTGTTGAAGTTTGGTTAAAGACAGCTCATGAGTACCTGTTTTATTGAAGTCAGCACTTCACGTGTGATGACATTTGCTTGCTAACATATACGTTGTTGTTCTCTGAAAGGCACAGTTCAGATGATGTCCCTTAATCTTTTTACCTTTTGTCAAAATAAGCTTATTTTTTTTTTAATTATTTTAATCTTAAAAGTAATACATGCTCCCCATACTGGAAAATATAAACTTAAAAAAAGTAGGGAAAAAACCCCAAAAAAACTATGTATTGTTTAATCGCCCAAACACAATTGCTTTTAACATTTGTTGTAAATATTTTCTTTTTTTTGTATGTAAAGGTTTTAATGTTCTCTTTCTTGCCTATTTAGCGTCCTCCATGTTCAGTGCTCAACATGTTAAATTCTTCCTATTTCTGTCTGTTACTCTCTATTTCTTTTTTTAATCTTTAACAATTTAGCTCTTTATTTCAAGTAAGCAGAGCACTAGATTTTTTAAATTACTTGTAAAATTATATCCATCTGATGTTTTGTGTAAATGCAATGTACCAAGCACCATGCTAGATCCTGTAGATGAATACCTAAATAAGTCGCAAGCCCTGCCCTCCTTGATTCTAGAGAAATGCATTTGTTCAACAGATACTTCATTGAGTGCTCCTTATGTCACCATACAGTAGTGGCCACCAGGAATTCAATGGTCGTGACAGTCCATCAGGGGGACTCACAGATGATCCAGTGGTGACTCCATCACATGATGCATGCTAAGGCAGAGCTACATATGGGGTGCTATGGGAGCAGAAAAAAAGGGGCAACTAACTTAGACCTAGAGAATTAGGGATGAAAGTTTTCAGGGCCAAGTGACGATTGAGCTATTTTTAAAGGAGTTAGATGAGACGGTAGGGAAGGAAAAGTCTAGACAGATGGCAAAGGAAGGGAAGAAAACAATTGGAAGTGTTAGGGCACTCTGCACTCATGCAATCTAATATCCTCCCATTCCAGGTGAGGAAATCGAGGCCCAGGGAGGTTACTGTGGTCAAAATCACATAGCTTGTGAAAACCAAAATGGGAACTAGGGCCATGTCTCTTGACTTTATCCTAACAAAGTGGGAACTGTTGCCAGGGATAAAAAGGTTAAATTTAGTCTTCCCACTCCATTTCACATTTAACACCAAATGAGAGGATTGATCAACATTTCACGACAATAGATTTATTTTGAGACTCTTCTGCTCACTGTGTTAATTATGACGGTCGATTAGAACTGAACACCGAGTCTGTTACTTTGACCAACAAAAGGCATTTTTTTTCAAATGGTATTTTTCTTAAACTCACATATTAAAATATCCATCTGACTGGTATCAAGATAAGTCTCTCATATAGTCCAATATCAAATACCACAAAACTTCAATTAGCCAGAACCCCGCAGCCCTCCATTAGAATGTAATCTCACTTTTCCTTTCAGAAAGAAAATTATAAGACAGAGGCATGCTATCAGACAACATGCCAGACACCGTGTTCTGAGCCCCCACGGTGGACTCCCCACTGTGTTAAGAACTGTTTGTTACTGTCAGTGAGAAGGGTGCCCCTTGGGAGCTTGTAGTAAAAGTGAATTGAGATTTATTTCAGAAAGCCACTTCCAGGGTCAGCACACAATGATTCAAAACTTCTATTCTACTAAAAACTAGTATTTACCGCAATGGCCCTCACACATAGAAGATACCAACCTTCAAAGACATAAAAAACTATGTTCACCAGACTCTGCTGCCCCAGTGGAAAAGGGGACTCATTTAGCTATAAATTGTGAGACAGCAAGAGCCCTGTTCCCTACGAATTCTGATGTGTCAAGTTTCTAACATGTATAAGTTATATTTTCATGTCGGTTATATTAGCCCAGTATTTAAAGTACTACCTTGTTGCACTTTAAATCCTACGTAAGCAGAGGTCACTTTCAGAGGTCTGGGAAAATATTTAATATGTTAAATTAAAGTGCAGTAATTGTATGAAAACATTTACTATTATTCCAGTGGAGAATCTGACTCCTTAAAGCACATTTTCCTTTTTCACTAGCCCTTCTTTGATAGTGATTGGAAAGGTTTTCTTACACATAGATGGGTCACATGTCCTCATTAGGTTTTAATAGATGGTGTGTCCAGTTGGCTCTAGAAGATTTATTTTCCTGAAATCAGAGCTTTGGAGTTCTCCTTTGCCTTTGAAGCTTTTAAAAACGATGCCATACGTTTGCAATGATGGCAAAAGTTGTGTGATATATTTACAACAATGACAGAAAAAGAAAGAATGATTCGCTACTGAGCCTGATTATGTCCAACCAAACACCTCATGGGATTTGGTTTCTTGGCTCGGAGGTTTACGGTCATGGTTTCTTTAGATATCCCAGTTAACTGGCCTAATAACATGATTAGTGCCTCAGTTCTGTCTCCTAGTTTGATGTGTACTGCTTGGGGTCTTAAAAGCCTGCAAGTGGTCATTCAAGGCACAGCAATTAGTCTGTATTTGCTTGGAACAACAGAGGAAGAAGGAGAGTCAGGAATATGAGGAGGATATAGAATGTGTGGCTAATTACCTCCATGAACAACTGCCTCCATTGCCATGAGACAAGAAAAACAGGATACTCCCCAACTATCATTACTGAACATTTTGATCATAGATTCCACAGAAGAAACCTGATCAAAAGGGGGAAGATGCAGAACAGAATTTTAAATTCTCATAGACTGCAGACTTCCTGGAGCCATGAAGGTTGGATGAACTTCTGAAACTATTGCCCCGAAATAATCTTTACGCCTTAAACCAAAAATATCCCCTGAAATTGTCTTAAAACCAAACAATAGTTTAGCTTAACTAGTAAAAAAAGTTTGCCTTGAGCTTTAGGCTCTTTTAAAAACTATCTATAAGGGATCAAACTGACAACAGCAACTCAAAAGATTAGATAGGAACCTTGGGGGGCAGAGAATTTATGTTAATGGGGGAGGAACAATTCAGAAAAGGGAGGTGAGAATAGTTACACAACGTGAAGAATGCCATCAGTGTCACTAAATGGTACATGTAGAAACTGCTAAACTGGTCATTTGCTGTGTATATTCTCAACAACAACAATAAAATAAATAAAATTATACACACACACACACACACACATATATATGTATATAAAACAATAGCCTTTCTTATTCCTCAGAAACAATATAAAGAAATCTAGAATTTACATTGCCATAGAACTCATGCGGAGCCCTGGTGGGATAGTGGTTAAGAGCTCGGCAGTTCAAATCTACCAGCCCCTCCATGGAAACCCTATGGGGGCAGTTCTACTCTGTCCTATGGGGTTGCTATGAGTCAGAAGCAACTTGATGACACCTGACACCTGCAACAGAACTGATGCGTCATTATATTGGTTTCAGGTGTATGTAAGTTTCTTTCAATTAATATAATTTATAATGATAATTATTTGTCAGGTGTTTGCTAAGTACTGTGTGCTGGGAGGGGGGCTGTATAAAGGCTTTATAGGATACTGACCCTGCCTACAGAGTTTATAGTGTAACACCGAAAATACGAGTACACAAAGGCCGTACTGTTGTTAGATGCCGTCAGGTTGGTTCCTACTCATAGCAACCCTATATACAACAGAATGAAACACTACCTGGTCTTGCACCATCTTCACAGTCATTGTTACGCTTGAGTCTATTGTTGTAGTCACTGTGTCAGTCCGTCTCGTTGAGGATCTTCCTCTTTTTCGCTGACTCTCTGCTTTACCAAGCATGATGCCCTTCTGCAGGAGCTGTTTCCTCCTGATAACGTGTCCAAAATATGTGAGACAAAATCTTGCCATCCTTGCATCTAATGAGCAGTCTGGCCCTACTTCTTCCAAGACAGACTTGTTCATTCTTCTGGCAGTCCATAGCATATTCAGTGTTCTTCACCAGCACCATAATTCAAAGGCATCAATTCTTCTTCGGTCTTCCTTATTCATTGTCCAGTTTTTACTTGTATATGAGGCAACTGAAAACACCATGGCTTGGATCAGACGCATCTTAGTCTTTAAAGTAACATTTTTGCTTTTTAGCACTTTAAAGAGGTCTTTTGCAGCAGATTTGCCCAGTGCAATGTATCGTTTGATTTCTTGACTGCTGCTTCCATGGGCATTGAGTATGGATCCAAGTAAAATGATATCCTTTACAATTTCAATATTTTCTCCGTTTATAATGATGTTTCTTATTGGTCCAGTTGTGAGGATTTTTCTTTTCTTTATGTTGAGGTGTAATCCATACTGAAAGCCATATTATGAGGTGGTATATAATAAGCTCACCAAGAGGAAGAAAAAGAGGGAAGGGGGTTATGAAGGCTTCACTGAGGAGTCAGGGCTTGCAATCAACTTGAAAAGGCAGCCTTGTAAAAAGTGAGGGTGGCAAATGGGAAGCAACCCAAGGAATAAAGTGGTGGTGGGCACCACAGATCTCCTAGATGACTGAGGCATCCACAGGTCCTGTCCATTATGCATAAGAAAGATGTGCATGGGCCATGCAGTGGTCTCTGCTGCCCCCTCGTCACACAGCACAATGCTTTATGCACAGTAAACCAAAACCAGCTGCCCACAGTCTCTTCTGACTCATGGTGGCCCCATGTGTTTCAGAATAGAACTGTGCTTCATAGGGTTTCGAGCGGCTGTCACCTTTGAAAGCAGATCACTAGATGTTTCTTCTGAGTAGCCTCTGGGTGGGTTTGAACTGCCAAACTTTCAATTAGTGGTTGAGCGCTGAAACTTTTGCTCCACCCAGGGACACTAGGGACTCAGTAAGTATTTGCTAGGTGAATAAAGGGAAGAGAAGTTTCTAAATCAAAGCCATAGGCATTAAGGAACAATTTCTTTAACAAGAGTGTGAGATCCCTGTGGAGAGCAGTCCTATGACCATCCTGTATTTCATTCATGGTCTCTAGCATAGACCTATGAACAAGGGATACTCAAAGTGCATCCATGGATGCCAGCTGATGGAATCCAGTTTATCCCATCATGTTTACCTAAATAATGAAATTAAAATGTCAGGATCTCTGGTGTTGAAGTGTGAATAAGAGGAATGCCATGTCAGTATGACATACTGGCTACCAGAAGGCACTCTACAGGTAGATTGCTTGGGTTCAAACTTGGCATTACCACATATGAGCTGTGTGACTTGAGAGAACTGCTTAATCTCCCCCCATGCCTCAGTTTGTTCATCTGTAAAATGGGAATAATTATAGTTCCTATTTCATATTTATGAAAATTAGTTGAATTAACGAAGGTGGAGTGCTTCTAACAGTGCCTGACATAAAAACCATAGGTATTGCCTAATATTATTATTGCTTTGGCAGAGGAGAAGATACTCACGCGAGAGAGCTGAGCAATTGATTGGAAGAAAGAGGAGACAATGAATCTAAGTGCAAACAATCCATATGTCAGTTCCAAGAACATAGTGAATGACTGCTCCACGTATTAAATTTATCATACAGATGGAGTAACCTCTACCGTTTGTTTTTTTTTTTTTTTGTTATATATAAACATACACCATAGACGTTGGGGATGTTTGTTTGCACAAGGAAGGTATAATATGACCTTTAAAATGCAGAAGTGCTTGTAAGAAACAATATGTCCAATTAGAGAATCTTTGTTTTGCATTTTAAATCACAGTAGGATACCATTTATATTTCATATTGTAAGCTTGAAGTATATTATGACCCCCAAGGCCTTGTTTAGATTTGGTAAGGGAATAATACGAGTGAGTTTATTGCCTCTGTAATTGTGCAAACTTCTTCCATATTTGAAAATATTTCAAATAAAATGTAAAGTTTCTTGATTGATTGCTTTATGCAGGAAAAGTTAATCTTGTGCATATGTTATATGGAAGATCATTGTAACTTTCTGAGCTCAAATTTGTTCATATTTTCAGACAATGGAGTTCATTATAAAAGATGAGGAGACCCCCTAATTTCTAAAATTGCTGATAATACTAACAAACGTGATCTCCAGATGCTGCCTTTTCAATTTTTTCCCATATTTTGCATGATTATTAGAATATTATAGGTGGATATTTTTAAATGTATTAACTACAATTGTTAGAGGATTGGTTTTTCTCAACTTCTACACACGCATTAGGATAGAGTCCTAGGTGTCTCTTCCAGCAACATAGTTACATGACTGAAAATGTAAATAGAAAATCAAATGTGTGCTTCATAATTACCCAGTGAAGGAAAATTTAATCTCAGCTAAAATATAACTTGGCATTACGTATAAGCATTAGCATTATTACTTAAGATCAATAAAGATTTTGTGAAAGAAAACATGATTTAGTCGTTGTATTGAGAAAAAATTAGCAACATCAGGAGAAGGCATCCTGTGTGAGAGAAAACTGTATTCATTATGAACAAAAAAAATACACCTGCAAATGTTTGTCTCTTTCTGTAAATTTCATATTGAATCTCTCAGGAATTCAATAGTGTGATAAATGTAATTTGTAGTCCTTTACAATTATGGTCTAAATAGATGAAATCTAAAGGGAGTTTGCCTATTTGATTTTCAAATTTGCATCACTTAAAATCCAATCAGGCCAACTGTTCTGATTTTTATTAGATATGAAATACATGAATGGGTTCAAGCTCACACCGTGTATTGAAAGAACATATCTGATTTTGCAGCACGCCTTCACGAAGGAGTTCAGTTAACTTGGTGGTTCAGTCCCATCCCTGTAAAGATTGCTTACTGACTGCTTAAATTGCTACCATATTATACCCTTCGATTTTCAGTAACTGGTGTTTTATAGCCAGAGATTGCCTTTGATTTTTGAGAATTTGCAGCAACATATTGAGCTTAACGGATTTATGCAGGAATGTAAAATAAAAATAGTGTAGCAGGCGCTTGGGATTTTAGAACACAGAGGGGCTTAGGCATACAGATGGCTGGTGCAGATAATGGCATTGAGTAATTTAGCCGTGTAAGGTAATCTGTTGTTGACAGAATACATTAACATTTACCTGACATACACAGGTATTCGGGTTGTGCTGTGTGTGCAACTCAGACTAAGCAGTGTCATGTGTACCATAAGTCTCAAGTCTAAAATTTCTAAAACATGCTTGGGTTTAAGGATTTATTTTAGGGAACTCGTTAACTATACTACAGTATATAATTTATTCAGCCCCTCTGCTTTTAAAAGCATCATTCTTTGTTTACTACTCCCTAAAAGCCAAATCATCTGAGAATTTTAAAGGGATTCTGATTTAATTAATGGGTGTATTCTAGAAAACAATTGTGGTTCTTAAGTTGGTAGCATTTTAAAATCATCTGTTACATTTGTTGTTAGCTGTAGTTAAGCTGGTCCCTGACTCATGGAGACCCCACGCACAGACCATTGTGATCCACAGGGTTTTAACTGGCTGATTTTCAGAAATGGATTTCCAGGCCTGCTCCCTAGTCTGTCTTAATCTAGAAGCTCATCTGAAACCTGTTCAACATCATAGCAACATGCCAACCTCCACTGATGGGTAGTGGCTGCACATGTAGAGCATATTAAAAAATACAGATGCCGGGACCCTAATCCCAAAACTGCTCCAGGTAATTCTAATGTCCAGCTAGGGCTAAGAATTTCTGCCCCCAAAATTACATTTATTCTCACACTGTCAGCGCCTACGAGTCTTCCCTGTTTCTAGCTTTCTCCATCCAAACTTTCCTACCCACAGCTGTCAGATAGTCTTCCGAAAACAGTCTTTGAATTAAATCTTTCACATCCTGAGGAGCCTCTGAGGCTTCTGTTGCCAACTCTATCAACTCTAAATTTTGTTGCCTAACGTCCTGCAGCCTCTGGGTGATCTTCCCTGGGCAATTGATTTGCAGTTCTGGGCACATCCCCAATTCGAGCTGGACCTAACTGCTCATTTCACTGGCCACGGCCCTTCCAGCCTCCAGGACTTTGTTCATAGCTCTGCCTTCAGTCTGGAATCTGTTCTTTACTCTTGCTGCATGTCATCCACCCAAATTCAAGTTCTCTCGCAATGTCTATGCACCAAAACTTAGGAGCTCTCCTCTCCACTCCACTGTCAGTAACTTTTTGTTGTATTTGTGGTCAATGCAGCACACATCCTAGCACTTCCATTGCTTTGTTTTTATTTTGTTAGCTGATTGTTTCAGACATGTTATGTCTTATATTTCTCCCATTAACTCCTACCCATTAGCCACTCCTCTGCCAAACCAAGCCAAGCCAAATTAATCCAAACCAAACCAAGTAAACAAAGCAAGATTAAAAAAAAAACAACAACATAACAACAACAAAAACTTTGTATAAGGATGGGCAGAGGCTTAATAAGTACCTGTTGAATGATTGCTATGGTCAAAAAATGAGGCGAATTAGATAATGGTAAGGAATGCACACCTCTGTGAATATACAAAAGCATTGAATTAAACACTTTAAAGGGGTGAATCTTAGGTATGAGGATTATATCTCAACCAAGCTGTTATTAAAAATATCTTAAAAGGTTTTATGAAAGACATTTAGAAAGTGTTGATTTATTTTTCTAGCAAGAAACAAAAGATAAAGCATAACTAGAAGAGTAGAGTTGAATCCTACTCTGGGACTGTTCTGAGATCGGTGGTTGTGCTCCCGTTACATGAATAGGGTCGGCGAAGTATGGCCAAGCACCTGTTTTTGTAAGTGATATTTTATGTATTCTTTATGGCCACATTCTCACTACAACCACTGAGTTGAATAGTAGCAACAAAGACCAGAGGGCTGGCAAAGTTTACAGTATTGACTGTTTGGTCCTTTACACAGTTTGCTGACCCCTGCTTCTGAATCTATGTTCGAAGCTATGTCGCCATTTCTAGTGCATACCCATGAGGAGCCAAATTCTTAATTAAGACTTTCTAGTGGTGGTAATGAGATATGGTTTCTCATGATGTCTCAGTTTGTAGCCCTGTGAAATTAATTTTCTAAAAATGAAAATGCTCCCTTTATTTCAGAGTTGTCATTAATACAAGACACAGTATTTGGCCTTTAGGATACCAGACTCTCCTGCAGATGGAAGTTTAACCTCCACTTTCATCCTGTTTGTCCTTTGAAGCCCTTTTCCCATCCCACTCCTCCTAATGTGCTTCTCCTCGTTCCTCTACAGGAAGGGAAGGTTTTCACTCTTATACTTGATGCCTCTCCCCAAAGCCATTACTGCCCCATGATTGAAAATCATTTGTGTAACTTTCACTTCAGAAACATGGACTGAGCACCTTGTCTTTGGACAATTCCAGACAAGAGAGGCACAAAGATGAATATGACACAGACTGTGCCCCTGCCCTCACAGCCCTGTCCTCATAAAGCAACAGCCCACTTTCCCTCTCATCCCACACTACTCGTACCTGATTTTTACCAGTATTTGTTTCCTTCTGGGCCAACAAGGAAAGCCCAATGGGGATGTTGCCAAAGCTTTGCTCTTGCCCCTGTGCTCTTCTAGGTCGATCGGGAAAGTGCCACTTGCATACAGGGCAGAGTCAATTGTTGGGTAGGATAGTGGGTCTTGCAATCCGATGACTCCTTCTGGATTACAGCTCCTCCACCTACTTGCTGTGGAATTTTGGGCTCAGTTTCTTTATCTGTAAAATGGGGAAATAATAGAAACCAGTTATTTGGGTTATTGTGAGAATTAATGAGAATAATATTTGGAACATTGTTTGGTATGTATGGAACTATCAAAATATGTTACCCATTGTTACTTCAACTTTGATTATTAGTGCAATGTTTAGTCATTAATTTTTGATTCAGGTAGTTAGAATGAGGCCCATTGTCAGAGATTTTATATCCAGTTGGTGAGTCACTTAGATTATTGTAATAGAGTCTTAGGAGGTAGTGAAGTGTACAGATTGATAATCAAAAAGGCACATGACTTACCTTAGGTCCCACAATTTAAAAGAAAGAAATTCAGCTCTTCCAAGTCATACTGTTGTTGTTGCTGTAGAGTTGATACTGAGTTTTGACAACCCCGTGGACTACAGACTAGAACGCTCCATGGGGTTTTCAAGGCTGTGACCCTCTGAAAGCAGATTGCCAGGCTTGTCTTCTGAGGTGGGTTTGAACCGCCAACTTTTTGGCTAGTGGTGGAGCACTTAAGTGTTCGCGTCATTAACCCAGGCTTTGCTTGACTCACTCCTGGCATCCTTCTCCTTCATCCTATATGTCACAGATGTAGCTGTCATATAACTATCTCCCTATTTGTAAAGCCATCAATCTTACTTGTTATTCAAAATTCCCCACTGCACAAATTATCTAAACTCTTCAAAGAGCGTATTTAGACCCAGAAAACTGTTTACCTTCATATATTCTTTCACTGCAGGGTCAAGAGACAATGCAAATGAAACAAAAAGAAAACCTTTGGGTCAACTATGTTGTGCATATTTGTCCCATAAATTCTGAGTCACGAACGTCTAAGACTAAATGTCTGTGATGGTCGTGCGAAGATGTAAGGTGTAAACCAGGTTTTCAGCCATCTTCCTTTGACTTGAACTTGTGGGTTTTCTCTGTTCACTATCATTGTTATTCAGGGAACATAACTGATTTATGAAACAGACAAGGAGGTGAACACTTTTGATAATATTTAACCTGAAATCTATTGTTTTAGAGTTCGCTGGGAGCAGTTCTTCCTATCATTTTCAGAAGAAATGTTCTTTTCTAAAGAAACAAAAATCAAAATGATGTTGTGTGTTTCCATGAATGCTGCCTCAAATCTATATTAGTCATAACTTCTAGGACTTCTTTCAATCCAAACCAAAAGCTGCCCTCAATCTTAATGTATCAGTTTAGAGCACCTATTTTCATACAGCTCTTTGAGAGGTTTGACTGTAGCAGAATTTGCAAGGTTGGGAACAATACATCAAATATGTTGTGGCAGAATTTTCAAGGTAGGGAACAATATATCAAATATGTGTATCACCATATGTTTAGATCTCATCACCTCTGGTAAATGCCTCACTCCCAATTCTGTTACCTTCCCTCCATTGTGATTCAAAATCTTCTCTTAATATAGTTTAACAAGTTCAACTTTAGAAGCCAGAGAAAAATCTGAACAATCAAGGAGAGTTTCGTGCTATGCTTTTGTAGTGTTCTGAGAAGGTGTCTGGAAAGAGAGAGGGAAGATGACGTTTTATTTAGCCTAGTGTGCTTCAGGATACCTATAACTGGGTTCCACAGGCTAGTGTGTGTAGAGAAGGACCCAGTAATAGGAAAAACTGAAATATAGCTGATTCTGGCCCTTGTCTGCTCACCTAGGAGCTCAGATCCCTGCAGTGTGCCTGCAAACATTCCCAGCAGATGTCTTATGGGCTCACCACACTCAAGGTTGCTCCCACAGGAACCACCAGCCGGCTTCTAGGATCCACCAAGTCCACCAACCATCCATTGTCTCCCATCAGGCATCATCTGAGGATGATTCTTGCATACCAGGCTTCTGCCAGGACTTGAGAGTGGATGCCCTCTTCCCTTTGGGTCACACGTTGTTAGAGAAAACCCTCACCCACTTGCCAGAGTAACAGGACATATGCAATTCTTATTTACACTTAAGCTGCTACATCGCTTTAGGTTAGTGACTGAATATAAAAACCAGGCGTAATGATTTTCAACCTGTGAAGCAGAGGAGCCTCAAGCGCTGTTACAAGGGGCCGACGGGAGATTGAATGCGTGGCCTTCTTTTCCCTCCCCTCCTCACCCATCCAGAGGACCTCGACTTTATCTGTTTTATGCAGGGGATTCCAGAAAATTTTGTTTGAAGTGTTGCCTCTGCCCTAATCAGTTTCTTTACATTTCTATTTTGTGACTTATGTTTTAGTCTCACACGATGTATTTTGCTTTTTAATGGCACCCTTATGAATTTGTGCTGTTATAAATATGATCTTATGACAACTTGGGGTCATATTTAGGTTTAAAGACAATACAACTGTAATTATATACTGAAAGCTGTTGAGAAAATGGATTTTGAGAAAGGAGAAGAACTCTGTATGCAACTTTTAAGAGCCATGCCTTTAGGTAACATTAAGTATTCCTTCATCTGAAGATTTGGGCAAAGGACATAAGAAAGCCTATTTCATAGTTATTGTCACTCTTCTAGGGATTGATTAATGAACACAAAATTCATTAACATTAAGCTTTGACAATGATAAAACATTTGTCAAACACTTTTTTCTGAACTATCAAAGCTGTTTTGGAAGTCTCAGGCCATCCAGTTTCAATGTCTATCAAGAATACTGCTTTCTTTGGTCACCTAATGGAAGGAAGGGCAGACAGGTAAAGATACATATTACAGAGACAGAGTGAGGAATGCAGTGTCTTATATAGAGAGTCCACATCTGTCCTATGTTGAATAGCTTTCATTTATCATGAGTACATGTGTTTTCTGCAGCATTTGAAGCTATTTAAGGGCAGTCGTGTTTGAAATGACGCTGAAAAATCAGGTAGCTCTAATGGAGGATGGTAAGTGAGGAATCACAGATTCAGAGAATTCTGTGTAGAAAAGTGGCAAAATCTCATTCCAACCCTCATCACAGATGCAGATGCCTTTTCAACATCTCCAGCTCCTCCTCCTCCATAATCCCCAGTGATGGGGAAGCTGCTGAGAGGTGAGCAGTGCACTCTCCTAGGAAATGCTTGGGATTTAGTGCTTCAGAAACCCAGATTTGAGTGTTGGCCCTGTAACCCGCCTTCTGCTGTAAGACCTTGGATAAATTATTTACCCTCACTAAATCTGATAGCTTCATTTGTGGAAAAAAAAAAAAAAAATGCAATGGTGCTGTGCTGGTCATTCTTTATTTTCCCCCTGCCTCATCTATTCTTGACCCTTATCTGTCCTACCCTGTGCCCTAGAAGGCTGGCCCCTACACAAAGCCTCTTCCATGTCTCTTTGCCTGCCAGTATCCTGTTGAATTGGGCCAAAGGGAGGCACCAGCAGGAAATGGACAAGCAGGGGAGGATTATCCAACAGGCAAAGTAAGCACGGTGCTTACCTTGCTTACCAGATCATTTGTAGTGAACAATTTCACATCTCTGATGTGGGGAAACCCATGTGAAATTGTTCACTATAGATTAGTAAGTAAGCACAAGTAAGCCCATGCTTACCTTCCTTACCAGGTCATCCGTGCCTGTTAAGGATTGTAAATTTGAAAAGTGGCTTTGATTCTGTAGGAGGGTGCTGTGGGATTGGGTGCGAGACAGATGCTAGCCATACCTAGAAGCAGACTCTTTGATGTGGTGAAAAAATGTGAAATTGTTCCCTACAGAAGAGCTGGTAAGCAAAGCAAGCACCATGCTTACCTTGCTTGTTGGATTATCCACCCACGTGGAGGAGGACACAAGGAAGGATAGGTCACAGTACTTCTTTACTGCTGCCCGTTGACTGCTCTGAGCTGCCTATTCTAGCTGTATCCTTCCCTATCTACAGCTTACTTAGTCTCTTGTCAACAGCTCTGCCTCTTACCTGGCCCCTGTGAAGTTAGTTTTCTCCTAACTTCTTCAGGCCTGGAAATAGTAAGGGCCTCCCCTTCCTGCTATTACAATCTCTTGTTAGTTAATGAATATCCTTGTTAGTTCCCTTAACCCTGCTCTTGCCTCTGTCAATAGCCCCTATATTAAAGTTTCTTGAACCACCTGCATTTGATTCTGGTTTCTGTCTTGTCCAAGTGCCTGCCTATTGCTCAGATTTGTTGAGGAGTTCAAATGCAATTATATATGAAAGCATTTTATAAATGCTAAGGAGCAATGCAAATGTTAGTTTTCAAGTCTTCTGCCCCAAACTGCCCATTCTTTCTTTTTAAATTATGATCTAATTGTTATTATATTAAGCTTTAATTTGCTTGCTCTAAACTTCCACCATTAGTGATGATCTTTTTCTTCATGTTATGGAGTAAATATAATCCTTGGCCCAAATGACAGCTCTTCAGATCCTAGGTGACATTTCTACCTAGGCCCTCTCTTCTTTGAGTTGATCAGTCTGATTCACTGAAACATTATTCGTATGACTTGATTGCAAGTTTCCTCCCCATTCTGGTTAATCTTTTGACTACATTCCACTCAAGATCATCCTACTTTCTCTGTGATGTTCAGAACTTAACTCAGTATCTCAGGTATCATCCCATCAGATACAAGTAAACCATTTTAGTTTTTTCTAAGAACTTTCTCTCTGCAATTTTTTTTTTCTTTTTTAACCTTGTGTGTTATGCAGAATAATGGCTCCTAATAGTGCCCATATCCTTATCCCTGGAACCTTTGAATATGCCACCTTATATAACTTTGCAGATGTGTTTAAATTAAGGACCTTAAAATGGGGAGGGGGTTATCCTGGATTATCTAGATGGACCCGATGTAGTCACAAGAGTCCTTCAAAGTGGAAAAGTGGAGGAGGGAAGAAGAGATCAGAGTGATGTGATGTGGGAAGAACTCAACCCACTGTTGCTGGCTTTAAAGATAGAGGAAAGGGGCCATGGTCCAGTGCGGACAGCCTCTAGAAGTTGGAAAATGCAAGAAAACAGACTCAACTCTAGAGCCTCCAGAGAGGAACCCTGTCTGCTGACATTGATTTAGTCCAGTGAGACCTATGCCAAACTTCTGACCTATAGAAATGTGAGATAATAAGTTTGCGTTGTTTTAAGTCATGGTAGAAAGGCCTGGTGATCTGATTTTGTAAAGATTACAGCCAAGCAAACCCTATGGAGCAGTTCTACTCTGTAATACATGGTATCACCTTGCATTGGAATTGACTCAATGGCATTGGGTTTGGTTTTAAGCCACTGAGTTTGTGGTAATTTGTTACAGCAACAAGAAAAAACTAATAAATTTTGTGTGGAATATTGATCTCATATTTTCCTTTCTTTTCATAAGATTTGCCCCATCATTCCAGGCTGCAGAGAATATCTCCATTCATGTTTCCATTCTCTAGTGTATTAGCTTTCTGTGGAAGATTCCTAAATTTGATCAGCATAACAACCATGTTACTGATGCAGATATTAGCCATGTCAGGGCCCTGGTACAAGTCCAAACATTTGACATTTGGTTCTTCTTTCCCAATTAACAATGATGTATTAAACAACACCATTTGTGATTCTACCCAACTGTATCATCATCTATTATTCATCTATCTTATCTGCTAAGCTATCAGGGCTGACTTTGTTAAATAATCTTTTTTAAATATCAGAAGCATATTTAGAGAAATTTATACCCCCAATCTATACTCCAGTAGTTGTGCGAAAAAATATAACAAAATAGGCTAATAATAAAATTTAGAACACAATTGGGAGCATTTTAAAATAAAAATCTCAATCATTCTGACTGTGCCATTACCTAATAATCCACATAAAGAAGAAAAACATTGTTAGGAATTAATTCTTCTTTTACATCTTCTATTTCAATGGCTAAAGTGGATTTGTCTTAAGCCATTCTTGTGCCTTGCCTCTATGTGCAAATGCAAGATTCTTGAAAGGGACAATCCTTTGGGAGCTTCCAGAAACAACTTCATTTATTAGTGGCCATCAAGTAAACAATTAGCTACCTTGTTAATAGTGTAATGAGCTTAACCTCTGACTGCTTTGGACATGAGGGGTCTTGTGGGTTCTAAGCAGGAGCAGGGAAATTTGCTGTTTTCTTTCCATCCTGTATTTTCTCCTTGAAGAGAAAGCCTTGTATTTTTTTGCTAGGCACTTGGTTGGAATGGGATCTGTATCAATTTGTCCCAGCCACTGAATGGTACTTACTATGTTATATGGTGAGCTGTAAAGTTCTGTTCATAATAAATAGGTGAACTGCTTTCCCAAACCTGTTTCTCATTTAATTTAATTTAATGCAGAATATTCAAATTGGCTGCATGATGCTAATTCATATTTAAAAGGTGCCGAGGTTAGATTACCAATCCTCAGAGTGTGTCGGGCCAAAGAGGTTTAGGAGAAAAGGTATATTTCTCACTGAAATATGTGGAAGAATTTAATTTCGTTCTTTTCTAATATTTAGCATCCCCATAGCTACTTTTTAAAAATCCACTGGAGAAATCTACTCAAGTCATATTTCCAAGATCCTAATGGGAGAAAAAGCCATTCTCTTGAAGGTTGTGGGAATGATTGTCTTGCAGTTCTGCTGACTCAACTGTAAAGTTACAAAGAGCACATCTCATGCCATTGAGAAGTGGCCAATAGTAAGGAATTTGATGTTTGAAATGCTTAATCTAATTCACATGCATATTCAAATTCAGGAAAACAAAATATAGCTTATAAAAATGCTCTAATAGTTTAAAGTTGTTGGCTTCATTTGGTAATGACTGATTATAGGTGAAAATACCTATAAGAAAACAATATCCTTCATCTTGCAATTGACTCTGCTTTAACTGTGCTAGTTCAGTAGCAAAGGCATTAGGTACTTCTTGATAGTTCTTATGATTGGACTTAGCACCTAGTATTGAGCAAGCACTGAAGAAGGCATCTTCTGTTAAAAGGTTGATTTATTAGTTTGTATGTAAAAGAACACTGGAGGTTATAAAGGTAACAAAGACCTTAAACATTATATCGATTTTTTTCCCCCAGAGCTTTTTCTCTTCTTGTTGTATTGCAGGGTAATAAAATTTCACTAGGCCCATTGGATCCATAAAATCTGAAGTACAACCACCCACTGATAGAAACGAAATTGTTTGACTGAAGCGATAAGCAAGGACTCGGCTTTGAACTCTGAGCGGTATAAGTCGTTTTGCTGGCCTGTGAGGGTGAATTATAGCCTGCTGCGCGCTAAAGGACAAGTGTGTATTTGCAGGAGCTCCCGATTTGGTAATCACTGGATGATGCAGTGACCTTTACACAGCCACAGTGGTCCAAAAGGTGGCTCTTTAGAAATGGAAAACCAACACCATGACTTTCTAGTACAACTTAGATTTTTTCCTTGTCAGAATTGAAGTTGTGAATACATAATATTTGATTACGAAGGATAGAGTGGAATAGGAAAATAAGAAGTTCTGTTTGCAAATCTCAGAATATAGTATCTTTAAAATATGAGCTTAAAAAAAAAAAAAAGCTGGGGAGCTGCAGGCTAACCGTTGTATACTGCACCTATGCCAGACCCAACCTTTCCTGAGCATCTTCTCTGTGCAGAGCACTGGCGAAGCAAACTCTGGGCATGTGACCCATCAGTTCATGCTACCCTTGTCTCCCTCTAGCCCACAACCTATATATTCTAGCCTCCAGCGCTCTGTCACTAGGGCGTGTGGTATGGTTCCCACATTACCAGCCTAATCAATCAAGCATATTAGAAGGCCATCATGGGAAATGCCGGGGTTCTCTTCTGCGCATTGGGTCGTCATGAGTTGGAATCGACCAACAGCAACTGGTTTATTATGGGAAAGAACTCAATAGCCCACCTGGGAAAAGTGAAGTTTCCGATTTTAATGATGAGGGCTTGAGAACACTATGCAAATCAAGGAATAGGTAGACTTGGGTCTACCTTTAAAGCTTACTCCATTGCCATTTTTATGGGTTGATATAGAGGGGATTATAATGGATTCCCCCCTCCTCCCCACCAGATAGCAGATTTTTTAGTCTAAATGACTGACCTGGAGTCTCAGCAGATATAAGGCACCTGTGAGCTGACTCCTATTTGGTGGGCCTGGAGTGGGAGAGAGCTCACGGTAGCTAGCTCTTGGATCTATTACTGCCAGAAGAGGCAACTCTGAAGCCATCATGGCCGTAGATCAAAGCCTTACCTTAGACAAGTGGCTTTCTTCCAAAGGTGCACCTTTCATCTTTTATTTTGGAATCTAAATTCAAATTTTCTATTTGTGAATAACCAAGGTACATTCGTTGGTCAATAACCAGCTATTAAGTTTTTTTGTTTGTTTGTTTGTTTAGGTATTCTTGTTGCTTATAAAATGCCGTATTAACCCCCAAACCCATTGCTGTGAAGTCGATTCTAACTGATAGTGACCCTGTAGAACAGAGTAGAACTGCCCCATAGGGTTTCCAAGGAGTGGCTGGTGATTCAAACTGCCAACCTTTTGGTTAGCAGCTGAGCTCTTCCCACTGCACCACCAAAGCTCCTATAACCCCCCAAGAAAGTTGAAAACTGACTGTTTGGGCACTGGTGCAGGTCAAAGAGTTGTTAAATTTAATTGGTGGGATGCACTTGTGGTCTGACTGACGTGCTAGCAGGTCATGCTGGTCCACACAGAGGTGGTTACAGAAGTCTGAATGCTTTTGCAGCAAATTAATGTTCACAAATTTTATATTTCGTAGAGTGCCAGAAAGCTTGCATTTCTACCAGTATCATGATATTGGTAGGATAGTGTCCAATTAATTTTGGAAAGAAATGCCACAGAGTCCCACATTCTCCTAAAGCATATATGTGTTCATTTATGTTGTATGTCTGCTACTCTTGTGTAAGTGAGGTCTACACACAGCAGGCCAGTATTGGACATTCTCAAATTAGGCCATGCTGATGCTGATGGGGTGAGTGGTAATTCAGGGACCACAGTCTAGGTCAGCCCTTGAACACAAGGGTCTCTAAACTTGGGATGACAAATCTCGTGCAGTCTTGCTGCCTCATCCCACTTTAGGGCCCATGCAGACATCAGCTTTCTTTATCAAACCGCAAAAACACCTCAACACAGCACTCCCAAAACAACTGCCAATCACTCATGACAGTCATGCTAGTAGAAACCCAGCTGCCTTTCCCACCCTTACCCCAGATGGTCAAGTCAGTGGCCACTGGGCAGATCAATGGCTATTGGGCAGGTCCATGGCCATTGAGTAGAGCTGTTTTTGCTGCCAGGAGACATAGCCACACCTATACCATGAACCACAGGGTAACTGTCACACCTCATAACCCAGCTACATGATCCCAGCAGAACAAAGCATTAAACGATTGCCTTGCCAAAAATTGTGTGGTTCCCTTGTGATTGAGTCACTGCTAAATGCACACTACCTTAGCCTATAGAAATGACCTAAATGAAAAAGCAGAGTGCAGCCAAACCCCTGCCAGGAGGACTGTTGGAAATTTGATCAGTAAGCAGGTAGCACTTATCTTCCTGTCTGATGTCTAGCCATGTTTCTATTTCTGTTTTGTCTAGAACTATGCCTATATAATCCTTTTTATTGCTGGTGATTCCAGGAAGGGGTGGATGGCCTTTGAATGGAGTAGAATTTAGCATCAAACCAGTGAAAAATATCCTGCATGTTCCAGGGGCCATCGCAGGCAGAAAATGGCCGAGAATACCTGCAGTGTCAGTTGATTTATTTCAGAAACCGTACTTCTTGCTCTCCCTTATATTCTGTTCTTTCCTCATTCACCTGTGTTGTTGTTCGCTACCATCACAATGGCCAACTACTCACAGGAACCCCATGCACAATGGAAGGAAACACTGTTCAGTCCTGCATCATCCCCACGGTTGGTTGTGTATTAGACCATGATGATCCATGGAGTTTTCATTGGATCCACAGAGTTTTCACTGGCTGATTTTTGGAAGTAGATTTCCAGGCCTTTCTTCCCAGTCTGTCTTAGTCTGGAAGCTCTGCTGAAACGTGTGCAGCCTCATAGCAACAATCAAAGCCTCCAGTGACAGACAGGTGGTCGCTGCACATGAGGTGCATTGATCAGGAACCCAACCCAGGTCTTTCACTTGGAAGGTGAGAATTCTGCCACTGAACCACCACTGCCTCTCACTTACCTTCCAAACCAAAAACCCAACCAGTTGCCATCATGTTGATTTTGACTCATGGAGATCCCATGTGTGTCAGAATAGAAATGTGATCAGCTGGCCTTCCTTCTGAGGTGCCTTTGGGTGGACTCAAACCTCCAACCTTGCAGTTCGCAGTTGATCACTTAGTCATTTGTGCCACCCAGGGACTCCTCGCTTACCTCAGGCTGAGCTTCTTAAAGGGAAATAGGAAATTTACATGCCTTGACTCTCTCTGTCATGTCCCAGGATCTTCACAGTTATTTCATTTAATCCATATGATGACCTTGAGACATGGGACTTATTATCTCATTTTTCAGATGAGGCCACTAAGGCTAGTAGAATTGAAGGCACTTGCCCATGGTCTTAACCTTATTGCTTATTACAGTGGAAGATTGAAATTCAGGTTTGGGAAAAAAATGCTTTTTTCAATGCATATCATTCTTCCCCCTTTTAACAAAGAGGAAAATATTCTTTGCAAAATATTTCTTTGAAAAAATGTCATCAATAATGTCTTTCCCTCTAATAATCCACACCCTTATGCATTTAGCTTTATGAAACAAGACGTGTCTTATTCCATCATTTTGTACCAAAAAAATAAACTTGAGAGAGTTAAGGTAATTCTCCAAATGATGCAAACAGACAAGATACTGAGGAATGACGCAGTTTGGGGCAGATGATAACAAATAGTGTTGCTGTGCAGGCCACTTTGATGAAGAGCACTCTCCCCCATCCTAGCTCAGTGCACACAGCCGTGCCCTCAACCTTCCCCACCAACCTCGTCTCTCCTCTTCATTTCACCTGGGCATTGTCAGAAAAGGTGAGAATTAGATGTGCGAAACCTACATGATGGCCCCAGGTGCTCTTTGTCCCAGTCTTTCTAATCTAAAATAAGTGACATGGTCCAACTCATTGCACACATGGGCGAGATGCCAGCATTTGACCTCAGCTAGTCACACTAAGTGGCAGGGGATACCTGACTGCAAATAAAATTCTGTTAAAGTATGACTTTTTAGAAATTGATGGAACAAATCCCTGTGCTTGAATGGCATTTCGAAGCATTGTTAATTTCAAGATTTTTTTTCTTTCTGTTTAAGTCACTCTCTGTATTACTCTTTGAGAAGTCATTTTTATTTGTCTGTCTGTTCACGATTTTATGGCATGTAAGTGACAAGCACTCACTGTAACACTTCGTGGGAGGGCAGCCGCTAAAAGAGAGCTCAAGCTGAATGACATTGGATGCTAAACGCAACCTTTTTCTGCCAGGTTGTGTGATATTTAGCATGCCTTGACATATACTAAGCTGCAAAATTTTCGAAACAATCAGAAATCCCTTGGGAATGTTACATGGAATATGTGGGTCAGAATTCTCTGATAATTAGTTACAGTCTCAAACATTTCCTGCAATTTCAAATCAGTGTTTTTTCTGAGCTTCGCTATGTGGATTTGACGCACTGAACATGACTTTATAGTCTTAAGTAATGGCTTTACGCTATTGGGAGAGACACTTATGGTAGAAGCTCCTAATATATGCCGTGTTTCTATCGAGACCGACTTAAAAGTTTTAACAATTAAGATATTGGTATCTTAAAAAATTTGGATACAGTAATTAGTGGTAATGTGTAATAGGATTATATAGGTATATATTTTCTTTCCAAAGGAATTCTAGGCACATTACTATTTGTGTCTTTCATATCCAACAGAGGCATTGAAACAAACAAACAAAAAAACCAAACCCACTGCCATTGAGTCAATTCTGACTCATAGCGACCCTATAGGATGGAGTAGAAGTGCCCCATAAAGTTTCCAAAGAGCATCTGGTGGATTTGAACAGCCAAACTTTTGATTAGCAGCCGAACATTCAACCACTGCACTACTAATCCATTTATTTTTCTATAGTGAGTTATTTTTAAACCATTTATTGAGGTTTTGTGCCTTGTCCCAATTGTTTCCTATTTCAGACCATGAATTTATGTTAAAAACACTTGATGCATATGTATTCCTTATTTGTATCTTATGTACACAGTGTAACTGAGATCTTTACATTTACATAATTAACCTTAATAGCCCCCAGGGGAAATAACAGACCTGTGTTAATGGAAGGAAGGGAGGAAAAAAGAAAAGCAAGGAAAGAAGAAAAGAAGGAAGGAAGAAGAAACGAAGGGAAGGGAAATGAAGAAGGGACTCAAAATGATTTTAGTCCTTACCACTCCATGGAAATTGCTCTTTTCAAAGCATTAGTGACCTCTACCTTGCCAAATCCGAATGTCATTTCTTTTTTGACTATTTGCAGCATTCAAACCAGGAGCTTATTACCCTTTCCTCAAATCTTTTTTTTTCCCCCTTTATGCTTACACACTACCTCCTCTTGTTTTCTTCTCCTACCTTACCAGCCATTCCTTCTAGAGTCACTTTCCTGGAGCTTCCTCTGCTCCTGACTTAGGAGATCCCATCTATTCATTCCCAAGCTTTAAATACCCCATGTTCACTGAGGGTGATGGTGGTGGTGATGATGATGATGTGATATATATATATCACCCAGTCTCTTAAGCACCAAGCCTACTATTACAGGGTGCTTGATGTGACTCATATCAGCCGATAAATGAGAGACTGAGGTGGGAGAGTGTAAACGTGCCTTTATTTTGTTGCACAAGGAAGGAGGCAGTCAGGGCTGTCACCGCCAAGACTGCTTTGAGAGAGTGAGGGAAAACAAGTTACTTTTAAGGAGTTTACAAGTAGGGAGTTCATACAAGTTACCTCAGCCACATTCTTAATCGTACCACACAGGTGCCAGGATTTTCTTGGGGCAGGCCAAGCAAAGGAGCTACAATTCTGATGAAGATTTTGGGGCCGGCCAAGCAATAGAACTGGAAATGGCAAGGCAAGCCAAGCAAGCTGCAGTGGAATTTTCTGCAGCCTGAGGACCTCTGTATTACTACGAGTTATGCTTTATTCCCCTTCCCTCACACCTTACATCCCGTCCATCTGCAAGTCTCGGAGACTCTTCAGAATAGCCCAGTCTGATCATGCTCACCAACTCCGCCTCTGTCACCCTAATTTTTCCATAAACCATTGTAAGGATATCTCACTGGTCTTTCTGTTTCCTGTCTTGCCTCGTGAAAGTCAGTCTCCACATAGCAGCTGGAGTGATCTTATGTACATAAAAGTATGCCATTTTTCTGTTCAGACGCCTCCACAATGAAATCCCAATGCTTTGCCACGTGGGATTAGTCAGGATGAGCTGGTTTATCCCACATTAACAAACAACTCCCAAAACTCAGTGGCTTAAAATAACCTGGTTTACTTTTTCTTCATATCTCTTGCCCTTGTAGAGTCAGCTGGAACCCGTGCTCCACATCTTGGTTATCTTCAGTCTGAGACCCCAGACTGATAGATCAGCCACTATTTGGAACATTCCTGATAGAATCCAAGCTTCATGAGGACAGGGAATTTGTTCATTGCTGTATCCCCAGGCCCCAGGACATTGCCAGATACATTGAAAATACTCTGTGATTATACAATGAGTAAATAAATAAATGAATAAAACAGTTTTAAATAAAAATAATACAAAACGAAGACATACAAAGGAAAAAAAAGTGTCAAAAATTGCATTTTATCTGGTGATTTGACTGATATCCTTATAATAATCCTGTCACATCTGTTTGTCTTTGCCTTTCTTAGGGAGTTGAAGTCCCAATGTTTACATGGCATATTCAGTCTTCTTTTTTCATTTTGAGTCCCTGCTGTGTCCCACTCCTATCCCAGATGTCATTAGTAATCTTCCAGCTGCCTCATCTCACCTTAGGACCACTAGCATCCTAGACTAACAGGGCATCAAGACCCCCTGAATGACATGGCTGGGGTTGGAAGTAACAACTGGCTGCTCTAACCTCGAGAGCTGAAATCCTTAAAAAATGATGGTCCTCTCAGTTTATTGGACACAGCTGAGCAGCAACTTCCCAAATGTCCTTCAAGTTGGGCTTGGTATATATGGAAAGATATAAGTTCTGTATGTCTGACTACTTTCTACCTGTGTGTCTTGGAGTCCCAGATCCTGAAGTGCTCTTCACCTGGCTGGATCATTCCCTTGACACACAGATCCTGGCAGCCTTGCTTCCAATTAAGCTTCCCGAGGCAACTGGGCTTACACTTGTCACTAAGCCTTGGCACTGAATCTCCCAAAGGCTCCCCATGCCTCGCTCTCCTACTGTATCTTATCCCCTTGGATTTTACCTTTGTGCAATATCGATCCACAGCTAGGTGGAACTGAACATTTCATTTCTGCCTGGGATTTATCTACAGTGCATTATCTTTTCCCTTGAAAAGTTTAGGGGTCCAAACTTCTGTCCTCTCGGCTAGCTCTTTTCAAGTCTTTGTTCCTCCTGAAGACCTGAACCCCTTCCCTGGCAGCCTGGCTTGTGTAGGTATGCTACGGCCCAGCACCCTTCCTGGGGAACCATGTCTGGCAACTGTTCACTAAGTTACTAAGAGCCGTATATCCTAATGTTCCAGATCTGTTTCTCCTTTGCTTCTAAGCAAAGTAATTTGCTTCTTTGGTCTTCGTGAAACAAATCTTTGATGAACGTCAGGAAGCAACCTTGCTTTTTATTTTTAGTCTTATGAAATAAAAGCTATTTCTGAAAAACAAATACTCACCTGATCTTACGTTCATCAGTGTTTTATATAATAATAATAGCTAACTTTTTTTTTTTTGATGCTTTTTGTTTGTTAGAGTAAGGGTTGAGCATGATCTAATTTATATTCTGAATAGCCCTATGAGATAGGTACTGTTATTATCCTTACTTTACTGATGAAGTGGACTCAGGAAGCTTAAGTAGTTTGTCCAAGGTCATACTGGCTAGTAAGTGACAGAATTGGCGGTGGAGTTCAGACTATTGACTTCAGAAACCAAGTCCTATAATGATTACATTTTGCTATCTTTCCTTATATGCCAAAAACTGACCAGCAACAAATGCTAAATCCAGTTTAAACCACTAAATTAACAAAACCCAAATTCTACTGTGAATTAGAAGGGTACACATTTAGTAGGGACTGCTGGCCAGGGTTGGAGCTCAATATTTGAGGGGAGGGACAAACTAAGCCAACTGTTCAAGGTAGCAATTCAACCCTCATGCTTATTTTATAAGCCATAATCTCTAAGGATGACTTTTTTTGAAATACAAGGATAGCAAATTACATGCATTTTTTTTCCTGATAAAGCTAATTCAGTAAGCACTTTGCATAAGAAAATGGCTAAGGGAAGGACTGTTCTTCCAACCATTCCATTTCAATAAATTTGTGAAAGGACAGGGGTCAAAAATAAAGACATTACAGATTGCTTTCATCACCTTATTAAATCTTTCTTCTAGACATAGAAGTGCTTCCCCCACTAAAATTGAGACAAGACCAAAAGTAAATTACATAGAAATGAAAGCTTATGGAAACTAAACAGAGGCAGATAAAGACATTTTTGTTGATTCTCTAGCTTAAGGCCTCAACACTCCTGACACAAAACTCATTGAAGCCTCAGGAACCCACCTCTTCTGAGCTCTCTCTTGTCCTCTCTGACTTCCTTTGCTTTTCCTTTCACTTTTGGCTGCTGGTTATTGAAAGTATAATATTCAGCTCTGTGTATGATGAACTAAAATGGGAACAGATTTTCAGATTTTAAAATTCAGTGCAGGGTATTGTTTGGCTCTGTGGTTTGTAAGATTATACACCATGCCAAAAATGCAGTTTTATTGACAAATAAGTGCATTTATCTGGCATGAGCAGAATTTAGCTTCAGAGTATGTGGAATAAGTAGAAATGGCTTACTAGACGGTATGATTTGAAAGGGATTAAAGTGTTGTCCCACTCCCTGTGAAAGTGGCTAAAGTTCTACTGTTACTTTTTTCGAGTTTAAAATGTCTGGATTCCTATACTATATGTGTGCATACTCCTAAGAGGAGCACAAATTTAGGCCCTCATGAACGAATTCTTTTCTTTGGGCGTAGTGAATGGGCAGCATCTGAGAACAACATCCTAGAGACAGGGAATGGAGACTACAGGGAATGGGAGGATGGTAGTGATGGAAAACAGGAGGAAAAGCTCCCCCAGCAACCTCCTTCACAGTCATGCTGACATCCTGTTAGGTTATGGGTGCATTTCCATCCCAGTGATACGAGGTTACTTGGACCTTCTCTTTTCAAAAACACCTCGCGGAGGAAATAGAATCTGCTTATTGCATTAAAGTGCTTACCTTTCTTCTGGAGTATAATTCCAACTAGTCATGGTCTCCTAAGGCTACGTGTTGTAACCTAGTCAGTTAGTGGTCAACCTCTTGCCCTCCTCTGGAATACCCTGAATGGACCAAAGGGATCATTGCTTACCGTCCACTGGGCAGCATGTTTTGCCCCTTATTTAGAAAAGTAAAACCACTTCCAGGCTGACTCCTGGATTCACAGCATTTACCTTAAATATATTAGCACCTTCCATTTACAACTGAGAGGATTTCCCTAGGAATTCTATTCTGTCAGGTATTAGATACAATAATAATAGGTGGCACGCCGTACGAGAGGATTGAAGGCTTCAGTAAATTACTGTGAGGAAAGCAATTTGACATCCTTTCATCCTTTGATGAAAGCTAAATGTGAAATTTAGGTGTAAACATCTAAAAAAATTGAAAGTCACACGTGTAGGGGGAGATCTGGGAGTGTGGCAGAAATCACCACGCAGAGGGGAAAGACTCAAGGTGGTACTGTGATTTGACAACATGATTTCTTTCCAAGATTAATGCAGCTGTGGAACTTTTTGGCCTTGTTCCTGGAGCCTATCAGTTTAGCAAGGACATTTACACAAATGGCTTCTGTAGTTGAACTGATATTGGGGGTCAGAAACACCAGCCCAAGAATTCAGTTTGTCCTGTTTGGAAAGACGCAAAATGCTGGGGAGTGTAGGCAGCTCCATTTTGGGTTCCTTAACCTGTTATTGGAGCCCTGGTGGTGCAGTGGTTAAGCATTTGACTGCTGGCTGCTAACCAAAAGGTTGGCAGTTGGAATCCACCAGCTGCTCCTTGGAAACTAAGGGGCAGTTCTACTCTGTCCTATAGGGGTCACTATGAGTCAGAGTCGACTCGATGACAACTCTACAGCAACGGATTCTTTTGGTTTTTTTGTGGTTTAATAATGACTATAGACATAACTTTTACTCCTCTATGCTTTGGGAAGTTTTTTTTTTTTTTTTTTTTTTCCTTTTTTTTTTTTTTTTTTTTTTTTTGTACATTCAAAAGCAACTGGGTGAGCACAGTTACCTCCTCCTCTAAACTTCTACTCCCAAATCTTGTTCGGCCTTGTCTCCTCTCTCTTCCTCAAGAAGTTTCTCCCATCTCCATCCTCGCCCAGCCCTCTTCAAGTAAAGAGCAAATCTTCCTTCTTCCAGAAAATTTCCCTAAACATCCCAGGACATCACAATCTTTATCTCCTCTGAAAGAGGTTATTTCTTTTCTGTAGAATAAATTATGCTGTAAATTATAAAGCATTGTAATGCAATATATTGTTATTAATGGAAAAATACCATTGCTATCAAGTCTACTCCAACTCATGAAAGTGACGCCATGTGTTGCAGAATTGATCTGAGTTTCATAGGGCTTTCTTGACTGTAATCTTTGTGGAAGCAGATCACCAGGCCTTTCTTCGTGGCACTGCTGGGTGGGTTTGAACCGCCAGCCTTTTGGTTAGTATCTGCGTGCAAACTGTTTGCACCACCTAACCATTGTATAAATAAGAAAAGATGCCCATAAAATAGTATCATCAGTATTATCATCATATTTCCCTATATTGTTCGTTAATTAATTTATGCATATATCTTGTTTCCCAGATTAATTGGTGTTCTCCTTGAGGATCAATCTTTGCATCGCCACAATGCCTAGAAAAAGAACATTAATAACAACTATTACATGCTTATTCTAAGGCAGGCACTGGGTTAAGTTGTCTGCATAGATGAGCTCACTTACGCCTTCCAACCACTGATGAATTTGATATTATTGTTATCCCCCCTTTTCAGATCTGGGGAATGGGGATTTAGTGTAGTTCCCTAAATCACACAAAAGCAGGGACCAAAGGATTTGAGTTCGGATTTGTCTGCCTGAAGTGCTATGCTTTGCTTCTTCCTTAACAGAAACATGATAGATATGATCCCATAGTGTTATGTAACAAACTTTCCCAATAATTAATGACTTAAAACAGGAGCCATTTTATTTATTTGCTCATGATTTCATAGTTTGGACTAGGCTTGGCAGGGACTGCTCATCTGTGGTGTGAGCTTGGGCAGCTCTGTTGGAGCTGGAGATCCCAGTTCTAAGACACTCTTTCTCATGTGGCTGGCTAAGTGGTTCTGGCTGTTGGCTCAGTTTTAACCTGGGGCCGTTTGTTGGGGGCCTAAATTCTCCACATGGCCTCTCCTTGTGGCTAGGATGAGCTTCTTACAGTACAAAACAGAAGCTGCCAGGACTTCTTAAGGCTTAAAATTTGCACAGCATCACTTGCAAAGTATTCTGATGGTCAAAGCAGGTCACAGGGCCAGCCTGTATTCAAGGGGAGGGGACTGCACAGGGCGTAAGTAATAGGAGACAAAGTTCATTGTAATGGTTCGGCTTTAATAACATAACACATAAAGACAGAGAAAAATGTGTTTTCATTGTTTTTTGCTATCATCAAAGAACCCATAAACTAGGCGGTGCAGTGGTTAAGAACAACGACGTACTATAGCTGCTAACCAAAAAGGTCAGCAGTTCAAATCCACCAGCCGCTCCTTGGGAACCCTATGGAACAGTTCTAGTCTATCCTGGTAGGGTCACTATGAGTCTGAATTGATGCGATGGCAACAGGTTTGGGTTTTTTTTATTCCCCCTCCCCCAAATATAGAGTTTATTAGGGAAGTAACAGGCTGCAATTCAGGGCCCGGAACAAGTCAGGATATAGTTCTTCGGTCAGGACAGCTTCTTCTCAGCCGTGCTCTCAGACAGACCTCTCTCTGGCCTCTTGGCCCCTCAGCCCAGCCTCTGCCCTGCTTGGGCAAGTGTTACAAAGCTCTTTTAGCTCTGCCAGTAAGTGCCCAGAGCACCCTACTCTGCCAGTAAGCCTTGGCCTGAAGGCGCTCAGCTCTCTTGCTCTGTGGGCCGAGAAGCCCACCATGCTGTTTCCTGGTTCTGCCACTGCTTCTTGCCATCCCTTGCCATTTCTGGTGTTACAGCTCTCTCTGATTCCTGAGTCTAGGAGGTTCTCAGCACAGGGATCCTGGGTCCAAAGGACGCTCTCCACTCCTAGCTCTTCTCTCTTGGTGGTAGTGGTTCCCTCCCACTCTCTGCTCACTTCTCTCTCCTTTTATCTCTTGTGTGATAAAAGATGTGACTCAAGTAAAGGCATGACTTGAATAAGAGTGGTTAAGATGACTCAGGTGGTGACTCAAGATACATCCCACCTTAATCCTGCATCATTAATATAACCAACAACTCACTCCCAAATGGGACCATAACCATAGACATAGAGGCTAGGATTTACAACACATTACAAAATGGAGGATAATTACATCAGATCACAAAATGCAGGATGAATGCATCATTACGTAAATGCAAGATTACATCATTACATAGCTGCCAAACCACTGAAAATAATGGCCAAGCCAAGCTGACACATTACCTTAACCATCACAGTTTCCATACATTGTGTTTGTATAGTCCCACCCAGTCATTGTGTAGGAGTCACAAAGACTATGGCTAGAAGGACGATATTAAGTAATTTACCGCACTGCACCATAACAAGAAATAGATCTCAACCTGCTCTCCATAAGCCATTCTGTTACACCCTCATCAGTATCCCTGTCCCCCAAAGATAACTTTCCAGCCTGGGATGTAACATCATAGATTGATTTTGTCTGTTTTGAACTTTTGAATGGAAGCATATGACATAAGTTTGTTTGTTTTTTCCTTTCTCTCTGGCTTCTTTCACTCAACATTGTGTCTCTGTGATTCATCCATGTTGTTTCATGTAACAATAGTTGGTCCATTCTCGTTGCTGTGTAGCATACATTTGGTATGAATATGAATATACCAAATGTTCCCAGTTTTATATCTCATCGAAAGTCACTAAAAGAGACAATTTATTTTGTGAAATGAAAGCTGGATTGTCACTCATGTAATCCACGTATGCATGCTAATCTTGCTTATTCTGGTCATTTTTTTAAAACAGGTGGAGGTTATATGAGGACATTTTTCTTTTATAGCCTAGGTATATACCCTAAATTATTACTTTGACAATAGATTGCCTAGTTGAAACCAAACGCTTACACAAGCAAGGTTGCCCAGTATGCCCCTTTGCTAAGCTAGTGTGTGTGTGTGTGTGTGTGTGTGTGTGTGTGTATGTATGTATATATATATATATATTTGTAATTGTGCTTTAGGTGGAAGTTTACAGCTCAAGTTAGTTTCTCCTACAAAAATTTATACACACATTGTTATGTGACCCTAGTTGCTATCCCTATAATGTGACTGCACATTCCTCCTTTCTACTCCGGATTTCCTGTGTCCATTCAACCAGCTCCTATCCCTTTCTGCCTTCTCATCTCGCCTCCGGACAGGAGCTGCTGGTTTGGGTTTTTTTTAATCCACACTGTAACAGGGTGTAGGGAAGATATAGCCCTACTTGTGTTCTGTAGAAGTACCAGGTGTCCTGGAAGGTCAAAAAGAAACCCAAACCAAAATAAAGCCACTCAAACTAACAAACAATAGTAGTGAATATATACCATACACTGGAGCATGTGGCATTTTCATTCTGTATGTATTTTTAAAAGCTACAATGTCCAACCAAAAAAACCCATTGCCATTGAGTCAATTCCGACTCATAGAGACCCTATAGGACAGGGTAGAACTGCCTCATAGGGTTCCAAAAGAGTGGCTGGTGGATTCAAATTGCCAGCCTTTTGGTTAGCAGCTGATCTCTTTACCACTGCACCACCAGGGCCCCATAGGTATTTTTAAGGGCCACAATGTCCAAAGTACACTAATTTCTGGGACTTGTGCCCCTTCATTTTAGGCACTTGAGCTTGCATGCTGCTCACAGTACGTGGAAATTGTGCTCAAGCAGTATACATCCTCCCCTCTCGGTGCTAATGAAGAAGTGAAAATAGGATATGCTGGGCTAAGGGAATAAGTGGAGTAAGAGCTGGTGGTGCCTAGATTAACGTGGGGCTTTATTTCAAGAGCAGCAACAAAGAGTAAGATAACTTTCTATTATGTGCAGGGCATCCATTTAGCGAAGTGAATCTTCAGGTTTTGTTTCCAAAATAGATGGTATATTTTCAGGGCTCATTGAAAGGAAACCAGGGCGAGTGGGTAAGAGAGGGTGCTATGGCAGTCCTCGTTATTTATAGTTTGGTGATATTGTTAGTGTTCACCCCATGGAGGACTGAATCCCAGCTAAGCCCATAATTTCCATATCTTTGGAAAGCATTTAGCATCTCACTGCTTGTTGGCATGGTAACATGACAAGAGTTATGATGTCAAAACCATATGAACTCATGATTGATCTAAAATTATTTGGGAAACCTTCCCATTTCAAATTCCCATTGAGAGAGTGAGAGGCCACGTGGCAGCTTCATTCAAAAGGGGAAAAAATCTGTTTGTTCTAAATTGCCCTGAAATAAATTCTCTATTTTTCCTCTCCATGTAATGCTAAAAACATTACTGTCCTTCTGATGCCTTTGGCATTTTCTTTCAAATTGAGATATTTTAATCAATTTTTTTTTTCCTATTGTGATTGAAATTAATGGTTGACACTCGCATTCTCTGTAGGCTGCATGTACAACACGAGGCAGGAACACAGGCAGATGGATGACCTCCAGGACGTGCAGGTCTCTCCTGAAGTCAGGGTGGCCTTGAGGAAATGTTGAGAGTTGGCAGAGAGGTCAGGAGACAGTCGCTATGAGTTAGAATCGACTTGATGGCAATGATTTTTTTTTTTTCTTTTGGGCAAGCCAATGTTAATATCACTTCCAAATAGAGGAGCACACCAAAGGGTCACACACAAGAAATTTAAGTTGCTTGAGGCCAGACAGCAAGAAAGTGACAGAACTGAAAAGACTGATTGAAAAAAACGACATCTGAGCCTGTTACCAGAGGAGTAAGTTACCCAGGTAGAAATAACTGAGAAACATACCCATAAGCCCTATCACATTGGGTTTCTTTTGTTTTCACCTCAGTTTCCCAATCTGTTCAATGGGGATAATAATAGGAACCTACTGTGAAGATGAAATATGAGAACGTGAATTAACAGTATAGCCTGATGCCTAGCATAGAAGATGGTACCAAATAGATCCTAATTGCCTTATAGAAGCACATAGGATTGTGTGGAAGTCTCGGAGGATGGAAAAATGAATCAACACTTTTCTTGGTTCACATACCATGTTCTGTATAACACAGAGCTCGAACATAAGGTTAGACTTTGACATATCTACCTGTGCTACTAAAATAATTTCCTGTCTCTAACCAAATATCAAACTGACCATAAAAATACAAGTCTTGACCTTCAACGTTATTCTTCAGCAAAACCCAAAGCCAAAGGAACATTTCAAGTTGTGAGGAAGTTATATATTTTTTTCTATTTAATTTTATTAGATGTTCAATTTTTGAAAAGGTATTAATTGATGGCCTAATATGTGCCTGCACTATTTAAAACAAAAGCTAAGGAAAGAAGATAAAAATCTCTGTCCTTAGGGAGCTTATATTTTAATAGGAAAGACTGACACAATACACAAAGAAATAAAATGCATACTATGATAGTGAAAAATGCTAAGGGAAGGGGCGTATGAAGGATCAGGACTGAGGCTGAGATTTTAGCTCAAGTAGCTCCAGAAGGTGTCACTCAAGTGACTTTCCACGCACATATGTGGAGGAAGGAGCACACATCAGGCAGAGGAAATAGCAAGTGCAAAGCCCTGAAGTTTGGATAATCAGGAACAGCAATGAGCTGGTGAGATTGGAGCAGAGAGAACATGGAGAAGACTTGTGGGAAATGTCTTCTTTTCTGTTCTACAACACTCTCCATGAGGTACAGCTCACATATATTAATTGTCTAACATAAATAAATCAGAAACACCTTGCCTAAGGTGACAAGGGGAGTTTGAGGTAGACCTGGACTTTGGACCCCAACCTAGTAGTCCACTGTAGCTTGGTATTCAGCTGTTCTTCATAATTGAAATCATTCTGAGCCACTAAATTCATGTTCACTCTTCAAATAGATGAGAGGAGAACTTTATAAGCCTTTCTAAAATTATGGGCGTATTTCAGTAATAATTCCATCTAAATATAATTAATGACTCTCTGGCATAACAAGGGTTTTGCTTGCTGTTCCTTGCTAAGCTACCAGGAAAAATTCAGGCCAGTTACAAAGTAGACAGATGTTGACTGAGCAAGAGCTAAACCACAGACATCAATACCCTAGGATTGAAACATGATTTAATACACACAGGTTGGTATTGCAGAGCTCCCCTTTCTCCTGTTGGGAGACAGAAAGTAGATTTTCTCTCTCCCCTCAAGAGAGTCCTTGCTTTCCCTAGCTGGCAACAGAAATGCCTCCTTCAGGCCTTTTCATTCGCGCAAGTTCAAGAATTGCTATCCCAGTGGATTAACGCTTATTTTTTGTCAATTTGTTCTAAACATTTCAGATTTTATAAGCATTTATTGAGTGCTTTTGTATCAGGCACTGTTTCTACATTATAATTTCACAGTGGCCTTAAGAGGGATCTTCTTCCCATTTCATGGACTGTGAAGGTTTGAGAGATTTAGTAAATTATTCCAAAGGGTAAAGTACAGTGCTGAAGAGCCAACTGCCAATCAGTGGGTCCCATCATTGGGATCAGCAGAAGCAATACAGGGAATAGCTACACTTGCCCTCTTACAGAGAAATGGCAAAACTCTATAGTTCTGCAATGCATTTTGGCCTCTGTGGCTTCTCGCCTTGCACTGTGACAAAACTGTTTCTTAAATATGCTCACTTAATCAAGCTATACCTTGAATACTATGCTGATCCACCGTAGAGCTGCCATTTTTTCTTTCTGCTCTGTGGTTTAGGCTTTCTAACGCACACAGCAGAGTTCATGGTATTTAAATACTCAACATGCACTTAAAGCACTACTTCTCAGCATTTTATTACTAGGGGGAAAAAAAAACCATTGTGGTCCAATCAGTTCTGAATCCTGGTAGCCTCACGTGTTACAGAGTAGAACCGTGTCCCATAGAGTTTTCTGGGTTATAATCTTTATGCAAGCAGATTGCCAGAACTTTCTTTTGTGGTGCTGCTGGGCAGTCTTATTAAATAATTGGGGATGTATAAATCTACAAATGTGTAAGTGATGTGTATGCATTCATACACACCCACTCTCTCTCTACTTTCTGTTCTTTGATATGAGAGATGTAATCATCATCTAGATCAGTGGTTTTTAAGCAGGGGTGATTCTGTACCCTAAGGGACATTTGGCTGTGTCTGGAAGCATTTTTGTTGCCACAGATGCAGGGAGGGGTGCTCTTGGCATCTGGTTGGTAGAGGCCAGGGGATGCTGCTGAAGATCCTACAGTGTACAGGACAGCACTTCTTCCCCCAGTCCACAACAAAGAATTTCAGCCCAAAATTTCAGTAGTGCCTAGCTAAAATTTTTCGTTGTTAACCTTACTGTATTTACTAGAAAGTTGGATTTGGAGTAATTTTATTTTTATGGAAAATACTTTTGTCTACTATCAATAATGCTTTTAAAATTGTGTGCATTATCACTAACAATAATATAAACATACCAACACCTATTGGGGAAAAATTGTTGGAGACCTAAAATGTAAGTCCCTAAATATATATATATATATAATTTGCATTTTCCTAGACTTACTTACTTCCTTTTCTTTCTCTCTCTCTCTCCCCCTCCCTCCTTTCCTTAATTTTCTGAGCTTTAAGACTTAATAAGTCTTGTCAATCTGCAATGTGAACAATTATCCATCTTCAGCCAGAGGGAAATTATATCCTTCCCGTACCCAATTCAATCAATCTGTGGGTCTTTACTGAGTACCTGTTTGGTGCTCAGCCCAGAGTGAGGGCTGAGAGGCAGGAGATAATGCAAGGGCTCCCCAGCTGAAACACTATTGCCAGGCAGCAGAGGATGACTGAGGCCTCACACGGAAGAATGCAAAGTTGCCTTACGTGCCTTGTTCCCTGTGAGCAGCATTTCACTAAAGCTTGCCCAGGGTAGAGTTTGTACCATTGAGACTCGTTTTTATTTTTCTTCTGGAAGGGAAGAATGTTTTTTGTTTCTGAGAATTTAATTGTATTCAGGTTCTAATCATTACAGTTGCAACCAGCCAGGCTATACAATTTGTCCATATGTTTGTCTCGGGTGGATTTCTTGAGCCCAAGTTAGGGGGATGCAGCCCTGTAAAAATTATTTTCAGGATAGCCCGGACTTCTGGACATCTGTGACCCTTCCCATTTCCTTTGTTGGGGATTTGTGGTCCATCAGCGATTAGAGCCCCATTCATCTGTCATCTCTGATAGTCAGAAGTTTGCACCTGACTTGCATTAGGACTGAATTGTTCTCTGGAGGTGGGTCCTATATAGTGATGACAATCACCAGGGGCTACTCTCCTCCTCTGAAGCTCAGGCCATTCAAAGCCTTAATAAATAACAAATCCTCTTTCTTTGCAAGTCCTCTTCTGAATCTGGCTTGAATTTTTGGCAGTTCCCTGTTGATCTACTGCTTTTGAATGCTCTTCAGCAAAACTTTACTTGCATGTGATGTTAATGATATTGTCTGATAATTTCTGCATTCTCTTGCATCACCTTTCTTTGTAATGGGCACAAATGTGGATCTCTTCCATTGGGTTGGCCAAATTTCTTGGCATAGACTAGAGAGCACCTCCAGTGCTGCATACATTTATTAAAACGTCTCGATTGGTATTCCATTAATTCCTGGAGCCTTGTTTTTCACCAATGCTTCAGTGCAGCTTGGACTTCTTCCTTCAGTACCATAGGTTCTTGATCATATGCTACCTTCTGACATGGTTGAATGTTAACTAATTCTTTTTGGTACAGTGTCTCTGTGTATTCCTTCTATCTTCTTTTGATGCTCCCTGCATCCTTCAATATTTTGTCCATAGAGTCCTTCAATATTACAACTCGAGGCTTTAATTTTTTCTTCAGTTCTTTCAGCTTTAGAAATGCTGAGCATGTTCTTCTCTTTTGGTTTGCCAACTCCAGGTCCTTGCATGTGTCTTTTAATACTCTATTTTGCCTTCTTGAGCTGCTCTTTGAAATCTTCTGTTCAGCTCTTTTACTTCATCATTTCTTCCTTTTGCTTTAGCTACTCGACATTCAAGATCAAGTTTCAGGGTCTCTTCTGACATCTGTTTTGGTCTTTTATTTCTTTTCTGTCTTTTTAATGACCTTTTGCCTTCTTTATGTATGATGTTGTTGATGTTATCCCATAGCTCTTCTGGTCTTCAGTCATTAGTTTTCAGTGCCTCAAATTTATTCTTGAGACAGTCTCTAAATTCAGATGGGATATACTCAAGGTTGTATTTTGGTTATAGTAGACTTGTTCTAATTTTCTTCAGCTTCAACTTGAACTTTCATATGAACAATTGATGGTCTGTTCTGCTGTCAGCCCCTGGCCTTATTCTGACTGATTATATTGAGCTTCTCTATTGTCTCTCTCCACAGATGTAGTCTATTTGATTCCTGTGTATTCCTTCTGGTGAGGTCAACATGTATAGTCACTGTTTATGTTGTTGAAAAAAGCTATTTGCAATGAATAAGTTGTCATTCTTGCAAAATTCTCTCATGCAATCTCCAGTGTTGTTTCTATCACCAAGGCCATATTTTCCAAGTACTGATCCTTCTTTGTTTCTAACTTTCACGTTCCAATCACCAGTAATTATCAATGCATCTTTGTTGCATGTTTGATCAATTTCAGACTGCAGAAGTTGGTAAAAATCGTTAATATCTTCATTTTTGGCCTTATTGGTTGGTGCATAAATTTGAATGATAGTCATATTAACTTGTTTTTATTGTAGTTGTATGGATATTATCCTATCACTGACAGGGTTGTACTTCAGGATTGATCTTGAAATGTTCTTTTTGACAATGAATTTGATGCCATTCATCTTGAATTTGTCATTCCCAGCATAGTTTACCATATGAATGTCCAATTCAAAATGACCAATACCAGTCCACTTCAGCTCCTAATGCCTAGGATATCGATCTTTATGCATTCCATTTAATTTTTGACGATTTCCAATTTTCCTAGATTCATACTTCGTACATTCCACGTTCCAGTTATTAAAGGAGATTTGTAACTGTTTCTTCTCATTTTGGTACCACATGATACCACATCAGAAGATGAAGGTCCCGAAAGCTTTACTCCATCCACACCATTAAGGTTGATTCTACTGTGAAGAGGCAGCTCTTCCTCAGTTGTATTTTGAGTACCTTTCAACCTGAGGGGCTCATCTTCTGGAACTATACCAGACAATATTCCGCTGCAGTTCATAAGGTGTTCACAGCCAGTTTTTCCAGTCTGTCTTAGTCTGGAAGCTCCGCTGAAACCTATCCACCATGGGTGACCCTGCTGGTAGTTGAAATACAGGTGGCATAGCTTCCAGTATCACAGCAACACACAAGCCACCACAGTATGACAAACTGACAGACAAGTGCTACTCATAGAAAATTAACTGTAGTCAAATTGAATACCTAAAATGTTTACTTTCCCAATTCCCTTAAAAAAGACATAATGTCAGAATTGCAAGGGACCTCTGTAATTAGTTAATTGTGTTTGTTAATCTATTTATACCTACTTAATTACAGAAAGGCTTTGAGGTGTTTTATAATAAAACTAAAGTTGCACAAGACAAAAAGAAAAATTAGAATATCCAGGAGAGTGAAAAGAAGGATTCGAAAAAGTAAGATAAATCATGAGGTATTATGTTTTAGGGCCTGAACACTTACAGGTGGTGGTGGGCCCGTGTTTAAATATCAGTTCCTAGCAACTGATGCAAAGAAGGGACTTTGGCCAGATGCTGGCTTTGTGGTCAACAGTATAGAAGCAAATGCCTTTGCTTAGAAGGAACTTCAGTGTTCACGGTACTGAGACTTTGAAGAAGTCATGTAACTTAACCTGAGCCTTCAAATCCTCATCCATACCTAGAGAGGTTGCATGTGATGATCTCTAAGTTTTCTTCCATCCCAAAGTGTGTAGGACTTACTCCTCATTCAAAGGTAATGCACAACTTCTGGTTTTTAAGGGGGGAATTAAACATGTTTTCCTAGATTTGTATTTTCATGTTTTATTGTTGTAAAAATATAGGTAACACAGCATTTTCCAATTCAACATTTTCCACCTGTACATTTCAGTGACACCAATTACATCGATCGTATTGCACAAACTTCACCAATATCCATTGCCAAATTTTCTCTTTCTAATTTTCTGATCTTTTAAATTCAGTAAATCTTCCTATTCTATCATGTGAGGAAACTATTTGTCTCTGGCTGTTTGACCTATAACGACTTCATATCATGAAAGAGATAAAGATAGGAGTGTTTATTTACATAACAAAGACTTCATTGTTGGATTTCTTTGAACAATGTATGTAAAAGTGTTTAGTGCAATGTCTTCCATGGAGTAAATTAAAATACTAGGATATGTTCATTTTATTACAATCTGAAAACTAATCTAGAATAAAGAAACTTAGATATAATAGATTAATCAGTAGGAAAATTTGATTCAGTTTATTTTATATGAGGAGCTTGGTTAGCTCACAGAGGACAAAGGTAGAGCCTATTGCCTGGGAAAATTAACACTGGAGCTTTGAATGCAGAGCAGCAGTTAGGAAGATAGGAGAGATTATGCAACAATGAACATATTTTCTTAATCCTGATGGGTTGATAGCAGAAGTTTATTTTTCACTTACACAATGTTTTCTGTGGATTTTGGAGACTCTATGGGCAGCTGTTCAACAGATTGATTTGATGTGTTGGCTCCACATTCTTAAAACCAGACTTCCACATTCCACAGACAGAAGAGAAAGCCTGGAGAATCACAAAGGGGCTTTGTGTTACTTTGATCCTGAAATTACATAATCACATTTACCCACAGATTTCATAAGCCAAACCAAAAAAACCAAACTGGTTGCCGTGGAGTCGATTCCGACTCATAGCGACCCTATAGGATAGGGTAGAACTGCCCCATAGGGTTTCCAAGGAGTGCCTGGTGAACTTGAACTGCCGACCTTTTGGTTAGCAGCCATAGCTCTTAAACACTTTGCCTCCAGGGTTTCCTTTCGTAGGCCAGAAGTGGTCATATGGCTCATCTAAGTTTTATGAATGCCCAGAAAGGAAAGAGAAGTATGCCAGTGACGTCTACCTCATTGGTCTAAATATTTTTAGCCCCCAAACCCTCTAATGACAAATAAGGCTTCTTGTGACTCATTCCCTCTGAAACAATAGAGGTTATTATTAAATTTTCTATTTTTTAAATTAGTTTTATAATTAAAGTTTAAACACTAATCTGTAGTATTTATATTTACATTTGTATTTATAAACCTCATTATAATTAGATAAACACTCATAAGTTATTTTTAAGTTTTTTTAGATAACGTGTAATGTTAAAAGCAAAAGAGGTAGTCTGAATTTGTCTTACGTGTATTATATACATGTTTTGCTAATTTATATAAAGTTTTTCACACTGCCTGTCTTGGAAAACAGTAAGCAATTAGAAATTAATTTAGAAATAAAGACTGCATCATCATCATTTTGATGTAATGTTTTGGTAAATAAGTAATTAACTGAGAGCTTTAAGTTGCAAAATAGCTCATTTTCCATTGTGCTCAATTTTTACAAATCAGCAAAGAATCAATCTTTTCCTTCTGTAACATCAAACACTCTGTGCTCTCTTCCTCGCTATATTCTGAATGGGCTCACTTGTTTTCACTAGTCTTTGCTTGGTATTAGAATTTGTGGTTGATATGGCTCATTTATCAGCCAAGTATGGAGAGATTCTGAAAGATGTTTTGTCATTTTCCACTGTCAAAATGATGCATTCGTTTATGTCCTGATTTCTTTGAAAGAGCTTGAGTTGCACTTATTTTGCAGGGTGAAGCATGGTAATAAATGATACAAAACTGAGCAGAGAGAAAAAGCAGGGCTCAGGACACCAAAATCCAGGAGGCTTCATTTTCAAGTACACATTTTTTGAGTAGGAGGAGATCAAATAAAATGCCCACCACTACTTTTTTAGGTTGATCCATCACTTGTTTGCATTCTGACATTACAGAGGGTCCTATGATTCTTCTGGGCAGTGAGACAGAAAGAAAAATCACTTCTCTTCTTCTTTATTTGCCTTTACAGCCCCGTTTGTAAGAGGACAGCATGTCAGCCATGGTTAGGACATGGTACATGTAAATGAAGCAGAGCTTTAGCCCTGGAAGCAGATAAGTTAATATAGAAAAATATTCTATTTGGTCTATTGTTTTGTGTTCCGTGGATACATATATACATATGCATATATATATATATATATTTGATGATTTATTTGTTCACTTGTCATAAATATGGAAAGGACAGGCATGTGGTACATGTAACTTACTAACAGAATCTGCTTATTACAAAGCTGTCAACTTTGATAATTGTTACATGAGAAAATTGGGACACACAGCCATACTGCAAAATTGATTTTTTTTTTAATTCAAATTATCATTACAAACTCTAGGATAACGGGCTATTATTATAATTTAAAGCACTTTTGTTAAACAAATGAAAATTTCCAATCAACCTCACTAATTATCTGTAATATCAATTTTGATGTTCATTTATAAACATCTACCTTATGCATGCCCTTTCTGAAGAAATATAGAAAAAAATCCTGGACAAACTTTAATATAAACTTAGATCCATAACTCAGAACTATGACTCCGAGATTAAATTATTTAACTTCTTTGAGTTCCAGTATCCTCAGATGGAAAAATGAGGATAATATATTATCAACTTAAAAAGGTTATTTTGTTAAACATAAAAATACTTAGCAAAGTTCCTGGCTCATAGTAAATTTTCAGTAAATGTTATTGTCGATGGAGCCCTGGTGGTGTAGTGGCTAAGAAGCTTGGCTGCTAACCAAAGGGTCGGCAGTTCGAATCCACCAGCTTCTCCTTGGAAACTCTGTGGGGCAGTTCTACTCTGTCCTGTAGGGATGCTATGAGTCAGAATCTACTTGACAGCACTGTTTTTTTTTTTTTTTTTCTTATTCTCATTATTCTTCGCTTTCCATTAGCAGTGTTAAAAAACAAACAGCAATAACAACAAAACAATTTGATCTGCAGCTAAGTCGTGCTGCATCAGTAGAACCTGCTGGAGTTCTATGACAGCATTTTGGTCAGTCTGTCTCAGTGACTCTCTTTCCTCTTTGGAAGACTTTGTATCCACCCATTAATCTCCTCCATTTTTGTGTCTTTTACACATACAGACAGTTAAATCAACCTTATACTCTTTTTTTCTTCATTAATGCACATGTAAACTTTTTTTTAACCCAGTTTCCTCTACCTCTCTTTCAAATATGACCCAGACACTTACAGAAAATATTTCTCTCTTCTTGACTGTAGAGTCTTCCGTTTGTGAGCAACGAAGTTATTCCAGTCTTGATTAGTAACTGTAAGAGGACATTATTTAGCCTGGATACCTCTGTCAAACAATGGGATGGCCATTGGTTTTGAAATTAGATTAGAGAAAGTAAATAAATCACACCCCCAAATTCCACAACCCTAGAAAGCACCTATCTACCCCCTCCGGGGCCCATTCAAGAGTAAAAAAATATAATTGAGGGTTAAAGAAGACACAGACCCTACTTGCCCAGTACTTATATATGAATGGAGGACATAGTATGCAAGTAAAGCAATAGAAAATAAATAATGTAATTCTTCATTTGAATCTTGAAGAGAGTGACCCAGGGTGACAAGACAGATGCTGACTGGAGTAGGGGGAGTCTCTTTTAAATAGACTCATGGTGGAGGCCTGTCTAAGAGACCCTATAATGAGAAGGAATTAGACATTCAAATATTTCTTGTAAGTGATGGAACAGCAATTACTAAAACCCAGTGGTAAGGACAAGCTTGGAGTCTTCAAAGCCAGTGTGTCTGGTGTTAATGAACAAAGAGGGTGAGAGTTGGCTGCAACTGATGAGCATCTCAAAAAGAATCCTCTGCCTTTCTTTTATTTCCTTAAACTCCTTTTTCTTTTTTCTTTTGTATATACCAGTTTTTAAGAAAGATTTAAAAAAGATGATTTTCTAATCTTACTATTTTTGATTTGCTTCATTACTATTACTACAAAGCCATTGTTTCATTCTGTTTTCATTTCATTTTCCTTGGGGTTTAAATATACTTTTGAAGGGTTAGCCTGGGAACTAGCCCACATTTATACCATGTGTCATGGATTGAATTATGTCCCCCAAAAAAATGTGTGTAGCAACTTGGCTAGGTCATGATTCCCAGTATTGTATGATTGTGTTATCTGATGTGATTTCCTTATGTGTTGTAAACTCTACCACTATGATGAGATTATATGGGATCTCCTCGTGTGTTGTAAATTCTGTCACTGTGATGAGGTTATACCGATGAGGTTGACAAGATTAGTGTCTTAATTCAATCTCTTTTGAGATATAAAAGAGGGAAGTAAGCAGAGACACATGGGAACCTCATACCGCCAAGAAAGCAGTGCTGGGAGCAGAGCGCATCCTTTGGATCTGAGGTTCCTGAGCAGAGAAGCTCCCAGACCAAAGGAAGACGATGACATGGACCTTCCTGCAGAGCCAACAGAGAAAGCGTTCCCCTGGAGCTGACACCCTGAATTTGGACTTGTAACCTACTGGACTGTGGAGAAATAAACTTCTCTTTGTTAAAGCCATCCACTTGTGGTATTCCTGTTAGAGCAGCACCGGATGATGAGACACCATGTTTCTGAGGGAAACAGATTTCAAATTGCACAGAAAATTTTGGAATAGAGTTTTTCTAAGATGGGGACAACATGTATTACAGCTAAACCAGGTCCTCATTGCTCATAAAACCTCATTCATTCAAAATCTTGGCTTATACTCAGCCCATGCTACAAAATTTCCCATAATAATAGATTTCCATTTGGTATGTTCAATTTACTTCTGGTTTGCAAAAACTTCAATTTATTAATGCAGGTGGATTTTATTAATTATTAAAGGATTTTTATGTGTTCTTAAAAGTAGATCAAGAAGATGCCCAAGAAAAGTTTTTTTTTTTTCTTCTTTCTTTCCGTGTTTCTACATTTAGCAAGTTCATTTCATCCACATAAAAGGGAGAAGACTTAGTCATTGACGGAAGCATTTATCCAAGTCCTCTTCTCACTTCAATATTAAAAAAGAAAAGGGCTGATCCTGCTCATTTATCATGCTGGCCCCTGTTTTACCTTAATTAAACCTTGATTTTCCACGTTTTCCTTTACAAGCCATCCTTTTCCATCCCCAACACCCTGTCAAATTTGCAGGTTACCTTTGTGCTGATCTGTACTTAATCTAAGACTTGTCTTTGCCTGCGTGTGTTTTATTTTAGAAAATGAACTGGGGAAGAGAGTGACGACTTAGTTTGCAGAAACTTGAGAGTGGAGTGTGGTTCCAAGTCAGTGTGCTGAGAGGAGCAGGTGCTGCACTGGCTGTGTACCAGGCAGTCACACTCCCAGAGGCATCTACCAGAAATGTACAGGCCTGCTCCCTTCACTGTCATCACTGCCTGCATGGTCCCTCTGCCATCCTTCTCCTTTCCATCCAGTATAGCCTTCGACTATTTAAAATAGTCACTGTATCAGGCCAAACCCCGTGCTTGAAAACCGCATTTGGTTTCCCATGACCCACAGCAGGTCAAATCCATCTGACTGCCTATTTTTGTAAATAAAGTTTTATTGGAACAGACATGCCCATTTATTTGCATATTGTCTGCAGCTGCTTTTATGCTACAAAGACAGAGCTGAGTAGTCGAGACAGAGACCATCTGGCTGAAAGATTTACTGTCTGACTCTTTATACAAAATGTTTGTGGACCCCTAGACTTTATGGTCAAGTTCAAATCCCAAGCAGAACATTTCCAGGCTATCTTCAGCTTGTCTTGTCAGTTTTGTCTTTGGCCAGCTCCTCCAGGCCACCTTGTGCTCTGAGCCACAGTGGATAACTCTTGATTTCCCCAACATGAGGCACACTCCATGACTCTGAATCACTGTTTAGAATTCCTTTAACTACACGTGCCCTTCCACAGTCCCAGTGACTCTAGAGCAACCTCCTTCACACTTATCTCTCGCCCTTTTGCCTTCCGATTGCACTTGTCTCTGGCAGCCTTTCAGCATTGCTCAGGGCACATTGCTCCAACCATCACTTGCATCTTTCTTGTGCATGAAAATCCCCACTCATCGTTGAGAGTGCAGGCTTCCTGAGAGCTGAGATCACACATGCCTTCACATCTTGCATCCCTTCCCTGGAGTCCAGTTCAGGCCTGGCACACAAACCCATTGCCATTGAGACAATTCTGACTCATAGCCACCCTATAGGACAGAGTAGAACTGTCCCATAGGGTTTCCAAGGCTGTAAATCTTTATGGAAGCAGGCTGCCACATCTTTCTCCCATGGAGTAGCTAGTGGGATCGAACTGCTGATCTTTCAGTTAGCCAAGCGCTTTAACCTCTGTGCCACCAGGGCTCCTCACAGTAGGTGCTTTATTGATTATAAAGAAGTAAAGTGGCCATCCTGCATATAAATAGAACAAAGGACATGTTGGGGTAAAAAGCAAGTGCTGTCATGTTGCCACATTAGTCAATTGATGTTGCCCGTTAAGCAAACTAATGTATGTTAACTTCAGTGGAGGCAGATAGTAGCAGAAAAACTAACAGCAGCAAGCAGCAGGCTCAGCGGTAGGGATGCCTAAGCATGGCCTTGCAAGGCCTTGAGAGTACCAACGGCCAACATCTATCTTCCTGGGCACATCCTAGCAGACCTGGAATCAGGCAAGTGGGAACCAGGTTGCCTGATTGCACACCAAGCCAAGTGCAACCAAATGCCTGAATTCTAAGTATCTATCAAACATATGCCTTTAATCTCTCTTGGGAATCATTTGCCCACACCCCAAGAAAAAGTAAGTGTAGGTATTTGTTTTCTGTTTGTACCTGCCCCATAGCCCAATCTCTGTTTTAGCATGTCTTTGGATATCCGCTGGATGGATGGCTTTGCTTCGAATAGCACATTTTCACTCCACTAGTAACAAATCCTCTTTCAGAGTATTAAAATCTAATTTTAATTTGCCATAGGATGCGTGGATAAAATTTTTCAAGACCTTGTTATATTTTCAGCAAATGCCAACACTGGCTTAGACTGTATTGCTGTTGAGATGTCCTCAGTGAGCTCGCAGTTCATTGAGCTCAACCAATGAAAGGTGGAAATATTGCCGTCACTTCTTCCTCTGAGAACAGAGATTCCCCACTGGCTGCCGGGGAACTGGTCCTCTGGAGAGCTGGACATGGGAGGTGGACTACTGAGAACCTCACATTTCAAGCTTGCAATGGGCTTGATAAAGAATACATTTTGCAGTGTTATATAATTTCACTTCTTTCATGCCTTTGCCCTCATGTGTGTCTGCAGACATTCCTTCTCCTGAAAGTTGCACACAGGTAGGTTTGAGGTGCGGAGGCTGACTCACCGATTACACATGTAAACTCATTGCTGTCATCTCGTCTCATTCCCAGGCCTGGTGATATTTCTGCCCACTAACAACTTCTGTTCTACTGTTCCATTCACTTGTCCACCCATACAGTTTTGGGGAAAAATTGGTTGGAGGGAGAAGAAGATGGAGAAGAATTCAAGGAAGAGGAGGTTAGATGTATTGGATGGAGCGGTGTGTCAGAGCAGTCCATCTTTGCGAGGAAGTAGACCCAAGCTGCCCTGAGAGGAGCAACCTCACAGCTGGTGGTGTCCACACTCCACCTCCACCCACTGTCTTCAAAGATTTGTTAAACCCAGAGTATACCAGACATTCTGGTCTGCCCTGAGTTCACATGGGTGAGAGAACATGAAATAGAAACTCGAGATTGGATCTTGCTGCCTCAAGGTGGAAGTTGTAGGGATGGAAGTAGGCTTGTGGATGCTTCCACTGACTGTCAGGCCCTGGCCTGGAATGTTCTGTGGTGTTTGGTGTCTCCAAGAACCTACTTCTCTCCACTGTAAACTGTCTTTCTTCCAAAACTCAAGAATCCCGTAATTCCCCAGGAAAATCAAGCTCCAGCAATGGATCAAGCTGCCAGACAGGGCTTGAGCCTCTGTGTCCCCCATCCTTGTCAGTGTGAGCTGTTTGTCGTGGAGTAAAATGTTCTGAAAACTGCATGATCCACACGTTAGGGTCATACTTCCTATTTTTATTCAAATTCCCATTTGCCACAAGCTTGCTTGCTGCCTTTATTTTCTAGCCCTTCACTGAAGCAAATTGACTCAGTAGAAGGACAGCGTAAAGATTTTGAGTTCAAACAGAACTGGATTCAAGTCCCACGTCTACCTTCTCATGAGCTTAGGGACCTTGGACAAGTTAATTCATCATCTGGAATCTCAGTTTGTTTCTTCCGTAAAAGGAAAGATAATATTTAACTCACATAATGGCTACGAGGAATGAAAATAACTGGCCTGAGTTGTAAAAATAACTTTGGCGCATAGTAGGCCTTCAGTAAAAGGAAGCTACACATTACAGATACATAAAGTTGCCTAAGGCAATTACCATAAGTGATACAAATAAGTAAACAAGTCGGCAGACTTTCCTAAGATGATAGTATAATTTATGTCCTTGATAGCAGGGTTCTTATAAGGTACTTGTTTCAATATCCATTCTTGGAAATGTTTTTGAAAATAATATTTTACCATAACCATGTTAAAAAGGTGAAAAGCAATAGGCACCCACTTAAAAGCACTTTGAGGTAAGTGGTGGAAAGTGGAAAATGCAGAGCGTACAGTGATGCTAGTCATTCTTAAGTTGTTTTTAAAGTTATGGTTTAGTTCAGATTCATATCTGTGTGCCTCAAATGTATCATGTGCTGTTAGACAGATCCCACAGTTGCCCTACTCAGTTCTCAAAACAACCCTGTATGGTTTGAGGGAAGTCAGCCTTGCTGAGTGGGGCTCATCACTTTATCATTCCTGAGAGCTGACAAAAGGATGGACTTCCATGATTTTCCTTTCCGTAAGCCTGGGCCTGTGTCACCCAGAACTGCACTATGTGCAGGTCAGGTGGGCATTTCACTTTTGGGGTGGGGGTTTAAGAGCGTGGACTATGGTGTCAGACTGCCTCGGTTCCAGTCTTGGCTGCTCCATATACCAACTGTATGAGTATGGCAAGTTATTTGAACATTCAGTGCCTCAGTTTCCCCATTCGTACGGCAGGGCTGATTTTGTCACTTCCATCACTGGATACAAGTAGAATTGTTCTAGCATCATCCTCATCATCATCATCAGCAGCAGCAGCAGCCCAGATGCCTCTATGATGTGTCTATTTAAATACGTAACAGTTGACTCTTAATAAGCTCCGCATACACATTAGGCCCAGAAGACAGATAATTAAGTGACTTAAGCAGGGAAAAAAAAAACAAAATAGTGGATTTAGTTTTCTGTGTGTTACTATTCTACATGAATTATATACATACGTGTGTGTGTGTGTGCGCGCGCGCGCATATTAGCTCCCATTTGGAGAGCTATACTATTTGCTAGGCACCATGCTGAGAGCTCTGCATCTATTTTCTTACGTAAAACCAAAAATAAAAAATAAAAGAAAACCATTGCCGTTGAGTCAATTCCAACTTATAGTGATCCTATAGGACAGAGGTAGAACTGCCTCATAAGATTTTCAAGGCTATAAATTTACAGAAGCAAACAGCCACATCTTTCTCCCGTGGAGCTACTGGTGTGTTCAAACAACTTTTGGTCAGTAGCTGAGTGCTTAACCACTGAGCACCAGAGCTCCATATATTTGTATTTAATCCTAAGTAATTCTCTGGGAATTTGAGATTTCTGGGTAATTTCTATAGTTTATTTTACAACTGAGGACACTAGGGGTCACTGAGGAAAGTAACTTTTCCACAGTTAGCACAGTTGGGATTCTAAGGTTCATGCGTTTAGTAGAATTTTTTTTTTTTTTTTAAAGACTTGTAATTGGTCTGCTTCTCTCTGAAACTCTCAGGAATGAAAAATCAGTTTCTGAGCATAGGCATAGGATACAGTGATATATTCAAGAAGGCTTCTTTGTATAAAAAGTTGCATATCTGAGGCTCATGAATCAAGATGAGAAAATAAAACCCTAAATATACATTTTAGAAAAAATGTCTATTCTAAGTTGTAATATGTTGCATGTTAAAGGTTTTTCAACTGTATGGCTCCCATTATGTATTTAGTTACAGGAATACACTTACCGAGGTAACTGTGATCATTGTTTGTTAATGGCTAATAGGTTGACATTGTTCCAGCATATTGGATAAACCTAATACCTTAAGAATTGCATTACTACTTGTGGGCAAAGAAGACCAAATGCTAGAAGTGGTCGTCATACCTGGGAAGTAAAATATGTACCAATCTGAAGTAATCCTCATGGAAACCCTTAGAAATTAAGAGTTTCATAGCTCAAATAAATACTAACCAAAATAGGAAGATTTCAGAGGAAACATAGTGTTTGGTCTATTCCCAATGCACGTTTCTAGACTCTTAGCCTGCTCTTGGCTTTGAGATGGAAGCACTGCTCCCTCTTCCATGGAAAACACTTCAGAATTGGAGTGTTAGTGACTGAGATGTGCCTGTGTGAGAGTCTTTGCGTGATTAACCCCTCTGAGTTGTTGTTGTTCCTCTCAGTTTTCTGTGGAAGCTGGAGTCCAATCAAAGTTCTGCCCTGGACTCCAAGGGTGTCTAGAGGATGTGTCGGTGACAAGGTGATACCTCACCAGACCTCTTGTAATTCAGAATCTAAATAAATTTGACAGAAGCTGAGACCTATCTGCCTTTGATGGAATGTTAATGAAGGCAGGGACAGTGTCTAGTGTTACCTTCCTATTCATCTCTCCAGCGTCTGACACAGTATATGAACTTGGATCTCAAATTCATGACGGATAGCCCCTGAGTGTGGGTGTGGGTGTGGGTGTGGGAAGAAACAAAGAGAATAGATGCTGAGGTGTCCCTGAGAAAGGGCTCCATGGCCTCTTCTGAGAACCAGGGGTAGGACAGCAGAAGGACTTCAGGTAGCTTTGGGGAGACCTGCACCTCACTTTCTAGGGAGAACCCCTGGAGAAGAATGGCTGCAGGGTACGTCCCCAAGGTGGGCCTCGGCAGCCTCCCCAACTCCCTGTGTCCATAAAGCACAGAGGAATATAGTGATCTGTGTGTGCCTGGAGTATTATAGAAGTGGTGAGGGCCCTAGATGGCCTCACCAGGTTCCCTGTGGCCGCAGTGAGGCAAGAAGTGTACTAATCTCAGAATAATTCCAGGCATTGGAGAAAGCTGGACCAAAACAGTCATACTGACACATGACTGAGAATAAAAACTTTGGAGCTAGACAGCTTACGTTCAAAATCCTGACTCCTCCACGTACTAGCCGTGGGACATGGGGCAGATTCACCTCTCTATGCCTCGGTTTCCTCCTTAGAAAATGGAGATAACAACAGTAAAGTATTTTGAATGGATTCTGGCACAGAATAAGAGGTCGATAAGTGTTTTTCTGTTATTGTTATAACTGATCTTTATAAAAAGAAAAGAAAAAAAGGACGTTTCATACATCTGAATTTGGGGACTGAGAGTAGTACTAAGGGTCTCCTGACACCCAAACTTGAAGGAAAGAAAGACGTTTCAGTGAAAGGAATTGACATAATCTGTTGAATTCCGTTAGACAGCCCCCTCCAATTTTATTGTTTATTTATTTATTTTGGTCCTGCACTTTTCTTCATCTCTCATGGTTCAGATCCTTTTTCTAACACATGGATTATTTGTATGACCTTGGCAATTGACTTAATTCCTTTAGGCCTCAGTTTCTTCATCTGTGAAATGAGCAACCTAGCAAACACAAATGGTTGTTGTGAGGTCTTAACCAATGAATTCATGAAACACGTACACAGCAGTGGACAGTGCCAAATGTGGAATTACCCTTCAGCCAATCACAAACACGTTTTTATTGTTGTTGTTTGCGGTCATCTTAATTCCTGTCCTACCATTTTCAAAAGCAAAAACAAAAAGAGGAAATCCAGAGTATAGGGAGTTGCCCTGAGCACCCATGGTTAAAGAGATGTTATGGTGGCCGCCATGCTCGTTTATCAGCCTGGCTCTAACATTATTCCAGCCTGCACCACGTTTGAAAATAAACTGCCTGCGATGTGTAGGTGCCGGGATGATCTGAAGAATGCTGCAGTCTTCTTGTTGATTATGACTGTAGATTTGCCCACTGCCTGTGTAATTAAATCCAGCCAAGGCCTCAGGTATGTTCTTAGCATGTTCTGATTTATTTAGGTGTTTTGCTTTAAAATGAATGTCAGGGCAAACTTTGTTTTGTTTCTTTTGCTCGGTAAATGCCTTAAAAATTCAATCTTTGTGTCAGTGACAGGTATTGATATAGTTTGTCAAACAAGAAATATCTTCAGCTTTTAGAACTAAAAATTCAATGATTTTCAGCAGACTTTCCTAAGATAATAATGTAATTTATCTTTCAGAGAATATTAAAGGCAAGCCTTGAAGGTGAGGGCAAAAAGCGCATTTATGCTTCAAATTAGAAAGATAATTTAGAGAGAACAGCATTTATATTCATTTGAATTTAACAACCTGGAATGGCAAAGTTCACATTAGTGATTATTTCTACTCAGTATTTTCACTGACAAAAGAAATAATTATATTTTCTACTTTGAAAATTAGACATAATGTTGCATATGGTAAGATGGAGGCAGTAAAACCCCAAGGAACCAAATGTGTTGAGAAATGAGATATTCTGGTTGTGTTTTCTGTTTGTCATATTTAGGCAAATGACATTTTTGCAACCATAGGTAAAACTCTCTAAAATGGGTAAATCTAACTTCCTGTCTTAGTTTGATAAGACCTGCTGTGGTCATCATTTGAGTAGCAACTCAGAACTAAAGAAGAATTGGAGAAGGTTTGGGGGCTGAGTAGGGCCTATGCTAGGATTTTCTCTGTGAGCGTTTTGTGGTGGTGGTGATTCTACTCAGAGCTTCTATGATTGTGACTTGCTTTCTTCTCAGATTTATGAGCATAATGAAATATACAAAACTGGGCTAGTGGAGATTTCCAACTAGTTGAGATCCTTGAATAACTCTTTGGATGGGTATATGTTGACCTGGGAAAGTAGGACCAGAAATAACACTCTCTCGGCCCTGCTCCTCCATAAGGAATGCCGAAGTGTCCCAGCAAATCGTGAAATTGGCAGACTTTTTCTTTCCCTGCTTCTCCTCCTCAGTCCTCTCTTTCTCAGTTCTTTAGTTCTCCTTTCTGCAGGCCCTCACCATTACCCTCACCCCTGCCTCGCTAAGCCTCTCCTGTGGTTTCTTTGAGGGAAAGAGCAGGAAACAAACATCAGATAAAATAATGTTGGAGAATGATTACTTCCTAACTTTTACTTCTGCAGTTTGAGGTCCGTAGACCAAAAAAATAAAACCAAACCCATTGCCATCGAGTCAATTTGGACTTATAGCAACCCTATAGGACAGAGTAGAACTTCCCCATAGAGTTTCCAAGGAGCGGCTGGTGGATTCAAACTGCCGACCTTTTGGTTAGCAGCCATAGCACTCATTAGGTCCATAGAGATTTGTTTATTTCCACTAAGAAATCTGCTCTTAAAGTAATGCCCTACCCACAAGGAGGCTACATTAGCACTGTGGCTGAATTCTCTTTAAAATCACCCTGGAGCTCTAGCAACTTTCCAAGACTTGGCTTCTACTTTGTTGCCAATTGACCTGTTCCCTCTCCCTGTATTTTTTTTTTTTCTTTTTCTTCTGTTTCTTGGGATTTCTCATGGGCTAGAAGGTGAACTACAACTCTTGGCACATCATCAGACTTTGCTGAGCTGTTACCAATAATAAAAACTGAGCCAGGAGTTTTCAGTTTGCTGCCCTCGGGCACCTTAAGATCTCATCAAAGATGCAGTATAAAGTTGCATAAATAAGTGGAATAACAACACTACAATGACCTAGTGTCCCATTAACTTTCCTCCTTCAGGTCACAGACCTATTCTAGAGAGCATTCAGTAAAATGACATTGGTACTAAATGTAGCAGGATTGAGTTGTGACCTATATTCGCGTAAAACTTTCTGGATTTACCTTGTTGAAGCTATCACTCCCCTCCTTTTGTCCCCCGCAACACAGAGACATTCAAGCATACACGATCATTTCTGGAGAAGTGTGAGCCCAGAAGGTGGCTTTGTAGTATCCATGTGCTGCCTTGAACTGTTATTGGGTCACCAACATGGCAGTGTGCTTTCTGAAGCCAGGAGTGGCGATACCTTTATTTCTGTCCTGTAGGAAGAGACTTGAAGGCCTAGAATGACAATACACAGAGAGCGGAAGGGGAACTGAACATAAGGAAAAGAAGGGCCAAATTCAGGAAATAGGAAACTAATTTTTATATTCAGAAATGAAAATAGCTTTGAAGAAATTTTCAAAAGAGGAATTTCGATGTATTTTCCAAACATGTCTTCACTTTAGTTTCACACTTTGCCCTTGTTGCTCCTGTGTTTAATATCTTTACTCAAATAATTTCATGTTCTAGCTTCTGACCCTTTGGCGGGATGGGGCCCTGGTATCCATCCTGCCACCCATTGCCCCTAACTCTGGATTCAGAGAGGCAGGACTGTACCAGGAAGTGCCTGGTAAATACAGGCTAATTGACAGGTACTCCACTGATTCTGATGTTAAGCCTGATAAGATGAAATTGGAGCAGAGAGGATGCAGTGAGTGGTATCACATCAGGACACCACAGTACGGGGTGGGTAGGGGATGGGAGCTGTTTCTGTGAATACCGTTTGGCCTATTACACCAAATAATACAGTTTTCAAAGGCAAGCCTCAGAGCCTTAAATGGCATCTGGAGGCTGAGTCAGTTTGCCTTGGCGATGCAATCATCTCAGCTTGTTTCAGTCTGCTGAGAGGTAGCAATAATATTTCATCCAATGTTCCATCACATTAAAATGTTTTGATACCTGTTTGAATAGCATTGCTTGAATGTTAATAAATCCATAATGGTCACATGGGCCGGCGTGGTGTATGAATCACTCTGGAAGGAATGTCCATTAATCAGATCCTTGGGGCTTATCTCTTTTTTTATTTCCTCCTAGGGTTTAGCTTCTGTGAGGAAGGAGACTAGCTCCTTTGCAGTCATCTAGCATCTGTATTCTAGAGTCCTACTTCCCTAACATAGTCAAATCCAGATTGTCTGCACAGATGAATGAAATCCAACACATGGGTAGTCCAAAGTGATTGTGATTGATAAGTATTTAAAAATCTGTTTTCTGTGGAAAGTGTTCTGTGTTCAAACATGGATGTAGCCAATGTCTGATTTGATTATTTTACTTCAGTTAAAGTAATAAAACTATCTGTTGAAGACTTAATCGAGGAAGTGACACATTTTTGCTGTTCAGTTTCTCTGCTCAACCTCTATAGAGCCAATTCAGGATTTCTCTTTTTCAGGTTTACCCTGTAGTAAACATAAACAGTGTGTTTTGAAGTCTAATGGTCTCTTGGCCTCCCAGTGGTTAGATGGCGTTGACATGCCAACTAATACCTAAGATGCAGGCAATGTACTTGGCGAGTAGTTGCTTTCTCTGACTAAGCCTTAAAATGGTATTTGTCTAAGTGAGAAGAGTTTAATGTATATTAAGCTCCCACTAATTTATTGATCTGGGACCACCACATAAAATCATTTCTGTAAATGTGTCCTTCAAGCATGAGCCAAATTGTGTTATTGGATGCATAGCATAAAAAGCATTGTAGTAATTGTGCCCTTTATGCAAACTGATGGTTGAAATTTGACCTTTTCCCTGTAAGGAATTGCTTCCACCATTCATTAAATGAGAAAACTCAACAAGCATATTTGAAATCTGTGAGACATCTCGTTCATCTGCCTGGTAGTCTGATGATGGAGCAGAAGAAGGAAGATACAGGTTTTCAGCAACTGAGAGTCTCAGCTTACTTTTGAAATGTAAAATCAAATGACAATCTTTGTTTTGTTATACTTTAAGCTTATTAACCCTTATCAGAAAACAACTTTGGGTATAAAATGTCATTTTTTTAGTCACTTTAAGAGGACATTTAATGAGGGATTTTATTCACTTAACCACTTAGCCTCTTTGAAAATTACTGTGGGATTACTATAGTGATTAGGAGCCCTGGTAGCACAATGGTTAAGTGTTCTGCAGCTAACTGAAAGGTGGATGGTTCTAACCCACCCAGTGGCTCTGTGGGAAAAAAGACCTGGTGATCTGCTCTTGTAAAGATGACAGCCTATGAAACCCTGTGGGGCTGTTCTACTCTGTCACATAGGGTCTTTTGAGTTGGAATTGACTTGAGGGCACACAACAACTATAGTGGTTAACTTTCACCATTTTTTTCAATAAATACTTGCTTGACACCACTTTGTACTATAGATCACCAAGCCTTTCTTTTGAGGGCCTCTGAGTGCATAGGAACAACCAACCTTCCATTAGCAGCCAAGCGAGTTAACCATTGGACCACCTAGGGACTCTAAGGAGGATAAAAACAGAAAAAAAACCGAACCCGTTGTCAAGTAAATTCTGACTCATAGTGACCCTATAGTGACCCTATATTGGACCCCTTAACACAGTGACTAATTCATGGCCGGAACTAGGTTAGGCACCTCTCTGGTATATATAGACTGAGCCAAAGAGACAGTGCGACTCTCCTGCTTTAGTGAAAGGAAGGAACAAGAACTGGAGCTAGACGCCAGTGTGGGTGATGAATAGTTAACCACAATTTTTGTGAACACTAAAATCCTAATTAAATATGATTTAATTCTGCTTAGAGTGGCAGAAAAGAGTTCTTAGAGTTCTTTTGTCTGATTACATCACTTGCTACATTAAGTTCATTAGGAATATTAGGAAATGAATAAAGGCCAAAGGAAATGAACCATTTTTAATGAATGAAGAATAGTATGGAGACCATTTACTAGTCAAGATGAATAGTAGCAATAAACTGTGGATTCATTTCTTTGGCACTCTATTTATATGCATGCCTGTTGCCTGTTCTCTTCAGAAGCACGGCTAGAGTAGGGAACGAGATTTATAATGTTATTTGGAACTACTTTTTTTTTTTTTTTAATGCTGTGGTTGATAATCTAAAATTCTTAAATTACAGACTTTGAATAACATATTGAGAGCTCAGTCTTCTTATCTAGTTGGGGTGAGGGGAGTATTTCATGCATCTTTCTGTTTCATTTAGATAACCAGGTGGCTTTACTCATAAACGGGAGGAAGCCTATTCTAAGCCAGCTACCTTTTAGTAACACGTGTACAGCTTTAACTGCACCACTGACTTGGAGCCCGGGTTTCCTGTAGCTGAAGGCTTTTGCATACATTTGTGACTGTGAAAGATAAACCTTTCCAAAGTTTAAAATTCTGCAATGTTTTCAAAGTGGTAGCCACTACACTTTTGTGGGAACTTTAACAGAGAAATAAAAGGAAAGCTGTCATATCTCTCCATCACTGCCTAATCCATTTCAGAGTATATATTGAAATTCATACCATTTGGATATTCATGCCTTTGGCCTTCAAAACTTTTCTTCAATTCACTCCCCTCCCCAAATCCCAGGAGAAACCACAGTGAAGATAGCAATTAAAAGACTGCTGGTTTCTTCCACAAAATGGGCTCCTATAAAAAGTGCCTTTTCATACACTCTCCTGGTAAGGAGTTCTACTCCTTGGCATTTCTGCCTTCTCCATGGGGTACACACTCACTAGGTCATTAGTATTTAAAGACAGTAGAAGCCTACTCTACCAGGATTTTTTGTTGCTCACTTTCAGCTATCAAAAGTCAAATTATTTCTACCCTCAATACTAAAAAAAAAAAATGACGAAGTACATAATCTGTCCCTTCTTTTCCATGCCATCCTGGCGTAGGCCAGGATGTCTGTACCAGTGTCCTGGTGCAGGACCCATCACTGCCCACCTGGACATCTGCAGTAGCCTCCTGTATCCTATCTCATCATCCACAGTTGACTGCTAACACAGCAGCCAGGGATGTCTCTCCTAAAATAAATTTCCAAAGTTGAGCGTTTCTCGCCTGGCCTACAGTATCAAGTACAAATTCAACAGCATGGAATACATGACCCTCCTATGGTTTGGCCTTCATCCTCCGTAGTTGAGAAATAGGGATGGAACAGTGCAAGAAGGGAAATAGAGAAAATAGGGGATGGGAACCAACATTTAACAAGCATTTACTCTATACTTGGTACTTTTTTCTACATCATTTCATTCAGTACTCTAAACAACCCATTGAAGTGGGTATTATTCATTCATCCACCCATCTTCCATCCCTCCATCCATCCAGTCATCCATTTTTCATTCACTTAAACGCATTCAAGAAATATTTATTACAACTACTGTGTGTCCAGCACAGTTCAAGATCAAAGTCCCAGCTCACATGTGGCTTACATTTTAGTGAGAGAAAGAGAGGCATTAGCAAATATTATTATCAACTGGGTCTTCTGTATGCAGAAGGAAGCCACAGGGCATTGTTAGCTGTGCACCGGTGTGCTCATATCTGTGCTTTGGAAATTTTAACTTGGCAGAGTGTACAGATATAATGAAGATCGGAAGAGTCAAGGCAGGGAGACCAGTTAGGAGGACATTGCTATAAAACAGGCAGGAAATAATGTGGGCCTATTAGAATGATTATGGGTAAAGAATCCATGGTTCTTGGCTACTGATGGGCTGTGGAAAGCAAAATTGAGGGGGAGTCAAAAATGACTCTGTGGTTTTAAGTTTGAAGAATTGGGTATCTGGAATTCCCTCTGAGAACATGTTTTGGAGATTTGTGGAAAATAGAAAGGAATGATTTCTGTGCCGTCATATTGACTTACAAACATCATATAATTAGAGATGCAGCAACATCATTGCACACTGGTTTATAGCATTGTTTAAGGGCATGAAATTAATATTTGCAGTTTCTGACAATGTAAAGAGAGCCTTTGATGCAAAGGGTGATTCATTTTTTTCTGGGGTGGGGGTGGGAGATGATGAACAATGAATAAGCAAACAAAACAGCAGTCATTGCAGAAATATTAATAGAGCTCACCCTTTTAATATTTAGGGGCAGCATTAAAAAAAAATCTTTCTGTTTGCAGTTTCTGATAGTTTTTGCCTTATTATCCTAATTGGCCTTCACTGCTAGCCACTTCATCCCTATTGACATTCCCTCCAAATCAATAATTGACACTGTACTTCCTGCAGGTGAGTAAAGAGATACAACTTTCCATTTTACCAAAGCCTTGGGGTCACACATCCATGGAGGAGGAGGGCATTTTGGTGACCCTCAATTCTCTAAGCCAGGAAGAAGAGCTCATTCTATGTACCCTGAGCCATGAGGGCCACTGCTATGGTGTGCTACCCTTATTTATCCGTCCATCCAAACATCATCCATCCACCCAACCAGCTATCCATTTTGTAGAAAATTGTGGGAGAATTTGTAAAAAAAAAATATTGAAAGAGAGTTTGGATGGCGGTTGAAGGGAAAAGGCAGGCCGGGAGGAGTGTTGAATCAGCAACTGATTTAAATATCTGCCAAGTAAGATTTTAACGTTTACCCCAAATGCCCCCATCCAGGTGTGAGCCAGCTGCCACTCCAGTCTCAGGGAAGTTGCTTCCAACCAGTGATGGGTACAGCATTTCTGGAAGAGAACTAAACTAGGATGTTTCAGAAAACTGTAGCCAAACAAGCCACTGTCTTTACACCTGGCTTGAGTTCCTTGTTTTGGTTTTCTTTCTTTTTTTTTTTTTTATATTTACGCACCTTCTTTTTGTGTTTGTGCTGGTGTGTGTAAAAGAAATGTCCATTAGTAATTAATTGACAGTGCTTTCCCCCCAGAGTCTACATCGTATGGTAAAACTCTGCATTTTCACCCACTGGGCATCATTGACCGTAAAATCATTCAAATATTCAGGGAAGATTTCCTAAGTGAAGTATTCCTCTAAGGTTATGGCCAAACTCAGAATCATGTTTCCTCTTCCATCATAACGTTTATCCTTGTCTTTTGAAGGTAGCTATGAATTAACTGCATAGCCAAGAATATTGTATGTTTATTTAAGCACTAGAGTATAAAAAAATGGTATTTTAAAATCTAATTTGATCCTGAAACAAACCTGTGAAGTGTAGAATGCATATCCCCCACTTCCCCATTTTATAGGAGAAGAAACAGGCTGAGCATTCATGGGATTTTTCGCCGGGGATCGGGCTAGTGATTGGCAGAGACAGGAATGAAGGCTGGGGCCGTGCATGCTTAGTCTGGGGTCATTTCCAATCTACTGTGAAAGGAGACGGGTGAACTAGCTTTGGGACTTGCAGACGGCGTCAGTGGAGCCCCGACGTTGAGGGAGGCTGCCCTGAGGATGAAAGATGAGAAGAGACCTAGTGGGCACAGCCTCCAGTCCCCGTCTCCAGCTGTCACTAGGGCAGCTCTGCTGTCATCTGGCTAATATGTTGTGACTACATGCAGCACAATTTTATTTGAAAAGAATAAAATGTCCTATTATACTTTTAAAAAGTTTGAAAACTCATTGCGCTCAGTTTTTGGCTTTCATTCATTTCTTACTCTCTATGGCTCTAAGTATCTGATTCGGCTTCATTACATAATTCAGAATGTACCCATTTGTAAGCATAGATCTCTTTAATCTAAGCTATTGAGCCCACAACTAAATGTTATGGTTTTAAACAATGTTCATTTTAAAAGTCCTTAGTGATGACCCTAAAATACCCCAAAAGGTTTCATGGTTCAGGAGGGCTTTATAATGTGGTTCTCTGAAAAGTGCAGTGTTTGATCCTTCATTTGAGATATTCACATATGGGATCATTTCTTCAGTTAAGGACACACTGTTTAGCAAGAACACTCTTCAGAGCAACCTTTTAATGCCTAAGCTTTGGTTTAGAGGGGGAAGTAGGGTAGGAGCCACACGGAGCACTCTTAAGCTAAGAGCAAAGTAAGAGCAAAGTTGAGGCAGACACAGGAGCTGTTTTCATTTCCCTAAGGCCATGAAGACCCCAGTCAAGAGGGGCTTTGGCTCAGTCAGGTCTGAGAGACTTTCCCTCAGAATGAGTTTGGGAAGTGGACAATGGAAGCTCGGGATCATTCTCTACAGTATTTTCCTGACCTCTACATCAAATACGTACATTATTACTCTTTGTGAAATCCTGGGAGATACTTTAACAGAGGTACTTAACTCTGAACCTCAGCCTGTGCAAGGAAAGGGAGGGATTAAAGGGAGACTTTGTAGGCTATGGTGGAGAAAATTCTACGCTAAGAATAGGGAAAAGTGGATTCCTGCCCAGCTACTGAGACCACCTGGGTTACATACATTTAACAACAGCTCTGCTTCTCTGCTCTCTTATCTATCAAGTGTGATATTTTATTTGGAAAAAAATAAGATGTAGCTTTATGAAATTTGTAAACCACTGCACTAAGTTTTAGTCAGAGTCTCTAGGTGGTGTAAACGGTTAATGCACACAACTGCTAACTGAAAGACTGGACGTTCGACTCCACCCAGAGATGCCTTCCGAAGAAAGGCCTGGCAATCTACTTCCAAAAAATCAGCCAGTGAAAGCCCTGTGAAGAGTGGCTGTACTCTGATACACATGGAATCGACTCAGCAGCAATGGGAAGAAGCTTTATTTGGCCCACCAGACTTCACAGAGCTGTGCCGTCCACCCGCCTCCTTGGTGTGCTGTTGCCCATAGGGGAGCGTCAGGCCCTGCCTAACCAGTGTCTAAACCACCTGTGTAGCTTCTTCTCCCTCCACTCCTTTACCTAAGTCACACAGAACTAATTGCCCCTCCTGCCTGTGTCTTTTTTTTAATCTATACTGGAGTGCCTATCCACATGTGGCAAAATTGCTCTCAGCTCAAGTATTACCACATTTCTAAAATGTTCCCCAGCCACTTAGGCTAAGTTGGGAAACGTGTTTTAAATGCTTAACCTGGTGATTAGTGAGGGTCAGAGTGGTGATGCTGCTAGTGGCAGCGATGTCTGTGACGAGAGGACTATTGTCACCATGAATGTCTTACCCTCCATGACACCAGGTCAGGTGGGATTACTGAGGTTTCCTCTAAGTGCAGAGCAGTGCTGGGTTTTAAGGAGGGGTCATTTACATCATTCTGTTCATTTTATTTTCTCCCACTCTTTCATAATCAGGTTATTACTTCTGCTTTTCCTTGGTTCCGTTCCTGACCTTAAAGCTGAGACTGAACTGTGTTATTTGTCAAAGCCAGATGTCAAGGTCAAACGGAAGTACCTGTCAACACCCCTGAGAGGTGGAACCGATGCCACTGATGCAGACTTCAACTCAAAGCCAGATAAATAACCCAGCTTCCTTTGGGATCCTTGTGCCTTGAAAATTTTATTAGCAAAAAGAGAAATGAAACTGTGATTCCTTTTTACATCTTTTCTCACCTCTTAGTTGTCTCCTTGTCCATGGAAGTGAGAAGGATTCTACACGCTTATTGAACAGTTAATGAAGTCTGCAAGGCCCAGTGGAAAGAACACTGCATTTGGAATCAGAAGACCCGCGATTCTGCCTGCACCACTTGGGTGCCATGTGATTATTTGATCCTGACCTCTATGCCACAGTTTTCTCATCTGTAAAATAAAGATGATAATAGCCATCCTGCTTTCTGAGGGATCACATGAGAGAATGTAGGTTGGTGTTTTCCTGTGTTCAGTGGATCCCTAGCGTGCTAGGGAAGTCCCTGGGGGGCAGCTTCCCGGGAATGGGAGAAGGATGTGGGTGTGAGGCCTGGACATTCCGCCCCCACAAGAACCCAGCAGCTCCGCTGGATTCAGCAATAGGGCAGACTTTTCCAAAGTGTGATCGGAGGCACATTAGTTCTATGGACTTAGCAAACCAAATCCGTTTCCATGGACTGGTAGTATGTGTTAACTGGATTTCTTTACTCAAACTACTGAGAAATAGAGGTGAAAAATGTTAAAAAGCTTTCTTTTCTACAGGACTTTTCAGAGCCTTTGCTATGCTTTAGTGTTTTTTTTTTTCCCCCAAGAGGAGAAAGGATATGCATAGTCCTCCCAGATTTCTGTGGGTACGATAACCTTCATTGAGGAGCATTTCATAGCACTAATGTTCTTTGTGCTGTTTTTGAGGCATGCTGCTAGGGAATAATAAAAGATGCAACATAATGCTAACTATATGATATGTATGATAATTGTTGTTGTTGTTAGGTTCTCTCTAGTCGGTTCCAACTCATATCGACCCTATGTACAACAGAACGAAACACTGCCTGGTTCTGCGCCATCCTCACAATTGTTGCTATGTTTGAGCCCAATGTTGGAGCCACTGTGTCAGTCCATCTCCTTAGGGGTCTTCCTCTTTTTCACTGACCCTCTACTTTACCAAGCATGATGTCCTTCTCCAGGGACTGGACTCTCCTGATAACATGTCCAAAGTACATAAGATGAAGTGTCACCATCCTCACTTCTAAGGAGCCTTCTGGCTGTACTTCTTCCAAGACAGATTTGTTCATTCTTCTAGCAGTCCATGGTATATTCAGTATTTGTCACCAACACCATAATTGCATCAAATGCATCAACTCTCCTTCAGTTTTCCGTATTCATTGTTCAACTTTCGCATGTATATGAGACGATTAAAAATACCATGGCAAGAGACTCCGGCAAGATGGCGGTCTAGGCAGAAGCACCACGCCGTCCCTCCACAACAAAGATCCGAAAAACTAAGCCAAACAGAGAATCAACAATCCTGAAACCCT
>NW_004443940.1:1667353-1725205 GCF_000243295.1 Trichechus manatus latirostris | reverse complement strand
AAAAAAAATACCATGGCTTGGGTCAGTGACATCTTTGCTTTTTAAAACTTGAAAGAGGTCTTTTGCAGCAGATTTGCCCAGTGCAATATGTCATTTGATTTCTTGACTGCTGCTTCCATGGGCGTATGGTATAAGGGATCAGAAAGTCAAGTGTATGACCTAAGGTAGGGTTGGTGGAGAAAGGGTCTGGTCCTCAAAGGACCTATTGAACTTGGAAAGATGAAGAGCAGAAGAGATACCATGAGCAAGTCAGAGATAGGTGTGACAAAATAATTATGATAATAGTAATAGCAAACACCTACTAAGCTCTTATTATGGGCCAAGCAGATGGGTAAATACCTGCATTTTCTCATTTGATCTTTTTGGGATGGGGCTATCATCATCTCTATAGTGGAGGAGAAGAGAGGCTGGATAATCTATCCAGGATCACATAGTTTTGACACTTAGTGGCCTTTGATGTGGAGGGCATCAGCCTGGGCTTACCAAGGGGTAACTTGGGGAAAGAAAACCCTAGAAAGCTCACACCCACAAACCAGTTTCAGAGAAAGAAGAGTTGGTCTACCTAGGGGTTTTCTGCTTTTAGTCATTGGCCAGCTGCTATGCTCAATTTATTTGTTGATATTATGCATTTAGAAATAATCCAAACAACTCAAGTGTCTCAATACATTTGTTTGTTTTAGCAAAAATAGCTCAAAAATGAGGCAAGTTTTCCATCAGTAGTTTTCAAACTAGTCAGGTCATACAACATCTGGAGTGTAATGCAGTACTGAGATATTTAGGTTTTTTTTTTTTTTTTAAATATTTAACTCCATAAACCAGAGTTGTGTGTTAAAGTGGAAACTATTATTACATTGTATACAGCAGCAGTATAAAATCACACCCACAGTATTCATGTCCTTTTTTCTTCCCTCTCTTTTTTTTTTAAAAAAAAAAAAACAGTCATTATTAGAGGCTAGATTTTGAAGGAAAAAAAAAAAAAAAACCTTAATCTCTAGCCAGCAGTAGGGGAAGGTATGAGGGGAGGGGTATTCACTAACAGAGTCCTAAAAGGACGAGGGCACCAACTCTTCGCACCAGTACAGGAGGTGTGATAATGGAAGGACCACCATTCTTAGAATAAGAACACACTTCAAGTCACTTATGAGCTGTGAGACTCTTGGTATTTCTCCACCTCTCCTTAGTTTCTCACCCTGTGAAACTGACAGCCTCACACCCACTTAACTAACTTTTAAGCTTCAAAAAAAGAATGAGAGCATCCGTTTGAAAATGCTTTATGAACTGTATAATTCCATGGAAGTAAGAGAAGATTATGATCACGGGACTCTATGACCCAGATCCACAGCTTTATGTCAAGTCCCTGCTTCCCTTTTTGGTGTCCCAGGAACAGATGGAAAGCTAGAGTTCTGACTTCTTATTTTGACTGTGTGGTCTGGAAGTGAAGCTTAAGAACTTTTGCAGATACCTCTCTGAAAGGAGGAGTGTGGAGCAGACCAGGCCATTTAGAAAGCACAGTTTTATTTATGTTTCCTTATCTCTCTGCAGTCACCCCACTGTGCTTTTAAGGAGGATTGGGGAGAGAGAACTGGATCCCTGTGGTGAGGAGTAATGAGTTTCCCTAGGTTTTCTGTGAACCAGCTCTTTGGAAGGCTAACACTCTCCCCAGGCGCTCAGCACTAATTAAGAGGAGGGGCGGCTGTGTTGGTAGATGGCTACTGAAGCCATTCTCCAATTCTTTTCATCACTTGTGTATCCACTTCTCTCTTTCTTCTTAATTCTCTGTGAGTGCTCATGCATGGGAGGAGCCAAGGAGACTGTGGACCCAGGTTCAGGGTCGAGAAAGGGCTGTAGAACTCAGTTTCTCCCCATTTGCGGGGTCTGGAGTCAGACTGCCTGGGTTTGAATCCCAGCCCCGCTGCTGTCTTACGGTGTGTCTTTGGATACATCACTCACCCTCTCTAATACTCAGCTTTGCCATCTATCACATGGAGATAGCTGTACCTCCCTCAGTAGGGTGGTTCTGAGCACCAGATGAAATAACATATGTAAATCACATCTTCTAGTGCTTGGTGCAAAATTACCTCTCAGTAATTCGCCTTCGTGGATATTTTAATCAGTCCTTTCTTTAGCAAACAATTATTAACCACCTACCTCAGGCAGGACAAGGTGCTAGTGTGGTGGAGCTTACAAAAATACATGTATATTTCAGGCTTTCAGGGACACTTAAATGCTAGCGGGAGCTAACTGCTGAAAACAAAACAAAGCAAAACACATGTACACAAACTTGAGGAAGACCTCTTGGGTAGGATGAGGGCTCTCCTGTGAAGAGTGGTAGAACTTGGAGAGCTGATGGGAAGAAGAAAAGGCAGGGAAATCCCACGATCAAACGCTTGTCCAAGTACATGGCTGAGGCACTCAGGATCTGCAGTAAATCAGACAAACAAAAAAGGAGATATTGAGTGTCTCCCCATACCTCCTGCTCTGCACCTGGGTCTTCAATGTGATTATTTCACTCTGAGAACTGCAGCTTTCTCGTTTTCTCTCCACCAACATCGTTTTAAAGCATAGCCTTCCAAATGCCATTCCTCTTCTGAAGCCAATATATTTTTTGCAGTTGGAGTTAGCTGCAATGTCTTTCACAGCTCGCAAGTCATTGGGAAGATTTGATGTTCATCCTGCTAAAATATTGCTGCCTGAAGATTCAACTGTGAAATGCAGCTGTCTTGTGTGTTGGCGCTGAGCAATACTCCCAAAACACACAGACACACACACACACATATGTGTGAACACATGCACACATATACACAGGCTATAAATGAAAAATGAAAGTACTTTTATTATGTGAAGGGATTTTGCTTAATTATAGGTATCGTTTATCCTGAGTGATTTTGGAGATACCATAGCCAATAAAGATATGGGTTCTACACAGCGGATGTGTATGTGTGTGAGAGAGAGAGAGACAGAGAGAGAGAGAGAGAGATTGAGAGAAATACATGTATATCCACATTGAAGAAGATTATTTGCCGTCTAACTGCTTAAGTCATGGACTCTAATATGGGTAGTTAGAAGCTCTTTACAAAAAAGATGCTATAGAGGACACACTTTGGAAACAGACAGTCCTAGGTTCAAACGTTAGCTTTGCCACCTTACAAGTTGCCTGAACCTGGGCAAGTTATTTAGACTTATTAAGGCACACTCCCTCCTCTGTAAAAATGCCACCTACCTTCAATAACCTTTGTGAGCATTGAAGTGTGATCTTATAAATAAAAGGTGCTTTACACAATGTCTGACAAACATTGAGGAATAATAGTTCCCTAGCCCTTCTCTTCTTCTGTCTGTGGGGATTTATGTAGGCAGAGTAATGAAATTCTCCTCACCCTTCTCTCTCTTTCCCTCTCAGGAAACCATGGAGTTCCCTGATTTGAGTCTGACTTGCCCCTCCCAGAACACCTCTGAGGGGGCTGAGAGCTCAAGGTTACCTCTCAGCCACCATCATTAACCAACCTGTAGGTCAATTACGTTAGGCGATTTTAACAAATGTAATTCCCAAAGATTTTGCAATTGTCACAGATGTTCAGATGGTCTTATAAAGCCCACTCTGGAAATGCTTTTTGGGCATACCCTTTTGGAAAAATAGTGGCAAATAAAAATTGTTACAACTGTCTCAATATTCTTTGCTCTTACCCAAAATCCAAAATATAAATTTAAGAGCTTCAAAAATCTCTGTCAAATTGAGGCTCTCCAAGTATAGATTTTAAGGTGTGGAATCAATGGCTTTACTATGGGTGAAGGCTTATGTGGAATGTCGCCACTGCCATCCTTGCCATAAATCAGATTGCCATATGAAGAGCATGGGATTTACTGCCTGTCATGAGGGGAACCTCCCCAAACCCAAGCAGAAGAAACATATCTCCTACTGACTCATTTCTATACCCTCCGAAAAGAGATAATTTTGGGCTTATTTTTATTATTTTTAAAACACAGTATCCATGTTTAATTTAAAACATTATAGAAAGCTTTGTATCTTGGCTAAAAGAGAGTCCCTGGGTGGTGCAGATGGTTAAGCACTTGACTACTAGTTGAATGGCTGCCTGTTCGAACCCACCCAGAGGTGCCTCAAAAGACAGGATTGGCAGTCTGCTTCCAAAAGGTCACAGCCTTGAAAATCCTATGAGTGAGTTATACTCTGCACACATGGGGGTTGCCATGAGTTGGAGTCGACTCGACGGCAACTAACAACAACAACAACAATGCTGAGAAAATTTGATTCATATTTAGACAAAGAAAATGGAGCAGGGTATAGTTCTGTAGTTTCAAGACTACTTTCCAGTGTCATCCCTATTCAAACAAAGTCTTGGGCAGGACTCCCACCATAATGCTATATAGCAGATAATAAAATGGTACACTTGTCAGAACTGAAGGTTGGATCCTCACCTCCTTGGCCTCTTTTTTGCTGCCTGCATCTCCATCCTCAATCCATGCCTGAGTCACCACCTCAGAACGCTAGGGCTGCACAGAACACACCTGGGAAACTACTGGTGTAGTGCAAAGAGAACCAACTTCAAAATGGGAGGACCTGAGTCCTAGAGCTGGTTCTGCCAGTGACTATCTGAGTGACTTTGGGCAATCTCTGCACACTCCTGGGCTTGCAGTGAGGGAGTTAAACAAATGAGCTCCATGGTCCATCCTGTTGTGACGTTGTGTTGTTTTTTGTTTTATGACATTGTTTTCTGTCAGTTGCTCATCTTCATTGTCTACATCTAAACAATGTTTTCAACTTCCTTCTTTCCTTCCTTCCATTTGTCCTTCCTTCCTTCCTTCTGTCCTTTCTTCCATCCTTCCTTCCATTTGTTTATTTCTTATGTTTACCTTCAAAAAAATATTGACTGAGCTGTTATGATGTTCTAGTCACTGAATTCGATGATAAAATAGTTATTTTCAAAGTCTTCTTGGCTTTCATTTTAAAGTATTTGAAAATGTGGACAGCATTATCTTCACCTGCTTCATACAGACCTGCCATGTTTGAATAAGATTGGCCATGGTGTTAACCACAAACGATGAGGTATTTCAGTCCCACAGAAGCAGCCACACACTGCTTCTCACCACAGGAGACAGTAACTGAACACTGAGAGAATGCCTAGATCAGGTGTACCTTGAACAGACTTCTATTATTGCAGCCATTGCACTGCATTCCAGTGATTATTCTCCCTCCCTTTGTGAACTTCCTGAAGGCAGGCGGTGTCTCACTGATTTCTGGGTTTTCATTGCCTAGCATGGTGCTGGGCAGAAAGAAGGTGCATTTCCATGTTTGATGAATGGATGAGTATTCAGTGGTTGTGATGGGAAGAATCGCAGCATTTGAGAGTTTCCAATTCAAATGTTCCTTCCCACTGCCAGATGTGTTGTCTTATGTGGAATGCATTCTGTCAAGATAATGGTCCAACAGGGGCCTATAAAGAAAGATTATGCCAATTCCTGAGGCAAATCTTATTAAGCAGCTGTCTTGTTGCCTCTGGAAAGAAGGGGGCTCCCTTTTCTGGACTCTGAGTCAGGGTGTCAACAGGCAGTTTCCCTTCAAAGTACCTTCCTAGCCCAGTGTCTTAGTTATCTAGTGCTGCTATAGCAGAAATACCACAAGTGGGTGTCCTTAACAAACAGAGATTTATTTTCTCACAGTTTAGCAGGCTGAAAGTCTGAATTCATGGTGTTGGCTATAGGGGAAGGCTTTCTCTCTCTGTTAGCTCTGGAGGAAGGTCCTTGTCTCTTCTGAACTTCTGCTTCTGGGCAATCTTCATGTGGCTTGGCATCCCTCTTCCCCTATCTCTACTCTGCTTGCTTGTTTAATCTCTTTGAGATTTCAGAAGAGATTGACTCAGCATATACCCTACACTAACCCTGCCTCATTAACATAACAAATACAACCTGTTCCCAAATGGGATTATAACCACAGGCATAGAGGTTAGGATTTACAACACGTATTTTTTGGGGACATAATTCAATCCATAGCACCCAGGGATCAGCAAACATTTTCTGTAAAGAACAGATAATAAACATTTTAGGCTTTCTGAGCTTTATAGTCCCTGCAACAACTAGTCAACTCTGCTGTCATAGTGTGAAAGCAGTCATAGATAATATGTAAGTGAATGAACATAGCTGTGTTCCAGTAAAGCTTTATTTACAAAAATCTGATGGCTGGCTGAATCTGGCCCAAAGATTTTAGTTTGTTGCTATCTGTCCTAGTTTATGATCCAGAAGTTTCACAAAGTTCTCATAAACTCCAATTTAGTCTTTCCTTACCTGTCACTCATGAGAAAACCACCAAACCAAACCTGTCACCATCAAGTTGACTCATAGAAACCCTGTATGTAGGACAGAGTAGATCTGCCTCATAGGGTTTCCAAGGCTGTAATCTTTACGCAAGCAAACTGCTACATCTTTTTCCTACAGAGCAGCTGGTGGGTTCCAACTGCTGATCTTTCGGTTAGCAGCCAAGCACTTAAACCACTGTGTCACCAGGGCTTCTTTCTTGATCACTGGAGATCTGAACTTGTGAATTCAGATAGTCTTCCTGTCTCATGCTTCTTGTATGTCTAAACCACTCCCAAAGAGATCTGCAAATCCTCTGGTCGTTCACATTCTCATGGTTATCTCTGTCCTGCATCTTATGCTGCAGATTTGAATTTCAAGCCCTGCCATTATTCCCATAAACAAACAAGTAAATCAGAAAAATATATCAAACTAATTCAAAGCATGAGTATATCACTCGTTAATAAAGATTTAGGGAAGAAAAAAGAGGGGGTCTACTACAAAACTGCAGATGTTTTTAGTTGAATGTTAAACATTCCTATTTTTAAGTGTCCTTCAGCCACTCCAACGCTAAGAGGTGTCATTTGGCTATTTTCCCCTACATAGCCCTGAACTTATACCAACCTGCTTTCTCCCTGTTTCTTCTTCAGATACTAACATGTAAAAGGAACCCTTCTCTGTTTCTCCTGCAGAGCAATTCGGTTGGCACCTAAAGCATCCCTGCCACCATGGTCTCCTCTTCTACCCCAAGTAACTCATCCCAGCATTTCAGCAGCAAAAATAGTTCTGTCTATATGGAATATAGGAAACCCTGGTGGCGTAGTAGTTAAGAGCTATAGCTGCTAACCAAAAGGTCGGCAGTTTGAATCCACCAGGTACTCCTTGGAAACTCTGGGGCAGTTCTACTCTGTCCTATAGGGTCACTGTGAGTCAGAATCAACTCAATGGCAACGGGTTATTTTATTTTATTTTTTTAAGTGGAATATGGGATGATGGGTCAAACATTTTCTCCCATATTGTAGTCATGTGCTGCCAGCCAGACATAGCTATCTAGCATCCTATTTACTCAAAAATGCCAAAGGCCAAAGTGCATAGGACTTCATAAGTTTAGACTCTAGAAATACCTTCTCTCTGCTGTCTCCTCCTAAAGCAGCATTGGGGATTACAGCTCACAGCTCGGCAGGTATGGGAGGGTTTCTGGGTGCTTTGGGACCGTGCAATCTCTTGTTTTCAGAAGAGGATGCTGAAGATTCAGTAAGGAGAATTGCTTTGCTGAAAACTCAATTAGGATTTAAGACTAGGTCTGTAACGCAAGTCTAGAACTTCTTTCCCACAGAAGAGAGAAATGTCCATCAGATTATATATGTACAAAATCACTAGGTATCACTATTACTTTTCTAAATACAGTTTGTTGCTCATTGACTGGTACTTTTAGTAAGTCACTGTACTCATTATTTCTATCAATTTTTAATTCCTTTAAAAATCATTTATATAATATCCTAAAATGGAACAGTAAAGTAACACAAGGACAAGCTACGGGAGGAAGAAAAAGAGGCAGATGCTTTACTTCCTGGCTTGGCAAAGGGTATGGCTCCGGAGGGGGTGATGTGGATGAGGAGAGAGAAGAGGTCTCATGAAAGTGTTTCATTCTATGATCTCTTTTGCTTTTTAAAGATTTCCACATCTCTTGAGACATTATATTTCCTGTAATAAAGCCTTATGCGTATGTAACTCTGTGCTTTTCAAAGCGCTGTCATATATCATTATATTTCATTTGATCCTCACCAAAGACCTTGAACCATGGTGAACACACCAACCTACAAGTCACCTGAAAAGACAGCATGCTAGCCAGCCAGCCTTCTCCAGTGACACCCAGACCATACCCTATGTTCTTTCAAACCTCAACAATACACTGGTTCAAAGACACAGTCTCTCTCTCTCTCGTTTATAAACCACGGTCAACAATGATAAAAAAAAAAAAAAAAAGAGGAGGAATTTGCAGATGCTACTTGACTCTGGAGTGTCCATTTTTGAAAACGAAATCACTGAATGAAATAATATTTTTGGAGTTACCCTATACTAAAACATTCAGTTATTCCATCCATATGGACATTTTCTTCATGCTGAGAATCCCTTTCTTCAATCTTTTTAAGACAGGGAAGGAGTACAATAGTTAGGAGAGTGCACTTGGGACTCCATCTAGAAAGGTAGTCAACATTTCTACGAGGGAGTTTTTTATTATCCTCTACCACATTGGGCCAAAAATTATTTAAGAAAACAATCAACTATCACTCCATATGGGGTATATATTTAATTTTTATAAGCAGTTGTCTAATGGAGAGACAATACCAGTGTGCCTTCTGGCTGGTTTATAACAAGCAGTGCATTCATTTTCTCATTCTCATGTCTTCTTACTGCACGAATTTCCTTCCATATGTGTTGTGAATGAAGCTTATTTGGTGCTGCCCTCGTAATCACATAATAGTCTCTTTTTTTGGCCTGCTCGTGTACCTGTTTCCTTTGCATTTGAAATTTAGCAGCCCAATGCTATAATTGAAAGAGAAAGACCTTCAGCTTTAATTACTCTCCATAATAGATGCGACAATAAGCAGGGCTCATTCACAGCCATTACATCAAGCAGGATAGCCATTGGGTTGCTGATCCTGACACCATGAAAGCTGTCGCTCTGAAACATTCTTTGATAGGAGGACTTATAGTCTCCGATCATAGCTTTTTCTCCATTACCCATACTTGAAAGACTGGATGGGCGAGGAGAGGTGTCTTGGTGGAATCCACAGAATGTAGTGTGGTCGAAAGGATAGAAGGTTTAGAATTGGGAAACCTTGATTTGCTTACTAGCTCTACCCCTTAGTGTGTGGATGATTTTGGACCACTAACTCTCTCTTTCTCAATATATTCTTTATCTGTATAAGATGGATGATAATTCTCTTCCTGCTTAAGGGAGAAGTCTTTGCAAATAGTCAAGAAATGCAAGGATTAAAGACAGTTAGGCTTCTCTACTTTGCCATCCAAAATGCTTCCTTAGCTGAGTGGAAACATGCATTTAGTCTGCGTTCCATCTAATTTTTATACCTGCTTTCTAATGGCACTGAACAGCCAAAAAGAAAGAGAGAAGCAAAAGGAAAAACTCATCCACAGACTTGGTAATCAGCCTGGACAGAATCCATATTTGCTTCAATGGGCAGCCTCCACATTAAGAAAATCCAAGATTGCACCACCTTAGCAATGCAGAGTCGTTTCAGCACTTGGAAACATCTGGAGTAGCAGCCAACTGGGAATTTCTTACTCCTCACCCCCTCCCTTTTTTTTTAAAAATAAAAGAGGCTCTGCTGACTAAAAAAGACCATGGAACATTTAGTGGCTAAGGACAATATCTGCAGTGTGGAAGGAGCATAGTTTACATTAAATGTTAAATAAATCATTCATTTATTCATTAACCCATTGGAGGCAGCTGTTAAGTACCATGGAGTTCTTGAATGGTGCAAATGGCTAATGCACTCAGCTAACCAAAAGATTGAAGTTCAAGTCCACCAAGAGGCACCATGAAAGAAAGGTCTGGCGATATACTTCTGAAAAATCAGCCACTGAAAACCCTATGGAGTACAGTTCTACTGTGACACATATGGGGTCTCCATGATTTGGAGTCGACTTGATGGCAACTGGTTTGTTATTACTTACCATGTGCTAGGCTTGGGCCTGAGATGACAATACTCTCTCATTACCCTATACGATCTTGTCTGGGAGATGGATTCTGAAAGCAGAGTGACAGTACTCTTTACTGAGTCTGTGAAAGCATATGGGGTGCTGTGCTGCTCAGAGGTAATGAGGGGCACAATGCAGGGGGTTTGGAGTAGGGGACACTTCACTGTGGAGGGAGGGAGCATTCAGGCATTCCAAGAGAGTCAGCAAGAAAGCAGAAGATTGCAGGGCAGTCAAGGATGAGGCTGGTTTCCTTAATGTAGTCATTGATTTTATTAATGGCACTTTAAGAGTTACAGATAAATATTTGAGTAAGGAAACCTGGTGGCACAGTGCTTAAGCACTCAGCTGCTAACTGAATGCCTGGTGGTTCAAACCCACTGGCCACTTGCAGGAGAAAGATGTGGCATTCAGCTTCTGTACAGATGACAGCCTTGGAAACCCTGTAGGGCAGTTCTGCTCTGACCTGTAGGGTCTCTATGAGTCAGAATCAACTCAGTGGCAATGCGTTTGGATTTTTTGGTACTTGAGCGAGTCATTTCTGAAAAAAGAGTTTGCTTCCTGACCACAAGGAATAAATATAGATCTACTATATTTACAAGCACATCTTTCCAATCTGCTGAATTAGGAGGTTGGGGATTATGGAAAGTCTGTGTTTCTTGATAGAAATTATTTTGAAAGAATAGCTAATTTCCCATAAGCATTTACCAGAATTTTTTTTTGTTTTTTGATTGGTTTGTTTTTTATTGATTGGTGTTTAATAGAGGGCCCAGTGAGACATTTGTAGCTAAATTTGTTAAGAGCCACTTACAATTAAAGTTCATTTGTAATAAAGATAAATGATAATCTGAGTTACTAGGAAAGTGGTATTCAATGTTACCTTAAAAATGATTTACACAGAACAATTTAGGAGCCCTTCTAGTATATAAAGTGAGATGCATCTATGATTGAAGCCCAAACTATCAAAGTCTCTCACTGAATTTGATGTGCAGGGTGAAATATTAACATATGGAAGAGGATCCCTGATTCTGTTTGAAAGCAACTTCCTCAAAAAGTCTGCAAGGCATTGATCTTCGGCCAACCAGAAGAGAACCAGGGGCTTACCACTGTATTTTCTATCCACTGCTACGCTCTTTTCCCAAACCCCCAAATGCACAACTCCCTTTCCTAGTGGGTAAACTCCCCTCTAGTGTGTAAGCTCTATAGAGACAGGATCCTGTCCCTGTCCATATTGCAGCCTCAGCATCCAGAATAGTGCCTGGGTCAGCAAAAAAGAGGAAGACCCTCATCAAGATGGATTGACACAGTCGCTACAACAATGGACTCAAGCATAATGATTGTGAGGATGGCACAGGACCTGGCAGTGTTTCATTCTCTTGTCCATTGGGTTGCTATGAGTTGTAACCAACTCGATGTCACCTAACAACAACAACACTATTAGGCACTGGTAGATGTGCAACTAGTATTAGTTGGGTGCATGGAAGGATTGAGGTATGAATAAAAGTAAGAAACAAGTGGAAGAATAAATGGAGTATTCTCACTGTCTATATTAATTTACTTCTATCAGTTGCCTGGAGGAGCTCTAAAAGCTACCAATGCCAGAGTCCCACCCCTCTAAGCCTCTTTATTTAATTGGTCTTGAGTGTGATCCAGGGATTGGGATTTTTAGATCTTCCCAGGTAGTTCTAATGTGCAGGTATAGGTAGAGTAAGACTGGAGTCAAGATGGCAGCCTGGTCTCAGAAGACTTGGGTTCTCTGCTTCATTTCAGTTTCATCCCAGACATTGCTCTTCCACTGGCTCCATCACTGATATCCCTGATAGGAAATATCAGTTTTCACGTAACTTTTTATTCCTTATAGTCACTGCAGGCCAAGAGATCATTTCATCTACAATGTGAAACAGTGCTGTGTACTATGAGATCTTGGACAAGTCATTTAATCTATTTGAATCTCAGAATTTGGATCTGTAAAATGGAAATAATGATCTCTGCCTTGACTACCTCACCAGAGTTCTGTGATGTTCAGTTAAGATAATGGATGCAAAAAATTATAAAGCATTATTAAATTTTTGTTGCTGTTGTTAGGTGCTGTCAAGTTGGTTCCAACTCATAGTGACCCTATGTACAACAGAACGAAACGCTGCCCAGTCCTGTGCTATCGTCATAATCCTTGTTCTGCTTGAGACTATTGTTGCAGCCACTGTGTCAATCTATCTCATTGAGGGGTTTCCTCTTTTTCACTACCCTCTACTTTATCAAGTATGGTATCCTTCTCCAGGGACTGGTCCCTCCTGATAACATGTCCTAAGTATGTGAGATGAAGTCTCGCCATCCTTCTGGCTGTACTTCTTCCAAGACAGATTTGTTCGTTCTTCTGGCAGTCCGTGGTATATTCAGTATTTTTCACCAACACCATAATTCAAAGGCATCAATTCTTCTTTGGTCTTCCTTATTCATTGTCCAGCTTTTGAATGCATACAAGGTGATTAAAAACACCATGGCTTGGGTCAGGTGCACCTTAGTCCTTAAAGTGACATCTTTGTTTTTCTTTTTTTTAACACCTGAAAGAGGTCTTTTGGAGCAGATTTCCTCAATGCAGTACATTGTTTGATTTCTTGACTGCTGCTTCCATGGGCGTTGATTGTGGATCCAAATAAATTGAAACCCTTGACAACTTCAATCTTTTCTCTGTTTATCATGTTGTTGCTTATTGGTATAGTTGTGAGGAGTTTTGTTTTCTTTATGTTGAAGTGTAATCCATACTGAAGGCTGTAGTCTTTGATCTTAATCAGTAAGTACTTCAAGTCCTCTTCACTTTCTGCAAGCAAGGTTGTGTAACCTGCAGGTTGTTAATAAACCTCCCTCCAATCCTGATGCCCCATTCTTCTTCATGTAGTCCAGCTTCTCAGATTATTTGCTCAGCATACAGAATAAATAAGTATGGTGAAAGGGTACAACCCTGACACGCATATTCCTTGACTGCAAACCATGCAGTATCCCCTTGTTCTGTTCGAATGACTGCCTCTTGGTCTATGTACAGGTTCCTCATGAGCACAATTAAGTGTTCTGGAATTCCCATTCTTCACAAAGTTATCCGTAATTTGTTATGATCCACACAGTCGAATGCCTTAGCATAGTCAATAAAACACAGGTAAATATCTTTCTGGTATTCTCTGCTTTCATCCAGGATCCATCTAACATCAGCAATGATATCCCTCATTCCACGTCCTCTTCTGAATCCAGCTTGAGTTTATGGTAATTCCCTGTCGATGTACAGCCGCAACCCACTTTTGAATGATCTTCAGCAAAATTTTACTTGTGTGATATTAATGATATTGTTAGATAATTTCCACATTCTGTTGGATTACCTTTCTTTGGAATAGGCATAAATAGGGATCTCTTCCAGTCGATTGGCCAGGTAGCTGTCTTTCAAATTTCTTAACATTGACGAGTGAGCACTTCCAGTGCCGCATCCGTTTGTTGAAACATCTCAGTTGGTGTTCCATCAATTCCTGAAGACTTGTTTTTTTGCCAGTGCTTCAGTGCAGCTTGGACTTCTTCCTTCAGTACCATTGGTTCTTGATCATATGCTACCTCTTGAAATGGTTGAACGTTGACCAACTCTTTTTGGTACAGTGACTCTATGTATTCCTTCCATCTTTGAATTCCTTCCATTATTAAAATTAAGCAGTTACAATTATTTATCACAGAAAAGTAGAAATGTTTTACTAAATAATTTATAAATTTAAGGGCATAGAATTTGAAAATACCTGGAAATAGCATGGGATTTGGTTTCAGAAAATAAGGAATTGTGTCCTAGTTCTGTTAACTACTATTGATAGTAGATGTTATCTGCTTATATTTTTTGAACATGGGCTTCAAGGAGACCACCTGTTTCAGAAAGCTGGGAGAATTGGATGAGCACAAACTGTTAGTTTGTTTTTATTACTGTTGTAATTATTTCTTCTGCCCATGGTATGCTCCTACTAGATCAGATAATTGATTTTGTGCAGCTATTCTCAGCTCTTAATTCAGTAACTTGAAATCAGACATGGTGGGAGTATTTACATCATGGAAGCTCACATGTTTTTTGACATACTGTTTACCAGCATACCACTGCCTAGATCCGATGCTATTTAATATTATAAGAATATAAAGTAGGTGCTCAGTTAATACTGGGTGATTTTGAATAAGCTAAATTGAGGCATGGTTGAATCTAAAAACACAGCAATGGTTGAGATATAATTTGCAATACCAACAGTCTGGTTATTGAGAAGAAATTGCCTCTACTTCACCTAGATGGAAAACACAAAGAAAAAACTAGAAAACCTCAGTCTTTTTCTCTGACCCTACTCAGACACCACAAAAGCCTGCACCATTTACTGAGCTAAAACTGAGGCCATCTAGCTTGTCAGTTCATTGTTGTCAGTTTGGATTATTCAAGTCAATATGAGATTTATTTTCTTTATAGAAAAATCTCTTTTGCCCTAAGAAAGTTCTAATTTTCTTGACAGGCCACTTTTTTTTTTTTTGCTTGTTTGTGGCTGACTGATTGTAATACGTGTCAACTATCACCCTGATGACAATTGTGCATGTGTTGCCCATCGTATCCGTATCAGAGATTTCTAAAGTAGCACCCTTGTCATCAGTACAATGGGGTGGCACGTCCCATGCTGAATCAAAAACTGTTCCCCACTTCTGTTCTCTCTCCAGTGTTTTGATCTAATTAAGTAATGAGTCTAACTGGGTCCTAACCAAGCAAACCCCCTGCCATCAAGTCTATTCTAACTCATACTGACCATACTGGAAAGAGTAGAACTGCCCCATAGGGTTTCCGAGGCTGTAAATCTTTACCGAAGCAGACTGCCATGTTTGTCCCTCGTGGGTGGGTTTGAACCACCGACCTTTCGGTTAGCAGTCGAGTGCTTAACCACTGTGCCACCAGGGCTCCTTTACCAAAAAACCAAACCAAACTCATTGCTATCGAGTCATTTCCGACTCATAACTACCCTATAGGACAGAGTAGAACTACCCCATAGGGTTTTCAAGGAGCTGCTGGTGGATTCAAACTGCTGACCTTTTGGTTAGCAGCCTAAGCTTTTAACTACCTTGCCACCAGGGTTCCACTGGGTCCAAATACAATGAATTTTATGGACTAACGATAATCTTAGTAGGATCAGACATTTAACCCCCTGTAGTTCCATACCTCTAAAGCACTTATTATTTTCTGAAAATTTAGTTGTTACAAGTGAATCATTGGTCATAGGTCAAACATTGTTACAAAAGGAAGTTAAAAAAAAGATAGAAACCCTGCTCTCCATGTTAGAAATTAGCCAGGTGCACCATTATGTAAGGAGCTCAAGCTAGAGAGCACAGTAATTAAAATAACAATGAAATGATGTCTTATGCAACACTTTGCAAATACGATATTTTTATTTGTGGTATTGTACAAATCAAGCAGAAATGTTAAGTGATTTGCAAAAGGGCAAGGAAAAGTGAGAGAGGACACTGGAATGGAGGATTTCTGGGGCCTTCTCCTACTATACCAACCAAAGGTTTATTGTGTATGAGTGAGTGTAGTGGCATGTGGAGGTGTCGGGGTGGCTTATATCTCCCAGAACGTCATGGGTCAGCAATATTCACTGAATGTAGTCCAGAAAGGAAAATGAAAGGTAGAAAAAGTTGTCTATTGGCATATAGTATTCAAAATAAAGTTATTATTTTGCAAGCCCTAAACTGATTTTTTTTTTCCCACTTCACTGAGAAATGATCAGATGTGAAGGACCAGAGATTCATGATTATCAAACTCCTAGGAAACTGATGTTTAAATTATTGCCATTACAGTGATTAATTGCTTGACAATGATATGATGCACTATTCTAGTGATTTGACTGTTCTTCTCTACTTTGCAAAGAGCCCCTTTTCAGGTATTGAGATAAAAATAATTTCTAAGTAAAGTAATTTCATGTCTCTGTTTTTTTAGTCTGTCATCTCAATTTGCCCATTCTATTCTGTACCTTCTGTGTTTTGCCTAACTTTATGGACCATCAACCTGATAAAGAAGTTTGGATGAAAATGAAGTTGAAAAGCATGAACACAGAGTCCACATTAGCCTATAAATTTTATTTCTACTTGCTATTTGCCCTGGGGAGCCCTGGTGGTGCAGTAGTTAAGAGTTCGGCTGCTAACCAAAAGGTCAGCAGTTTGAATCCACCAGCCGCTCCTTGGAAACCTTATTGGGTAGTTCTGCTCTGACCTATAGGGTTGCTATGAGTTGAAATTGACTTGATGGCAACAGGAAAAATTCGCCCTGGTATTCTGTGGAGCGACCAAGGTGAGGCAGCCTCCAGTATACCACCTGCACAAGTCTTCACAGGGCTCACATTTGGTGTGAAGCTTGAGAGTGACCAGTTTCCTATACATTTCTAAGAATACGTAGATGTGATACAAGAGCTTTTATGGTGGGACTCAAATCATTTGTTTAATTATTTCTGACTGCATTACCTGCTGATGCTGAATAGAATGCAGTGGTGTGCAGAGGGATGCATCCCTGTGATTTGTAGTCTTATTAAATGCCTCCTCAGAGACTGCCATATCCCACACTCTGGTGGCTGCCAATGTACATGGCCAATTATGGTCACATGGCCTAAATAACAGAATTATATAATCAGTGCAATACATTAAAAAATTATTCACCTTTTGCTGTTGTTGGGTGCTATCGAATTGTTTTCAACTCATAGCAACCCTGTATGACAGAGTAGAACTGTCTCATAAGGTTTTCTTGGCTGTAATTTTTATGGAAGCAAATTGCTTCTTTTGGATTTCTCTTTTGGAGCCACTGGGTGTGTTTGAACCGACAACATCACCTTTATTCTTAGAAGGCAAATATTCTGCAGTTCTCTCCTTCCAGATCTGCCTCATGTATCCTTTATCTTGTTAACCTAAAAGTAATAAGAATCTTAATAGTGTGAATTGTTGAAGTGTAATGAAACCTATAACTACAATGATAAAACCACTGGCCATTAAAAATTAATTAATATTTATAGGTTTATATGACTCTACTTATGCACTGGAGGTGTTCATTCATTCATTTATTCAACATTTACTTATTGGGCATCTGCTATGCGACTGGCATGGAGCTAAGTCCTGGAGATACAAGGTTGGAAAAAACAGACATGCTCCCTTCCTCATGGAGCTTATTGTCAAATGAAGGAAACAGTCGTCAATCAAATAACCCTGCATACAAATACGTAATGGCAGTAAGTACTGTAAATAAAATTTGTTGTTGATAGTTGACATCACGTCAGCTTTGACTCATGACAACCCTATGTGCAGCAAAACTAAATGTTGCCTGATCCTCCGCCCTCTTCACGATTGTTCCTATGCTCTAGTCCACTGTTGTGGCCACTGTGTATTTTCACTACCTTCCAACCTAGGAGTTTTATCTTCCAGCACTATATTGGACAATATTCTATTGTGATCAACAGGATTTTCATTGGCTAATTTTCTAAAGTAGATCGCCAGGCCTCTCCTCTAGTCTGTAAGTTCCTCTGAAACCTTTCCACCAAGGGTGACTCTGCTGGTATTTGAAATACCAGTGGCATAATTTCCAACATTGCCACAACACACAAGCTACCACAGTATGACAGACAGGTGGGGGTAAGTGAAATTAAAGGGTAAATATTCAAGCAAAAACCAGTGTGAAGGAGGCATTAGATCTGACATATAAAGGACAAATAAGAATTAACTAGTTGAAGAGATGGGAAAGGAGAGGGTAAGGAAGAAATCCCAGGTGAGGCAAAAACGTGAGTGAGAACGAGCTTTCTAAGAACTGACAGAATAGAAGTGGGACCAGAGTTAGACAGTGAGGGGGAAGCCTCTCATGAGGAGGCAGAAGAGACAGGTGAAGTCCACAGATTACACATGTTGGCAGGGCTTGTGAAGAACAAAGTCTTGCATGACTTATAGGGGGTCGTCCAGATCTGGGGTCTATGAACCTTCTGAAATTGGAAGAGTTTTGGAGTCTTATTAAGCTTATGACCCAGTGACCACTAGATCCTATCCCATGGTCACTACCAAAGACATTAGTCCTATGCTCCAAATAACTAAATTATATTCAGTGAGGCACAGGTGGTCATTTAGGGGCAGAAATAGTCCAAAATTTTCATTGGGTCCTCAAAAAACATCCATGACTCAAAAAAAATTAGAACCATAAACTGGTAAATTCTTTCACAAATATAATCTAGCATGATATTTTCATCTCATATTTTTTCCCCCTTCTTCTTGTTTTTATAATAAAAAAGTAACTATTTCTGATATTGAAAATAAGCATTCCTACAGGCTAATTGCTTTACTTAGAAAATTATTGGAGGTTGGTACTGGAGTTAACGAATTTATTAAACACCTGAATGTACTGTCAGTTCCAATCTACAAAGTGTGTTTATGTATATTATTTCTGTAATTACTTCTTAATTAAAGTTTCTACTGGCCAACGGGTAGGTGATTACTCAGTTGTACTGTGGATTCAGACACTTCTTTCAGGGATTGTGTTTTATGTACAACCCAACTGTCCTTAGCTGTTAGTGCCAGAATTTCATTCCTGTTTATTTCTATACCACAGACACAGTGGCCGTTCAGATACTGCCCTCTTGAAGACCATTTTCTAACTTGTGCCATTTATAGCCACCATTGAAGCTGAATACATAACAGTTAGGAAGGTTCTTTCTCCTCCCTTCCCCTCCCCTTTCTGTAAATCTCCCTCTCTCTCTCTGTCAGTATTTCCAAATTTCTTCACAGTTTCTAGAGTTTTTTTTTTTTTTTTTTTTTTTTAATATAAATACTCCTGGTAACATAGGATCAGTTAGACAGTACGCCTTTATGGTCACGGAAACACTTTGGTGAAAATTACTATCCTAGGAAATCCAGGATCTTCAGTCATTCCTTTTGGAATGTGCATTGAGCTCCATTGTGTCAGGCACTGGGGATTCAAAATTTAAAAAAGCATAGTCCTTTCCCCCAGTGTTCTTATAGACCACTGGGATGTGATGGGATATATTTAATGAATAATTAAAATAGAATGTATTGATTGCTGTTATATTGTTATTGTTAGCTGCTGTCGAGTCAATACCTGACTCATGGCAACCCAATCCATAAGAGAATGAAATTCTGCCCAGTCCTGAACTATGGCTATGCTCAGTTGCAGATAGGACCCTTGTGATCCATAAGGCTTTCATTGGCTGATTTTGCTCCAGGGCCTTTCTTCCTAGTCCATCTTAGTCTGGAAGCTTCACTGAAATCTGTTTAGCATCATTAAAAAAAGAAAATAAAAAAATCCATTGCCATTGAGTTGATTCCGACTCATAGTGACCTTACAGAACAGAGTAGAACTGCCCTGTAGGGTTTCCTAATACCTGTTGTTGTTGATGTAGTTGGTAGGTGGCATTAGCTTAGTTCCAACTCATGGAGACCCTATGTACAACAGAACAAAACAGTTCTGGGTCCTGCACCATCCTCACTATGTTTGAGCCCGTTGTTGCAGTCACTGTGTCAGTCCATCTCGTTGAAGGTCTTCCACTCTTTTGCTGACCCTCTACTTTACCAAGCATGATATCCTTCTCCAGGGATTGGTCCCTTCTTATAACATGTGCAAATACCTAGAACCTCTGAATATATTATGTTACATGGCAAGAGAGAATTAAGATAGGAGATGGAATTAAGGTTGCTAATCAGCTAACCTTAAAATAGAGCTTATTCTGGATTATCTGGGCAGGCCTAGTGTAATCACAAAGGTCCTTTAAATGCAGAAGAGGGAGGCAGAAGAATAGAATCAGAGAGAGATTTGAAAAAGTGAACATTAAAGAAGGAGGAAGGGGCTACAAACCAAAGGCTGCAAACATCTTCTAGATGCTGCAAAAGACAAAGAAACTGATTCTCCCTTAAAACTTGCAGAAGGAATGAAGCTGTCCTAATGCCTTAATTTTAACCCAGTGAGACCCATTTTGTACTTCTAACTCTTAGAACTGTAAAGTAATAAATATGTATTGTTTTAAGTCACTAAGTTTGTGGAAATTTTTTACAGCATCAATAGGAAACAAATACACTGACACTCTGATACTATTCTCTGAAACAAGATAAAGTTATTTATCTGAGACCAGATAAATGTTCTTAAAGGAAATAACTTATCCATTCTCGCTAATTTATCATACCTTTATCCTTTCTGAGGTCTGTTATGATGGATATTTTGTCTACTACTTCTACTCCAACAACAACTGCTGTATTTGAGCATTTACGAAGTGTCCTGCACTACTTTAAACACTTAACTGCCGTTGGCATGTTTATTTTACAGAATTGGAAACTGAAGCATAATACATAGCAAATGTGGGATTCTGGCCCAGGTAATGTGACTCCAGCTTTGAAAAGTGCAGCTTACTATTTCCTCCATTACAGTGTCCCTTGCTGGTACCTTGAAGGTATGGGGAGGTGGGGGGAGGTGAGGGTAGAAAGGCAAACTTGAACTAGTGTATATGCAGGGGTTCACTAGCCTCAATTAGAAATTTACATCTCTGGAGACCTCACACTGACTCCCCCAAGTCAGGGGTCTTCTAGCTTCAAGATAGGAAAAGAACCTTAGGGAATTTCTTCAGAGTTAAGAAAAGTTAATTAACATTCATGACTAAGGGTCTAGTTTAGGTGCACATTTCTTGATGAAGGGCTTACTGACTTGCAGAAGTTAATGGGAGGCAGACTCATAGGAAAAAAAACTTATTACAAGACAGCCTTCTTTTTTGTTTTTTTAGCAATTCAGAAACATTGGTTAAGATTCTACTAAGCATCTTTCCTTGGCTAGGTAGGCATTATGATAGGGAGGAGGTGAGGTTCTAAGTATATAAACACAACATCTCTGCTCCGTTTATAGAACAGTTAATGTTACGTATTACACATGACAGAACTTAAAAACACAAAAAAAAGTTAAAAGAAAGAACATGCTAGCAATGAAGAACTTCAGGAAGGTAGATTCCTCTATCAATAAAGACCTGGTCCACTTGCTAACTTAGCAAAAATAGCCAAGACACAAAGGAGAAGACTCAGTGAGCCAGATAATGTTACCATCACCTAAGCATCCCACATCAGTGTTGGCCTTGGCCAATGGGAAGGGTACAAAAAGGGCATGCAACAGAGAAACTGCCCAGTTGTTGAGGAACAAGATTGGAAACATAAGCAGGGAACAGCATGCTTTTTTTGCAAAAAAGAATCTTATAAAACCAGTGAAGAAAGATATGAAAGTGGAAAAGAAGAACTTAAGGAAAACTTGGATTAACTGAAATGTAATGCATTTAACATCTTCAGTTAATATTCCACATGCTGTTTCCCATCTAAAACCACACACATTTTTTTAAATGAGAATTTTTATAAAATAATAACAATAATAGTGATAAAATAATAGAATCTCAACTGTCTCCAGAATGTCCCAGGGTTAGCCTTTCTTCGAATTCTGGAGCCTGGATGGCTAAGTGGTTTAGAGCTACAGGTGCTAACCAAAATGTCAGCACTTTGAGTCCACCTGCTGCTCCTTGGAAGCCCTATTGGAGCAGCTCTACCCTGTCCTATAGGGTCACTATGAGTCGGAATAGACTCAACAGCAACAGGTTTGGGTTTTTTTTTGCATAGACACTGAGAGTTTCTGGTTAGCATAATGACCCTAACAATCTTTAGACATTCAATGTAGTGATGAATTTAAGATGAAAAGATCAGTGATGGCCTGGGATGAATTATTCACAATACATGCAACAAAAGACTAATCTCAAGCATATATAAAGAGCTCCTACTAATCAATTAAAAAAAAAAACACAAAAAATGTACAGAAGATAAGAAAGAAAATCTAGAGAAGAAATAGAAATGATCAGGATGTCCAATATCATTAATAGAGTAAATGCAAACTAAAATAAAAATGACAAAAAATAAATAAATTTATAATATCTAAAGATGACAAGAATGTGAGGAAACTTGTATTTTAATGATAGGAAGGTTAAACATTAAAGCTTTTCTGGAGGACAATAGACACTATCTATATACTTTTTAAATGTGCATATCTTTTGACCCAGTAATCCCATCTCTAGGAATTTATCCCTCAGATATATAGGACTGTACAATGATTAATGTATAAGAATGTCCATTGGATCCCATTTCTGTCAAAGAAAATTATATATGATATACATCTGTATATATAAACATAGGAGAACAGAGCCTGAGAAAATATACAATGTACGGTTAACAATGTTGGCTCTGGAGAGAGGAGTAAATATGGTAGCAAAGGGACGAAAGGGGGTATTCACTCTTTTTAGATTGCTATATTGTTTAAATATTTTTTACAAAAAATATATGGATGTATTACTGTATAACAGCATGTATTGATATGGGCATGCATTTTTTAATCTGTTTAGGAATTATATTGAATTATTTAAATAATTTTAATGGTTTGAATGATTTTGATTGATATAGTTGCAGCTACTTACAGATGGTAACAAAAGACATTCTAGAACAGAAAGGATTAAACAAATAAAAAAACGATTCTATGTATAATTGCGATTGGGTCGCTTTCAGTCAGAATAAACTTGACAGCAATGGATTTGTTACAATTGTGATAATGGAAGACAGAAATAGGCCACATTTGTTGTAAATGTAGAAAGTAAACCTAGAAGATACCTGTTTTGAAGGTGGCCGTGTATGCCATCATTTTTCTTCTTTTCCTCTTAGATATTACATAAACACAGAAGGAGAAAGAAAAGGAATTGTTAACCTTATTTTCCTTGACACTAAACCAAGACCAAACCTCTTGCCACTGAATCGATTCTGACTCATAGCGACCCAGTAGGACAGCGGAGAACTACCCCATAAGGTTTCCAAGGAGCAGCTGGTGGATTTGAACTAGCAACCTTTATGTCAGCGGCCGAAGCTTGCTGTAGCTCTTAACCACTGCACCACCAGGGCTCGCTCCTTGACACTAGGAAACAGATAAATTCCATAGAATTCACAAATATGTGCACGAAGGGTTAAAGCTGAGATGGGGGTGAAGCTGCCGGGGAAGAAAAGAAGGAGATATGACAAGTGTTTTGAAAGGATCTAGTGGCAGCAAATTCCAGAGAGCACCAGCAAAAATGCATGTTCTACAGGTAGGCTCTGACCTTGAAGTGTCAACCAGCCCTTGTTGGCCATAATCTCACACATGGATTACCATTGAGAAAATCCTACATAAAGTATTACTACACAGAATTCAGCCACCGGTTAAAAGAATAATACTTTTTGGTAAGGTAGGACTTATTGGAGCAATACAAGGAAATGTATTGATACATTCATCATGTTGTTGTTACGTGTGTCAAAACAATTTTACCTCATAGTGATCCTACCGTTTCCTAGGTTGTAATCTTTAAGGGAGCAGATGGCCAGGCCTTTTCTCCCACGGAGCCGATGGATGGATTCAAACCACAGACCTTTTGGTTAGCAGCTGAGCGCTTAACGACTGCACCACCAGGACTCCTTATTTCATCATATTAGTATAAAAATAGAAACACTCATATTATCATCTCTACAGATAGAAAATGGCAATTTGGCAAAATTTAACAATCATTCTTGATTTAAAAAAAAAAAAACTATCAAAGTAAGAGTACGTGAATACTTTCCTAATGTGATAAAATATTGTTTGATAATTTCCACATTCTGTTGGATCGCTTTTCTTTGGAATGGGCACAGATATGAATCTCTTCCAGTCAGTTGGCCAGGTAGCTGTCTTCCAAATTTCTTGGCATAGATGAGTGAGCACCTGCAGCACTGCATCTGTTTGTTGAAATATCTCATTTGGTATTCCGTCAATTCCTGGAGTCTTGTTTTTCACCAATGCCTTCAGTACATCTTGGACTTCTTCATGGAATACTATTGGTTCTTGATCATATGCTACCTCCTGAAATGGTTGAACGTTGACCAATTCTTTTTGGTATAGTGACTATTTCTTCCATCTTCTTTTGATGCTTCCTGCATTGTTTAATATTTTACACATAGAATCCTTCAAAATTTAATTTATAAAACAAATACCTAATTTCCCTTATATAGAAAAGAGCTTCTAAAAAATATAAAGAAAAAAAACCTTTGACCCAATAGAAAACTGATAAAGAATTTAAACAGTCACTGACAAGGAAGTACAACAGTTCTTAAACATAAGAAAAATGGTCAAACTCATTCTTAATAAAAGAAATACAAATTAAACTTCATTGAGATACTGTTTTTTTTTGGTTTGTTTTGTTTTCACCTATCATATTGGCAGAAATCCAAGATTTGGTAACACAGACTTGGTGTTTTTTTGTTCTTTGGTTAGGTCTAGGAGGAAACAGGCGTTCTCATACAATACTGGTGGGAGCAAAAATGTGTACAAATCCTAAGGAAGTCTATACTAAAAAGACAGAAAGTACAAAAAAATTATAGGGTTTCAAATGCATATACCACTCTGAGAATATAGAGGAATTCCACCCTTGGAATTTATCCCTTAGATATACTTGCACACCATGTGAAATGTTATGTGCAAGTTTATTATTGCATCTTTTTATGTGTGGGTGTGGAAATAGCAAAACATGCAGAAGTCCAATGGCCATCCTTAGGGGGCTAGTTAAGTAAACTACGGCCTACCCATACAAATGAATATTATGTACCTGAATTTAAAAAACAAAAAAATGAGGCCATTCTCTGTGTGTTCTTTTGGAAAGATCTTCAAGATATACTGTTCAGAAAACACACTAAACAAAGAAAAGTGTGTGTAGTAGGCTGCCTTTGGTGTTAAAAGTGGAGAATAACAGTATATGTTCACGTTTGGAACTTTCAAATCCTGTCTCTACCACTTACATCTTGGTGAATTTGGTCAAGTTTTATATTGTGTCTGGGCATCAATGTCATCACTTAAAATTGGGGATAATTGCTACCACCTAAAAAATGTATTAGAATGATTAAATGAGAAAATTCCTATAAAGCACCGAGCAAGACATTTGGTTCCTAATAGACGTTTAGTAAAGGGTAGCTATTCATATTAAAAGGGGCTCTTTCCTCACTAGACAGGCATCTCTGAGCCAGTCGCTTCATTCTTTGGATGTTTTGTCCTCAAAAAGGAGAGTGGAGATGATCATACCAACTGCATGAAGGTGTAAATGGGATTGTGAAGATGTTTGTGAAAATACTTGGAAAGTGGTTGAGCATTAGTTATTGTGAGTAGTTATTATTAATGAGAAATAAGTAAATAATGGAAGAGGACTTTTACCAACAACTAGATGTATCAAATCATCTAAACCCAATCTTTGATATCCAAGGCTCTATGGATAGCTCTGCAGAGCCACTGCCTATTCTTTCAGAGAGCGTGCAGAGATGGAGAATGTACCAGAAAGCTCTCAATGCAAATGCAAATTTAAAGCTCTCTTCTCTCTCTCTCTGTGCATATTTCTCTCTCTATGCATATTTCAGTGGATTAGATTATTGCAAACAATCCCATGTTAAGATAATTTCAACCTTAAAATGGTTAACTGAAGGAAATTGTGTATATTTAAACTTTAGAAAATAGTTCTGACAACCTAGCACCTCCTAGAATTTCCTATGTCTTATAACTCACCCAGTGCATTTGTGCATTTCTTTACAGCTCATTAACTAAAGGACTGAGTTCCTGGGGATTGAAAGATAGGGACAAAATTACTACTTAAATGTTAAGAGATACATCCCATTATTAAGGCATCATCTGAAATCAAGTATCTAAGAAAACCAACACAGAAGTAAAATCCAATTTGTATGAAATTTGATTTGCACAAGTTCTCAGGGAAATAGCCAGTAGATAAAGTGAATTCTACCTGAATCAACTCATCTGTCACCTTTAGTGCCAGGGGAGACACCAAATCACAGCACCTGGCAATCAATTTTCCATCTCTTAGGGGAGCCTGAGGAACCGAGTAGCAACCAGCATGGTATTTAAAGAGAAAATCATGTTGGCCAATTCAGTTTCCTCCTATGACAGAATGACAGGCCACAGAGATAGGAGAAAACCAATAGATGTAATCTACATGAGCGACAGCAAGTCTTTTGAATCTGTCCCACATGACAGTCTCATCAACGAGTTTTGAAGATTGGGTCTAAATTAGGTTCTGAGGAACTAGTGGCCCCTCCCACCCCCATCCAAGTCACCCAACCCTAGGAGAGGGCTTGGTAGAACCAAGCAGTGATCCGCTAGGAGACTGGTCTGCCTGGTGAGCAAGACGGGGATAGCGGAGAATATAGAGGGAATGGAGGGCATGAGAATGAACACAGGTCCAGAGAGAGAGAGAGACAGAGAATGTAGTGTAAAGGTGTAAGGTTTTCTAGGATTAGGGTACCATATAAACACAAAACTGAAGGGAATATGCATAGCTAGGAGAACACTGCTGTTGATGGCAAGGAGCTTTTCATGGTTAGGTCGTAATGGGAGGGGCAACCAAACACCACAGTGTGTCATCCTGGATACAAACAAAGTCCTAGACAAAGGGAAATACCATCCACACTCACTCATTCATTGTGTGTGTGTATGTATGTGTGTGTTTGTATGTGAAATCTCACTCAAGGACTTTCTATGAAAAACCATTGGGTTAGAAAAATGGAAAAGGCAGGGCTCAAATTGGGAAGTCTGTTTCAGAAATGTATAGGCATAGGGGGTTTTTGTCTTAAACATTGGTGGAACACATCCAGTGAATTATTATGCATTTGGCAAAAAAAAAAAAAGTGGAGCAAAAACCCATTGCTGTCAAGTCAGAGAGACCCTATAGTACAGAGTAGAACTGCCCCATAGGGGTCCCACAGCTGTAAATCTACGGAAGCAGACTACCACATCTTTCTCCTGTAGAGCGGCTGATGGGTTCAAACCTTTCAGTAAGTAGCCAGGTGCTTAACCACTGCACCACTACTGATGAATATCTGAGTATGAAGGAGAAGTAGAAGCTGTATGGATCAATTTTTCTTTATATAGCTCTGCTAACTCAGATTCTTTATTTACTCTAGAAAGAAAAAGTATTGGGGATATATGTGACACACACTGGTCTTTGACTTCTATTTGGACCCAAAGGCAGTGATCTTGTCAGGGAAGCCTTCTAGAATAAAGATGGCAATGATGTTGTCCTCTTCCAGGGAAATCACAGTCTTGGTCTTAACACAATAAGGTAAATTTTCTCATAGAAAGTTCATTTGTCATATCAGTGACTATGTCCTTTTAATCAAAGTGCTGGCAGTACACTACCACAAAAAAAAAAAATGATCCTCTGTTATGAACATCGTTCTCGGTTACTATATCATCATAATAGCTTGGTAATTTTATTACTATGCTAGGGCAAATGATCCTTCTTTTGTTAACTACTGAGGAGGAAATTGTTAATGACATTAACAGGATGATAATGTAACATGGAACTCTGGACAGCTGTCTAGTCTCTGCCTGTGTGGTTTGTTTGCAGAAGCAAAGACAGTTTCTAGGGGGAAGCAATGTTATTATGATATGGGATTCTCTGATACTCACCTTTGAGAGTTGTTATGAGGATTAAAGGAGATAAGGTATAGACAGCCCTTGTCACAATGCCAGGCACATAGCAAAGCTTCAATAAAAGATATTTTTTAATTGAAAATAAAAAGTATTGGATTATTTGCTTCTTTATATATCATCATTCAGTGACTAAGGAAATAATAGTCTTTCTTATGTAACATTGGTCATTAAGGATGTTGTTGTTAGGTACCTTTTGTTGCTGTCAAGTAGATTCAGACTCATAGTGAGCCTGTGCACAACAGAACAAACCCCGCCTGGTCCTGCTCCATCCTCACAATCATTGCTATCTTTGAGCCCATTATTGCAGCCACTATATCAATCCATCTGATTGAGGGTCTTCCTCTTTTCTGCTGACCCTCTTCACTACCAAGCATGGTGTCCTTGAGGGATTTGTCGCTCCTGATAACATAGCCAAAGTAAGCAAGATGGAAATCATGGCAAACTCACTTCTAAGTAGCATTCTGTCTGTACTTTCTCCAAGACAGATTTGTTTGTTCTTCCAGAAGACCATGGTATATTCAGTATTCTTCACTAACACTACAAGTTCAAATACATCAATTCTTCTGTCTTCCTTTTTTTATTACCCGGCTTTCGCATGCATATGAAGTGATTGAATATTAAGGATGAACTTGGCCAAATTATACTTGATACAAATGAAGTCAGAATCAATTAATGAAAAACATTCATTTTAACAGAATGAAGCTTTTTGGTGATGTAAAAAGGGCTTAGAACAGTGTCTGGAAAATAGTAAATTTATATTAAATATTTGTTCCCATTATTGCTATTATTAGAAGGGTGGGGAGAATATAAATGGAGACATGACATGAATGAACTTGTCATGACATTGACTCCTACCTCATACAAGTTGGCCATGAAAATTAAAATATAAATTGACACCTGACCCTCTTCACAGACTTCAAAAACTGCATCTTTGTACCCCAGGGAGACCAGGGATGGTGGAGATGGGTTATGTTTGGTACTGTCAGTTGACTTTAGAAGGTCAAGGCCCTGCTAATATGAGGTCATATTACATCTGTCCTTTTGAAGCAAATGTTTTGCTTTCGATGTAGCCTTCTTGTCAGAGGGAAGATAAAAAAGGAGGAGAGGGAAAGGACTTCTTATAATTAAAAACAAAAACAAAATTTGCTTCATTCATTGCCCCAGAATCCCTGTGGCATTGAGGATAATAGTGTCATTGGAGTATCTGGAGAATCATGACTTTCTAGCTGATGAGACATTTTTAAGCTGAATGAAAAGTGTATAAAATGTGAGATTTTGTATTACTTTATCAGCACATTGAAGGCAGTCTCTATACTGTGAAGACATAGCCTCAAGGCGGGGAGGTGCAGGGAGATGCACTCATGGAGAGAAGAACTGGGTAGCTGAGCTAGGAAGGGAGTCAGAGTAGTGTGAAAGGAGGGGGTCTAACGCTAGATGGGGCCAGGGACCATGGATGATACATGGGGAAAAGTGCAAGAGGGCTTCCCCGGGCATTTTTTGAGGGTAGAATTCTGAGAAAGGCAGAATTTAATGTTAAATTTAAAACCTTTAGTGTTAATGACCATCCAAGAAACCCAGATAGATGGAGAGTGAGTTAGTGAGCTAGTGAGGTAGGCAGAAAGCCCACATCCCTCCCTGCCCCACCCTTTTGTGCTACTGCTTTTCTAGAAGCATAACAGATACCCAGGACACTAGGTGACTGATGAGGCAGCCTCATGACTGGGCATAGTCTGGGAAATAATAACTTTGCTTCAGCTAAACCAAGAATGGCCTGGGAGTCCTGCATCCCATAAGTAGTTACTACCTGAAGTTTCTTGTTATCAGTCAACCTCCTCATGTGGTTCCTTGGGAAGGACAGGTTGCAGTTCGTTCTGGTTCAAACCCCTGCTGAGAATTTGCATTTCTAACAAGTTCCTAGATGATGCTAATGCTTCTGGTTAGGAACCAATTCTGAGAAACACTAGTAGAGCACCAGTTCAAAGATGAAGTCCCAGTCAGAACCTCATCGTGTCTTCCACGCCAAGCAAGATGTGAGGCAAAGATTTTGTTTAAGGGAGTCAGAGACCTGGGAGGGACTGCTGACCTACCAGCCATCTTCCATCTGACTCTAATGGGGTTAGATCTGAGATATTGGGCCCCAACTTTAAGACTTCTGGCTATGGCCTCTACTGGATTCTCCCAATGGATCTCTTGATCTTCCCTTTGTGTTTTTATTTCTGCATTCATTGTCTTCTGTTCCTTCTCCGCTGAGAAGATATATTTTTCTCTCCATTGTTGTTTGAGCCTGAAAAGAGGACAACAGAAAGACAGAGCTTCTTTTCATCTGAATTCAGGAAAACACGTTAGCATGATTCTTAGCACGAAATGGTCAAGCAAGCAAGGAGTGTATTTCTTTGGTAATTTTGTGGATCCATCTCTAAGTTAAAAAAAATAAAAAAAGTGAGAGATATACTTTAACTTCAAGTCAAACCCTACATTGCCAAATAAAATATCATATGGTGAAAAGTAGATATGAACAATAAAATAAAATAATAATAATAAAGTATATAATATAATAATAAAGTATATAAAAATTAACTAGATATTTTTTCAGTCTTTCTGCATTTCAAATTTTTAACTTATTTGACCAAATATTGATGGATCTGAACTCTTGCAGCTCGTATTAGTTTGTTGAATCTTTTTTTTTGCCAAATTCCAAACATAATTCCATTAATAGATTCTGTACTGTCTCACATTATATCATTTTATACATTTTTATCTACTAACTTGAATATTATTTTTTGTCTACATGAAATAATACCCGCTCTGGAAGAATGATTCTTAAATGTTGTTCAAAAAGCTTTGTGTTTTTCAAAGCATTTTTCTGTTCTTTATCTCCTTTAATATTCTCAAAAACACCGTGGGCGGATTTGATCTATAATTGATGAATGAGGCAGTTGAGTCACAGAGAAAGTCAGTGACTCTCTGAGGGTCACACAGCATGTTTATGGCAGAGACAACTCTGTCAGATCTCTCTTGCTTTCTCTTGGTCAAAATGTCATTTGGTGATGCAGTTTTTAGATCCAGTGCTTGTGTGAACCACCACTGTCATGGATTGAATTATGTCCCCACAAAAATGTGTGTATCAGTTTGGCTGGGCCATGATTCCCAGTATTATGTGCTTGTCCTCCATTTTGTGATTGTAATTTTATGTTAAAGGAGATTAGGGTGGGATTGTAACACCCTTACTAAGGTCACATCCCTGATCCATTGTAAAAAGAGTTTTCCTGGGGGTGTGGCCTGCACCACCTTTTATCTTACAAGAGATAAAAGGAAAGGGAAACAAGCACAGAGTTGGGGACCTCATACCATCAAGAAAGCAGTGCTGAGAGCAGAGTTCATCTTTTGGACCTGGGGTTCCTGCACAGAGAAGCTCCCAGACCAAGGGAAAACTGATGACAAGGACCTTTCTCCAGAGCCGACAGAGAAAGCCTTCCCCTGAAGCTGATACCATGAATTTTGGCCTGTAGCCTACCAGACTGTGAGAGAATAAATTTCTCTTTGTTAAAACCATCTGCTTGTGGTATTTCTGTTATAGCAGCACTAGATGACTAAGACAACCACCTAGTCACCTTCACTATTGTTCAAATCTATTCCATTATTTACAATATTGGACCCAGGTTGGTGGTTCCTCTCTTTAAAAAACAGATTGTATAGTATACTACATGCCTGCATTCTAAAGCCAGCAACAGCATTCCCACAGGCTGAAAATCACCCCCAAGCCTCGGTGAGTTGTATAGTGCTTTTCATATCATGTCAGGGTTTTATCCTCTCAGTCGTTTTGTGTGGCACAATTCAATCAAAGGTCTTACTTTAATGTGTATATGTTATGCTTCGACCCAGCAATTCGATTTCTAAGAATTCACCTTCAGGAAATAATATGGATGATGAGTCAAAGATACACCCGAAAAATAGATGCATTAACGAGTGTATTTATGATAACAAATAATTGGAAATTACCTGAAGGTTAACCACAGAGAATTGGTTGAATGAATTATGGTCAATCCACATAATGGAATATTGTATAATTTTTTTTTAATGGCTATGGCGAGCATGATTTATCAACAGGGAAAGATTTCCACAATATTTTATAAAATGAAAAAATACATATATTTAGGATATATAAAGTTTTCAAGCTTATACACCAAAATATTAATGATACTTCTGTCTGAGTGATAGAATCATGAGTTATTTATGTTTTCTTTCAGATAATTTTTTATTGTTTATAATGCCCATTTATTTTCTTTTTAATCATGGAGAAGGGTAATAAAGAGGGCACAGTTTTGTTTTTTTTAAAAACTTTGGGCAGCTACAAATTACAAAGTTCTCTTAATGGATGTTTTGTTCAAAAGAATATTCAGTATTCTTAAAGAGTTTGAGAGTAATGCTATTTAACAGACCCTTGTATATACAAGGATCTATTTGCTTTGTTCTGTTCATTAGACCTGTGGGGGTGGGGGGGCATAAATGTTGAGTGGAGAATGCCCAAAATAAGTGCTGTATTATGATAATGCAACTACTTGTATATAAAGACATTACCTAGAAGTATTTTGAAATGACTTTTCCCTGACATGACTAATGTTATGCTGTTAATTAAGTGGCTTGTTTGGAGGAATAGAATAATTGTGAAATATTTTCAAGACATTCTTGTCTTTGAAGAAGAATGAATTTATCCATTTACAGAATGGATAGTACATAAAACAAATTAGTGGTTGAAACACTATACTCAAAACACTATTTACATCTTTCACAAGACCATTTCATCTCCCTGGAAAATATTTATAACTGAAGCATTACTCTTAGAAATGCAGATTTGAGAGATTAACACAAAGGTAGTCCCTGGGACAGGTAACAGCATGTAGGTTTGGAGCAAATCATTTAAAATAAAAGCAGTGAGCTGTTCTATAACCCAGCAGGGGTAGTTCTCTAAAAGTGAACCTTAGTGATCTAGTATAGGAATGGAGAGTGGCCTGAAGGCCTAAACTAGTTCACTGGATACTAGTGAGAACTAGATTTAATAATATTTTTACATTCATTTTATTAGCAAAGGAAATACACTTATCCAGTAGGAATATCAGTACGGTGGAGGGGGATTGCACTAAACCAACTTAACTGGCCGCTTTCACCTTGTATCCCTTCTACCTACAGCAGGGGGATGGCAAGTGTTCAGCTAAAGGGCCAACTCTAATCAATTAACCAATGTGTTAAGAAGGATTCTGAGGCAAACGGTAGTTTCTATGGGAAAATGCACCATTACAAATTGGTGATGTTGTCGAGAAAAACTTGAACGCTGTTTCAAGTTAAAACAGAGAAGTTTATTAAGGGCTTAAAACAATTGCAATTGAGGAACTACATAGCCCATTGAAAATGGAGCCATATAGTCCTGGGACAGTTTCATTATACAAGTATTCTTACGGGGTAGAAAGAGGAACTAAACCATAGGGAGGGCAGTTACAGAAAAATCAATGAATATTGTAATAATCACGCTCTGACTGGTTATTGACTGTTAATAGTATCGTTAGTGATTACAGATAGTTTTACAGGATGCTTACATCATGGTCACAAAATGCTTACATGTAATTTCTTTGTCTATCTTGTCAAAATCTCTTGTTTCCACAGCACCCAGACAGCACTCATCTTGAGTACGTGTAGTTTGAGGGGTGAAGATGGTCACTTGGTTTTGGTTAAAACCCTGTCTTAGGCTGGGTTCTCTAGAGAAGCAAAACCAGTAAGGCATATAAATATATATATATAAAGAGAGAGAGAGAGATTTATATCAAGGAAACAGCTCACACGACTGTAGAGGCTGGAACGTCCCAAGTCCGCGGGTCAGGATAGAGGCTTGTCCTGATTCATGTACCCACAGTGGCTGGTGAACCCAAGATTGTCAGGTCAGACAGCAGGGCTTTTGCTCACTGGCTGCGAAGATTGATGAATGCCGAGATCTCCAGGCAAGACGGCAGGTAAGCTGCTGGCTCAAGTCCCAAGAACTGGAGGTCAGAAGCACAGGAGCCAACTGAAGGATCCAGTCCAAGCAAAAGCCCAGGAGCCTTGCCAGAGAGTCCACCCTTATTAGATGCAGGCCACACCCCTAAGGAAACTCCCCTTCAAGTGACTGGCCACTCACAGCAGATCCCATCATGGAGGTGATCACATTATACCAAATCTCATCGTCAAAATGATCACATTATCATATGACTGCCAAACAACATCAGCACTGCCAAACCACTGAAAATCATAGCCCAGCCAAGTTGACACACAACCTTAATGGGCACAGACCCCTCGGAGAATATGGTTTCACATCCTAGTTTTGAACACCGAGGAAAAACATTTTTTCTTGAAAAACATTTTTTCTTAAAAAACATAGCTGTTAGTCTACAATCCAGATTAAAATTAGATAACGTGGTCAGCATATTATGCCTCTGTCTCACTGACTGCACCGAAAGTTGTCTTTTCCTGAGTCTGTGATATCTGTCATAGTTAAGGATAGGAGAGCAATGATATTTATTTGACATATTCACCACTCAAAGGAAAGGAAACTCATAAATAATAGCTGGATGGAGTTGGAAGAATTTGTGATTTTTTTATGATGATGGTATGATTATGACAGGCATAAACTATTGGCTTCATTGACCTAATCTCTCTGATTAAAACCATTGTTTATGGAACTATAAAAAAATGTGTATGTCCTGTAAACCTGGGCAAATCAAGGTCAGTTACAAACTGGGGTTGAGACTTTGGAGTCTGTGGTGTGTTCCATGGAAGACCGAGAAACTCTCTTTTTTTGAGCTATCCCTCAAAAGGGTTCTGCATAAAGCTCAAGCTTATGTATAGTCCTCCTGGGCTGAATGCAGAGTCCCAAAGGCAATGGAAAGACTTCCTTAAGATCACCCAGAACAATAAGCTCTTGGTTTTGTAGGTGCTTTAATGTTAAAAAAAAAAAAAAAAAACCAAACCCATTGCCATCAAGTCCATTCAGACTCACAGCCACCTTACAGGACAGAGTAGAACTGCCCCATAAACAGTTTCCAAGGAGCACCTGGTAGATTTGAACTGCTGACCTTTTAGTTAGCAGCTATAGCTCTTAACTACTACACCACCAGGGTTTCCACTTTAATGTTAGCAAAGATAATGCTCACAGCCCCTAAGAATATTCAGATGGACTCCCTGTCATACTGATACAGGAATAGAAGTCTGGAGAAGTGAAAATGATGTCACACAGTCTGTCAATCATACAGCCCAGACACAGATGCATGCCTCTTCCTCATCCCATGTTCTTGCACTGGTAGGAGAGAAGTTCAACAAGTGTTTGCAGCGTATGCAGAACAGTGTTGTTTTGTTCTTTTATGTGACTTTCAAAGTCACAGCATTTTCATTAAGTACTTGGCAGAGTTTTACAGACCAGCCGAAAAAAGGTATTATGTGTGTGTACCCACATTTGAAGGGAGAGGAGAGGGGAGATAAGGAAAACAAATAGGTGGAACCAAAAGTCACAGCCCTGAAAACCCTGTAGAGCAGTTCTGCTCTGCACACAGGCGGTCACCGTGAGTCGGAATCCACTCTGTGGTAACTAAAAGCAGCAACATCTTCCCAGCAGTAAAAATAAATATGCATGCATTTGACATTTCCCCATAGGCATTTTCACAAATGAGCAGACTTATTGACTTTATTTTAAACCTGTCAAGAGAATATTTATTATTATTTTTTTGAGAATATTTATTATTGATAATTACTTTTAAATAGATGGTAAAGGACAGAATGATTTATTAATAGATAATTTAAAACACTTGGAAAAACTACAGTATTCTCTATAACATAGGAAGATAATGTAATCACGAACCTTTCACACACTAGGTGTTCAAAAATTGTTTTTTTTTTTTTAAACTATATGCTTTGCTGTATGATGCAAAAGGTATCACTCTGCAAAAATATTTGCATTTCTGAGAATGCAAATGCCACTTTTGCAAAGAAAATCAAATGCTAAATGCCTGCAGAATGCTGATTAGTTAAGACATTCACATGATTCGATAACGCAAATCCCACTGCCGTGGAGTCGATTCCGACTCATAGAGACCCTATAGGAGAGGGTAGAACTGCCCCACAGGGTTTCCAAGGAGCACCTGGCGGATTTGAACTGCCAATCTTTTGGTTAGCAGCCGTAGCTCTTAACCACTATGCCACCAGGAGTTCCATAAAGCAAATAGTCACCTTAAATACATCCTATTACAAAAAATATATATATACATATATGCAGATATGAAAATCCTTTTACTTTCTACTGATTACAAAATATAGCCTGTATGGGCATGAGAGAAACAAATAGCAAACCCCAAGATCTTTCCCTTCCCTTTCTGGGGCTCCTCCCCTAGCTTCCCTGCAGCAGATTGAGGACCTCACCATTCTGGGCTCCCCTCAGACTTGGCACATCCTTCGATAACATTGATCCACTGCCTACCCACCAAGACTATGAGATTTTTGAAGGCAAGGACTCTTCTTGGTCATCTTTTCTTCTCTGACATCCAAAAAAATACTGATTCTGATATATAATCAGTAATTGTGTAAAACAAAGGTCCCTAGGTGGCACAAACTGTTTTTGCTGGGCTACTAACTGAAAGGTTGGTGGTTTAAACCCATCCAGTGGCTCCATGGGAGAAAGGCCTGGTAAACTGTCCCGTAAAGATTACAGCCAAAAAAAACTGTATGGAGCTCAGTTCTATCCTGTAACACATGGGATCGCCATGAGTCTGGATCTACTTCATGGCAACAGATAATTGTCACATGAGGAAAGAGATCAAGAATCTTTGCTCTATGTCATGATTCTAGAAGGCTCTGCCCATAGTCTGATCTAGACTCTGTCTGAGGATTCCTGGTCTGGAGACTTGGGGTGGATGCTAACTACGGCACATTGAGACTATGCAGAGGCACTATGGGGGCAACATCTTACTTGGGCTGTTACCCAAAGCAGGTTCTGCTTAGTGCAGCTTCTTGTCGATAAAGACACACTGAGGTGAGGGAGAAGGAATAGTGTTTATTGCAAGCATGCAGGCAAAGAACAAGGAAGTGTATACCTCAAATCATCTCCCTGAACAAAGGGAGGCAGAACCTTTTATTCTGTCTCTCACAAGGAAGTACATATGAACATTATGGACTACATAGGTTATCATGGCATGCAGGAATAGTAAGACAAATTGTATTTTTCCTTTGGCATGTAGGCTAGTAAACTGGGTTTGACTGGCTTGAGCCACACCCAGTGCTTTGAGGACAATGGACAGGAGGGGGCTGGTTCCCGCTGGGTCTGAGCAGCTTCCAGTCGAGCCACACCCATGACCATCACTTAAGCTTTTGTTTGCTAATGACCGAGCAGCTGCTGGCTTCCTTGGCCATCAGGGCCAGGTCGGCAGTCCAGAAGATGACAGCGGTGACATATATTCTAACAAATCATACATCTCCATCGCTCAATTGTAGTTTCCATTTAATCTAGACACTGGAAGCTCTCACTGAGCTCTGAGCCTTGACTACCTTTGACTCTATAGCACATTTGGATTTTAGTGCCCCAGCTAGCTACAGTACTTGGTGAGCTCCTGATACTGGCTCGAGTGTGTTTACTGGCCGTCATTTAAGTTCTTTCACTTCTGTGTTGCTCGGTGGAAACCCCAGGTTCTGCTCGGCATAACTTAAGCCAATAAATGAGAGGCCAAGGTGGGAGAATAAAGTCACCTTCATTTCACTGCACAAGGAAAGGAGCAATCTGGGCTGTTGCCTCCAAGACTACTCACAGAGAGCAGACAAGGAAATGGAAATTCATCATGAATATTCAGGATTGACCTTCAAGCAGGTGACCAGAGTGTGGAGATGACCAAGCATTTTCTTTAGACATGGGTTCGATTCTCTGGGATGGAGGAAGAGGTCGGGTTTTCCTTCATTAGCATGTTACGCCTCCACCCAGAGCTGGGGCGCTTATATGTATTTTTCACTGAATGAGCTAATAATAATTAAAAAAAAAATCCGTTGCCGTCGAGTTGATTCCGACTCACAGTGACCCTATAGGACGGAGTAGAACTGCCCCATAGTTTCCAAGGAGCACCTGGTAGATTCGAACTGCCAGCCTTTTGGTTAGCAGCCGTAGCTCTTAACTACTATGCCACCAGGGTTTCTGAATGAGCTAATAGGTCACTTAAAATGCCAAGATGGCGTTGAAAATCTGCTAAAACTGGTTGAGGCCATCTATGGCCTGTTTTGTGGTTATTAAGGACAATTTCAGAAGAATGTGCAACCTGTTCTGCTTGGTGTAGGAGGATAAGCCAGAGCAGGTATCTCTTGGAGGGTTGGGCTCTGAGGCTGCCTGCCTCATCTGGAAACATTTTTTCTAAGCTTCTTAAAGTACAGTCAGCTGAAGGCTCCATTTAGCTGGATGCCCACGATGGCTTATTCCCATGAGTGGCAGTTTCTCTGTCTGTCAGCTGGGAGCTCAGCCAGGCACCAACATGGGCTCTCCAGCATGGTGGTCTCAGGGAAGTTGGAATTCTAAAATGGTGGCTGGTTTCCCCCAGAGCGTGGGTTCCAAGGGAACCAGGCAGAAGCTGCATGGCCTTTTCTGACTTAGCCTTGAAAGTTGTGCAGTGTCCCTCTGCCATGTCCTATTGGTCAGAGCAGTCATAGCCTTCCCAGATTCAAGGGAGGGGACATAGACCCTACCTATCTATGAGAGGGATGTGAAAATAGTGTGGCGTATATTTTAAAACTGCCACCATCTCCTTTTCTCAAAATCAATGATCTCTACTTTTTTACGTGTGTGTGGTGGCAATAGTTTAGCAAAATTTTGTTGGTTTCATCATATCTTTCTTAAGCTTTCCAAAAGTACCACAGGTGGTAACGTTTTAAAAATACTTCTTTCAACAGATGCATATCAAGTGTCCATTATAAACCATGAGGATTTTGCAAGAATCCCACCACACTAATTAAATAATTGAGCAACCCTACAAGTTACTATCAAATCGCCGTCAACAATCACTATCTAAATCTAAAGCACATTTCCCCACTGCCACATCATTAACTCTTGTATCTCAACTTGTATTCATCCTCTTGACTATCAGATGCTGTTTTTCTGAGTTTGTCCAGTGTGGTAGTGCCATGCCTTTCAATAGCTGCCACAAGGAGCACAATTCGTTTCACTCTGAGCTGCACCATCTGGATTGGGGGCATAGAGATATATCCAAGTGAAATTTCATGAAAATGAGCCATTGAAGAAAAAATGCGTATTGTTAATCTTTGGGGAAACAATAGAATGGAAATAAAGATGGCATATTTTTCCAGTGTAATGAACCTCGACAGTTTCCATTGTGGCTGCCGGAGCGGGTTTGATTGCCAGTTGTTAAATGAGCCTGCATCCCGAAAAGTGGGAGTAGAGCACTCAGCAGAGCAGCAGACAGATGATGTTTGCTTTAAATAGAGAGATTAAACCATTGAAAACATCATTAAGGACAGTTTCACAGAAGCCACGTTTCCCAAGGCAGCAGGTAGGATCTGCCCTTTCCTCCCCCTTCTTGTTTCCTGAGAACTATGCAGAATAAAGCAGGTTCTAATGAGGGCCGCCATCCACAAATCTAAACACAATGTTAATAAAAGGAAGATTCAGGAGCAATTGGGGAGTTTGCTGAGAAGCCTCGCCAGGCCACCCTTCCCTCCTCAGTAATTTCTGGACTGGTCTTGACTGCACTACTAGTTCCTGGAGAATTCACTTAGTCACATGCCCAGGAGAGATTGTTGTTGTTGTTAGTTGCCATTGAGTGGGCTCCAACTCATGGTGACTCCATGTAGAGCAGAACGGTCCAGTTGGTCTGCTCAAGTCCATTGCTGTGGCCACTGTGTATTTTGAGTGCCTTTCAGTTTAGGAGTCTCGTCTTCCAGCAGTGTATTAGACAACATTCTGTTGTGATCCATAGCATTTTCGTTGGCCCATTTTTGGAAGTAAATCACCAGGCTTTTCTTCTTACTCTGTCATAATCTGTAAGCTCCACTGAAACCTTTCCACCATGGAAGACCCTGCTGGTATTTGAAAAATTGGTGGCATAGCTTCCAACATCATAGCAGCAAGTAAGCTACCACAGTAAAACAAATTGCTTGACAAGTGGTGACAGGAGAGGTTAAAAGCCCAGAAATGCCTTCATGAAGTCACTCTGACCCTCAAGATACATGTCTCCAACCACAGGAAAAAGAAGTCACAAAGACTTTATTTATAGGTTCTCAGAGGATGAAACCTCCTATATATATATAATAGGACAGAAAACAAAAGATAAATATACCCGCCAAGTAGCTCTCTTCTCCCTGCCTGGATCCAGTTTCCCACCATTAGAATCACTGATGGGTCGAAGCTGTGATGTTCAAAGTTTTTACAGAACTCTAATTTGGAAACAAAATCTTATTTGTTGTTCTTAGATGCTGTTGAGTCATTTCCAACTCATAGTGACCCTATGCACAACAGAACGAAACACTGCCCAGTCCTGTGCCATCCTCACAATCATTGTTACGCTTGAGCCCATTGTTGAAACCACTGTGTCAATCCATCTTGTTGAGGGTCTTCCTCTTTTTTGATGATCCTCTATTTACCAAGCATGATATCCTTCTCCAGGGAGTGATCCCTCCTGATAATGTATCCCAAATCTTATTTGGAAGCCCAGTATACAAAGCAGCTAGAAATGGAGCTGTTCTGACAGAGGGGGACAACTCAGAGCCATCCACATCCCAGGCAGCAAGGGTGCCCTCAGCAACCAACGCCTGGGACTTGTCCCCCTAAGGCTCCAAAGAAAATGCTTTTATAGTTTTATAAGTTGAACAATTTTTCACAATCTCTATGCTTTACACAATGAACATTCTCTGCCAAACCCTTCCAATAATTTCCACTGCTTATAACTAGCCTACAGTGTGGGTATTATTAACACCACTTTATAAAGAAAGTGTGGCTCCATAAGATTAAAAATTTGTCCAGGTTGAGAGTTACAGCAAGAATTCAAAACCAGATCCACCTAGCTTTGAAGTCTGAACACATGACCCTCTGTGGGAAATGAAAGGAGGAAACATGTCAGTCATGTGATGGTGCTAAGGGCACAGACCTGAGTCGGATGGACCTGCCCTCCAGTCCTGGTGCCATCGCTCCCAGCTCTGCAAATGGGGCCGGCCACTTAACTGCTTTTCTGGTTTGGTTGTTCTAATTTTTAATACTGTTACATTTACTTTAATTTACATATTTGATGAAAATATGTTTTAATTTTATCCATTTTGAATGCACAACATTTTAATAACAGCCTTATTGAGATGTAAGTCACATAGCGTAAAATTCACCCTTTAAAAATGTACAATTCAGTATAGTTTAGTATATTTCCAGAGTTGTACAACTGTCATCAGTATCTAATTTTAGAACATTTTCATCACTCTCAAAGGAAGCCTTATGCCCATCTGCAGGAACCTCTTCATTCCTTCCTACCCCCAGACCCTGAAAAACACTAATCTGCTTTCTGTTTCTAAGCATTTGCCTAATCGGGTCAGTTCATGTAAATGGAATCATCCAGGATGTGGCCTGTGTGTTGGGCCTCATTCACTTAGCGTAAGGTGCTTAACCTCTTCAGCCTTGGTTTCCCATCTATAAAATGGGCATAAAGACAACTACCTTGAAGGATTGTTTTAAAGATAATTTACTGGAAAAAAAAAATTCAGCACAGTACTCAGGACATAATATGTCCAAGAAATGGAAGCTCTCATTAGTCAGGACAACAATAATAATCAGGGTAATAAAAATAAGGATTATGGGAAGGCACCTGACAAGGTCTGGAGATGGAAGGAACTGGATGCCATATGGATGGGACTAGGTGAGAGATGCTTTGTGTTGATGTCATTTACTTTTTTGCCTAAATCAGGGTATCTCAACCTTGGCACTATAGAGCTGGGCAATTAGTTTTTGTGGGTAACTATCCTGCTCGTTGTGTGATGTTTTGCATCCTCTCTGGCTTCTACCCATTAGTACACCCTCCCCTGAGCTGTGACAACTGAAAATGTCTCCAGAAATTGCCAGATGTCTCCTGGGGGACAAAACTGGCCTCAGTTCAGAACCTGTAGCCTAGACCTTGCTCAGAGCTTTAGCAGCTCTTCCCTTCCTCTCTCTCAAATACAACATCTTCAGTTTCACAGGCAATTTTATGCTATAGACTTGTGCTCTCCAATGTGGTAGCCTCTAGCTAAGTGCTTGGCTGCTAACCGAAAGGTTGTTGGTTCAAATCTATCAGTGGCTCCATGGGAGAAAGACCTGGCAGTCTGCTCCCATAAAGATTACAGCCAAGAAAACCCGTGGGGCAGTTCTACTTTGTTATATAGAGTCACTATGAGTCAGAATCAACTCAACGGAATGCAACAACAACATGCTACATGTAACTATTTACATTTAAATCAATTAAAATGAAATGAGAATTAAGTTCTTCAGTTACACTTGCCACATATCAGTATGTGCTCGAGTCACATGTATATGGTAGCTACCATATTGGACACTGCAGGATAGACTATTTCCATTATTGCAGAAAAGTTCTATGGGACAGCACTGCTATAGCTAGAACCCTTCTAACTAACAAATGAATTTCTGGTCTTTGGGAATGAGAGATTTATCACTTGTGATTCTTTAGCTATTAGAGAAGGCAGTCCCTGAAACTGCTCACTGTGCTGACTCTGCTGGCAATCTAGAAGCTTTTCCTCTTTGGATATTCTCCACTGAGTGCAGGTGGAGAGCAGCCCCTGGTCCAGGGTCTGTCCCATGGCCTTACTGAATGCAGGGGAAATGCAAATGAGAGTCTTTGAAAGAAAACTGCTGATCTATTTCCCCTTAAAGGTCAGAGACAAGCAGATTAGCTACCCACAGGCGAAGCACTCAGAGGAGGGGATCCTGGACCCAGCTAGAACTGGAGAAGTTTAACAAGAGTGAGAACCTGAAAAGTGGATGAAAAAGATCCAAGACCACAACTGGAAGGCAATATCCAAGGTCAAATCTGAAGGGCAAGGGGAAGCCATATGGGGGAATAAGCAATCATTTCCTCACCAGCAGTATCAATTTCTGCTATAGCTAGTTACTGGTGAGTGGCTCGCCACCAGAATCATTCAGAGGGGCAGCATCAAATTATATACTGTAACAAATTATATCAGATTATTATTACAAAGGGCATATGTGTAGTTGGCCCTGCTTGGCATTCTAGAAAAAAATTCCCACTGTGATTTATTTCTACTACCTATTCTTAGCTCAGCTCTTCCCTTTCTAAAAATCAATCAATCAATTGGTGAGAGAGATTAAACCATTTGGATACTAAGCAGGAAACTGCTTTATCTAGACCAGCATTTCTTAACCATGGCCAGTCCCCATGGGGGTATGCAAGGGAAGGACACTGTTAGGCTAGACTCTACTGGGAGCACGTTGTGTATTTACTTCTGGCTGGTGGCTTCTTGCCCTGGACTCCACTGCATAGGCTCCATTCCACAGACTCACTAAACTCAGTTATATCACTGCAGGGACCACCCTTGTGGGACGCTGGGATGAGAGGTAGATAGAGGTCTGGAGGCTCTCTGCATTGGATGAGGTTCTCACCATACTTGGCCAAAGGCAGACACAGCTGGAAAGGCTCCTGCAAATTGCAGCTCAGGTGTCAGGATTTGACAGCAACTTTGCACTTCTAGGACTCCTAGGACATCACCAAAGTGAATGAGTACCCTGAGCAGAAGCAGCTGCCCCCCTTGCTAACCTTCCAGTGCAACCAGGGGAAAACCATTCAAAGTCTCCCACTTCTTACAAGACAAACTGCAAGCCCCTCGGGCTAGCACACAAGGCCTTCGGTGGCCCCGGCCCCTCCTTGCCGACCTCTCACTCATCTCATCACTGTCTGCTTGTTCTCCTCTGTCCGCTCTGACAAGGTGTGTGCTGTTCTCTCGCTTTTAATTCTATTTCATGTTTCCAGGCCTTTGTTCTCTCCACTCCATTGACTTGTATTGCTCTTTCCTCTTCACTTCGTATTCATTCCTCAGAACACACCCTAAATGTCCAACAGTAGGATAGAAGGTATGTTAATTGCAATATATGGTGGATCTGGGGTGTGCCACCCAGTTCCCCCCTTCAGGGCCAAGGCACTCATCCCCCTCTCCTTGCCAGGAGTGGCTGCTGATGGCTCATAGCTGAGTTTCTTGGCAAGAATTGTCCTGTGTTAAGGGAAGCTGCCTCACGTAAGTTTACATCATCCCACGTCTAACGACCAGTTCGTGTAGGGGTACAATGGCTTGTCCCTTTGCTTTATTTGGGAGTACTCCAAAGGGCCTTCCTAGCTGAGAACCATCCTGCTGAACCACCACCGCTGCATCAGAATAGAGCACTGTCAAATCAGAGGCTCTCAGTTCACCTGTGCTTCAGTGCTTTGTGCTTTACAAAGAAACTCTGGAGTCCTCCATTGCAACAGCATCACACGCCAAGCTCTGCCTCTGTTCTGCTTCCCTCCTTCCCTAACAGGGTGGTTTCTGGAAGCCCTCCCAGCAACCCTCCAGCAGGCAAATCTCCATTTCAGAGTCTGTTTTCCAGGTAACCCTATGCCACAGCAAGTCTAGAATGAAATATGTCATCATTAAAAATGAAAACGTATATATTAAAGGCTACTTAATGACATAGGACAATGTTCAAGTTAAAAATGTTAATTAAAAAACAAGGGACAAGACTGTACAGGCATGATGTTCCTGATTACATATGAGTATACACGAAGAAAAGAGAATGTGAATGAGAGCAAAAAGGAAAAAAAAAATCCCCTCATGAGAAAGTACTCCTAACCGAGAATTAAGATGGTGTTCATCTCCAGAATTTTGTTTCACTCTTGTTTGTTTTAAACATTCTACAATGAACAACGAATCATTAGAAAAAATAATTAAGTCATTTAAAAGTAAAATGAGATAAAGTTATTAAACAAGCCACACACACACACACACACACACACACACACACACAAAACCTCTGTAATTCACACTCACAAGACAAAAAGCTTCAGCTTCTATGTTCCCTTTTTGTGCTATATTCCCACTTGTACCTGCCCCTACCCAGGTGGGTAGATTTGATTACTCTTTTGTTGTTGTTGTTGTTCCATAAGGGTGGAAGATCAAGTCCCTATGCTTAGGATATTGTCTCTACACTGTAAACATTCAGTATATCTTATTGACTGACTGACTGACTGAATGAATGAATGAATGAATGAAGCGGCATTTGGAGTGGAGACTTGAAGAGTCGAGAGTTTGATTGGCACCTGGACAAACTACTGAAAGCCAGGGAAAGGACGTAGAAAGAAGAAAGCTTTAAAATCCAATTAACTTTTACTGATTGCGTCAGAATGTTGTATTTGCTAGCTGTTGTGGAGCTGCCCTCTGACTCATGGTGGACCCAGGCACAATGGAACTAAATGCTGCCCAGTGGAACACTTGTTGATCCATAGGGCTTTCACTGGCTGATTTTCTTAGTCTGAAATATCTGCTGCAAGCTGTTCAGCACCGTAACAACACCCACGTCTCAACGGACAGATGAGTGGTGGCTGCACATGAGGTACACTGGCTGGGGATCTAACTTGGGTCTCCTGCTTGGAGGGTAGAAATTCTACCACTGAACCACCGCTTTTGCATCAGAATAGAGCACTGTAAAATCAGAGGCTCTCAGTCCACCTGTGCTTCAGTGCTTTGTGCTTTACAAAGAAACTCTGGAATAAGCTAACCTTGCCACTGTGGTTTTGAGACTTTCAAGATAAGCATTGGTTTGGTTTCAGAAGGAATGAACCGTGATCAGTGATGTCTTCAGCTTCACAATGGTCTTCCTCTCTCTCTGTCATTCTCAAAAAAAAAGGTAGTGTTCTTTCAAACTTTCTCCGAGTTAAATTTTGGAGCATTGCATTTGAAATTTACTGGCACTGCCTTATTTTCTTCCCCTTCTCTCTTCTATAATTACTAAAAAGTACTTTTTTTTTTTTTTGGAGATAAAATACACATATCATAAAGTTTATTCTTTTAGCCTTTTTCAGGTATTCAATTCAATGAGTATTGCCTTTTTATCCTGACTTTGATTTCTCTCTGGAAGTGACAATTAGCCACTCTTTGCAAAGGTATTAACTGGCTCTAATGAGCTGACATTGTAATAATGCTCCTTGGTAACACATTTATATTTTAATAAGGGCATTGATACCTTAACTCAAAGAACTACTTCCATTCTTCCATGACTCCCTGCACCTAGGATCAAATTTGTTACCAGTATACATAAGTCGCTTCTTAGACTGGCTCCTGTTATCCAGCCTTTCTCGAGTTTCTCTTTCCTTAGGTACTGTGCGCCCAAGGCACACTTACGTATTTACATTTCATCACATGAGCCAAGTTCTCTCATGCCTTTGTGTTTCTTTCTTTCTCTGCTTGGCAGATGCCTACACATCCTTCCTTTGAGACTGTTACTGTTGTTGTGAGCCTTCGAGTCAATTGCAACTCATAGCAACCCTATAGGACAGAGTAGACCTGTCCTATAGGGTTTCCAAGGCTGTAATCTTTATGGGAGCAGACTGCTAGCTCTTTTTTTCCAAGGAAGCTGTTGGGTGGGTTCAGACCATCAACCTTTTGTTTAGCAGTCAAGCACTTAACTGATGTGCCACCAGAGTCTTCTATTTGAGACTAAGTCCAGGCATTACAATGTCTGTGAAACCTCCCTCAACCTCCTCAGGCTGAGCTGAGAGCAAGTTTTCTCTCCTCCCCTCCCTTCCCCTCTCCTCCCCTCTCCTCCCCTCTCCTCCCCTCCTCTTCCCTCTCTCTTCTCTTCTCCCCCGTCTTCCCTCCCTTTCCCTTCCCATCTGATCTCTCTTTCCCCTAGGCAACTTCACATGCTCCCAGTTCAACATTTTCCATATTGGTTTATAACTATCAATCCCATTGTTGCTTCCTCATACAACTGTGAATGCTTGCAGCATAGAGCCTGTTCACATACCTCCACTGCTCATTGATCTTGAAATATAGTAGATGCTTAAAATTTTTATTGAATGCCAAAAGAAAAAAAAGTTCATACTATTTGAATCCTGGCAGGCTGGTAAAGGAGAATTGTTCTTTGGTGGAATGCACCCTTGGGCACCCATCAAGTGGGTGTCTACCTGATGAACAGCATCTGCTGTGACGGAGTCAGAGAAGTAGAAAGGCAGAATGCATATACCTCTGGACATTCTCTGCTGCTCCTTAGAGAAAGATACAAACTATTAATGAGATACAAGTCATGACAATGTTTATCTAGTAGCATTGATAAACCTGAGCATTCATCCCAGCCTGCTTTATTCTGTTTCTCTTGAGCCTCAACACCGAATTTACATTTGTAATACCTGCTGTTTCCATCCCAGGATAATAGACTATTTAGCATTTTATCATTTCCAAAGTATGAGATTTCACACTGTACCCACCCTTAGTTATTTGATATGGATCTCTTCTGAGGGCTGCCCGGGGACCATTCTGTAGTCTAGGCTATACTACCAAGGTTGTAGGCTATCAAGCCAGTATATAAGCTGCAAATGAAATAAAGGGAAAGATGTTCAGATTATTGGAAACAGAAAGCAATAATGAAATGTGCAGGGCTGGGGGTGGGAGTAGGAGAGAAAAGAAAAGGGAGAAGGGAGAGGGGGAAAACAAAACAACTATAGTTTTCTTAAGGTCCCTGGGTGGCACAAATGGTTTACACTGGACTGCTAACTTAAAGGTTGGAAGTTCAAACCAACCCAGTGGTGCCACAGGAGAGAAGCCTGGCAATCTGCTTTCATTCAGGTTACAGCCAAGAAAACCCTATGGAGCAGTGCTACTCTGTAACATACAGGGTCACCATGAGCCGGGATCAACTCAATGGCAACTAACTAACTACAACAACAACATAGTTTCCTTATGACCTAAACTCCTCTTTGCCTCAATCTTTTGGCATACGCTCACTGAACCCTCCAAGAAAACACTGGGGCTGGGGAATCAAATGTTCATGTGCATAATAGTCACGTAGGGACTTGTTTAAAATGATGGGTTCCTGCCCATCTCCTCAATTTCTGATTTAGTTGCTCTAGGGTGAATCCTAGGAATTTGGTTTTTTAGCAAGGCCTCAGATGATTCTGTTAGATGTGGTCTGATCAATGGGCCACACATTGAGAAACACTACAGAACCATCACTCAGCACAGTAGTATTAGTTAGCATTTGCTGCTAAAGCAACAATTATGCATGTCTCATGGTGGATTAGCAATTTAGTCTGGGGCTCAGCTAGATTGTTCTTTCACTGATATAGCCTGGACTCACACATGAAACTCCCAGTCTGCTGGTGGCTCAGCTGGATGACCAAAGATGGCCTATTCTCATCTCTGGTGACCGGCAGGCTGTCAGTCCAAAGCGCCTCAGTTCTTCTCCCTATGGTCCCTATAGTAGGTTAGCTTGGCCTTCTTCATAGTGTGGTCTTCGGATTCCCAAAACAAAGAGAGGACAGACCCCAATGCTCAAGCCTCTGCTTATGTCACCTTTTCTAATGCCCCCCTTGGCCAAAGCAAGTTGCATGGCCGAGTGAAGATTTGAGGGGAAGAGAAATAAACTGTACCACTTGATGGGAGGCATGGCAAAGTCACATTGCAAAGGATGGGAGAAATTACTAGGGCTAACTTGGCAACAATCTTCCACATTTACTGTCTCAGTAAACTAGTTTGTCTAGTAAGGGTTGAAGAACCAAAGTTTATGATGAATTCACACTTAAAAAAAAATACTGCAAATGCAAGTTTATCCCACAGATAACAGCCTTTTCGCCTGCTTGCATCCCCAAATACTTCTATTTTTTTTGAGTAAGATATTAGGAGGGTTTAAGCCAGTATGATGGAATTGTACATAATCTTGGATAAATCCATGGGAACTTTTAGCCAATGTTAAAGTAATCTGTCATGAATGACTTGGCAGGGGGGAAAAGAAAAAATAAATAAAATACTATGACTCTAGGAAGCTGGGGAAAATGAGGAGATGGGGCAGATTATGATCTTTTGTTTCACTGCTTTTCTTTGGGAGAGTGGGCAGTGTAGATCATCGTCTCTGTGTGTCTAGGCTCCAATCTTGGCTCTGCCATTATTGAAATGCTTGCCTTCAGTAAATAGGTCACATCACGTCTCCAGATCTCACAGGGTTGTTGTGAGATTTATATAAAATTATGTATGTCATGAGACCTCTAAAAGCATTGGCTATCATCATCGTCATCTTCATTATTATCATGCCAGAAAACAAATACGTTGCTAACATACCATAGCTCTCTCTACACACACTTGAGGAATGGGCAGCTGCCTAAAGAATCTTTATTTAGGCAACTCCTTGCCTCTTCCAAATGTCTAAAATCGCTTGAAAATAGACTGTAGTGAATTCAATTGTGCCTCCCCCTATATATATATATATGTTCAAGTCTAAACTCCTGGTACGTGTGAATGTGACCTTATTTGGAAAAAGGGTCTTTGCAGATGTAATCAATTTAAGATAAGGCCATACTGGATTATGGTGGTCCCTAAATCCAGTGATCGGTGTCTTTATAAGAGACAGAAGAGGGAGATTTGGACACAGAGACACAGAGTGACATACAGGGAAGAAGTTCATGTGAAAACAGAGGCAGAGATTGGAGTGACGCAGCTACAAGCCATTAAGAAACACCAAAGATGCTGAGACACACCAGAATCTAGGAAGAAGCAAGGAAAGAGTCTTCCCTAGAGTCTTCAGATTGTAGGTCCTGCCAACACCTTGATTTTAGTCTTCTATACTCTAAAACTATAGGAGAATAAATGTGTGTTGCTTTAAGTCATCCAGATTGCGATAATTTGTTGTGCCAGCCCTAGGAAACAAATACAGAGGCCAAAGCCTTTAGTTCCACAAGGATGGGAAAGGGTGGCTATTCCCAAACCTGCTCTTACTTGCTAGCAGAGACTTAGTGTCTGGTATTCTCACTGTGATTTAAGAGAAAAGCTGTTGTGGGAGCCAGTCGCTAAGGTGGCCCCCAATGACCCTTGCCTTCTAGTATCCACTCCTTTGTATAGAATTCCTTCCCACACTCCATAGGGCTGATCTGCGTAACTGAAAGGATAGTACAAAAACGATGGTATGTGGCTTCTGAGGCTAAGTTGTAAAAGACAGTGTGATTTTCACCTTGCTGTCTTAGATCACTCGCTTGGGAGAAGCCAGCCTGCTGTCATGTCCTAAGGGTGCTCAAGCAACCCTATAGAGACTTTCATGTGATTAGAACCTGAGGCTCCCTGTCAGCATGCTCAAACTTGCCAACCATGTGAGTGAGCCATCTTGGAAGAAGATCCACTGGCCTCATCTTGACTGTAACCTCATGAGAGACCCCAAGTCCTAAGTACTCAGTTAAGCTGCTCTCAGATTTCTGATCTGCAGAAACTGTGATAGATAATAAATGTTTGTTGTTGCTTTAAGTTGCAGAGTGATTTGTTAAGCAGCAGTAGATAACTAATACAGCTGCTTTGATGTGGAGAAGGAAAGAGAGCATAGATGCACTGGCTGATGGAAGGACAGAGGCAGGAGAAGGACCCAGAAGGCAGAGGCTAAGGATTACCGAGGAGTAGCCTCACCATGTAGCTTGTAGGTTCAGTCCTAGAGGCCAGCTCCTGGAAGAGAAATGGCAGAGTAGAGCGTGCCAAGTGCTTTGAAGTGCCTGGAGAGCCTGCAGGGAATGGCACTAGGTAACCAGGAGGTCATGCTTTTCCTTTTTATCATCTCAGCCATTAACCAGAGTGAAGCTCTTTGTGGGAAACATGCAAATTGCTGAAAATGGAGTTGAACTTCCTCCGTCTCTCTTTAACTGGAAATATAATTGCAGCTCCTTGCACATTGCTATGATTTTTTTAATCCTGTCACGCTTGGTTGGCTCACTGCTTTTCATCTTACTGTTTATTAAAACAGCCCGAGTCGTCTTTGATGCTGAAAGCCCAAGTATGTGATTGGAGACCATTGCCAAATTATAAAGCATTTTTATTTGATACTGAGTTTTTTGACTGTTCATTTTTAACTTTTTTTTCTTTTTTTTTTTTTTTTACCTTGGGAGTTGAGGGCTGGGGGTGCGGGAAAGGAGAAAAACAGGAAACAGTGAATGACCAGTTAGAACCTTCTCCTGGGCTTGGGAATATGTCAGTAGTTGTCACAAGAGCCAGCATGAGAATTTCATCCATTCCTCTATGAGATGAGACTCAGTCCCTATACCCTTGACTAGTGGCAGGTAGAGTGAGCCCTGATCCATGGATCGCAGGGAAGAGCTATGCCATACATTCCTACTAAAGTGACTGATGACTTGGCACAGTCACCTTTAACCCTTTGGAGAGATGAGTGGGATGATTCTAATTTGCTTTAACTGACTATGCAATGAATCCAAGATGGGTACTCTGGTACTTGTAAAAAGATAATTTTGCAACTGAATCTACTGTAGCTCAGTGAGATAATGACCAGGCAGATGTTCTCCTGGGATAGTTCCCCAAAATGCCTTTATATGGGGGGATTTTAGTTGAGAAGTGTACTAGTCTTCTGTGGCTACTGTAACAAATTACTACAAACATGGTGGCTTAGAGCAAAACCAAAAACCAAATCCATTGTCATCAAGTGGATTCCAACCCATAGTGACCCTATAGGAAGGAGTATAACTGCCGCATAGGCTTTCAAAAGCTGTCATCTTTGCGGAAGCAGACAGCCACATCTTTCTCTCAGGGAGCAGCTGGTGGGTTCGAACCACCGACCTTTCGGTTAGCAGCTGAGTGGTTAACCACTACGCCACCAAGGCTCCTTGGATTAAAACAACAGAAATTTATTCTCTCAGAGTACTGGAGTCCAAAGACTGAACTCAGTTTCACTTGGTCAAAATCAAGGTGTCAGAAGACCTGTGCTCCAGGGTAGAATCTGTCCTTTGTCTCTGCCAGCTCTTGGTGGCTGCTGACATCCCGTGGCTGCATGGCTCCAAGCTCTGTGTGTCCATGGTCACATTGCCTTCTCCTCTTTGGTTTGTGCGTCTGTGCCAAATTTCCCTCTACCTTCCTCTTATAAGGATACAAGTAATTGCATTTAGGGTCCAACCGGAGGATCCAGGATAATCTTCCCATCTCAAAATCCTTAATTACATCTGCAAAGACCCTTTTGCGAATAAGGCAACATTTACAGATTCTAGGGATTAGGACCTGATATCTTTGGGGCCGTTATCCAGCCTAGAGCCCTGGTTAAGAGCTTGGCTGCTAACCAAAAGATCAGCAGTTTGAGTCTACCAGCCACTCCTTGGAAACCCTATGCGGCAGTTCTGCTGTTATAGGGTCACTGTGTGTCGGAAGTGACTCTGAGGGCAATGGGTTTGGTTTTGGTTTATCCAGACTACCACAAGAAGGTTCCTGTCATGTTACTATAGTCCCTGAAGCCTTCCCTACACCACTTTTATATTTTCTCTATTGGTATTGTACTCCAGTTGATAGGGTATTGCAGAAAGATGAAATGACCCCTATCTTCTTTGAAAAACTAGAGAACAAAACACATTGAGTGGAAGAATTATAGCAAGGAAGTGGGAGGGATGGTAAATGAAGTTCTACAGAAACATGCCTTCTCCCTATTCTGTACTGTACATTGTACAATCCCGCTCTGTCAACTGCCTTTCTTTGAAAGTTTCTCTAAGTTTTTACTTTGAAATATAGATTTGGCTACCCATTTAGAAATTGCCATCTCACATGTCACAATCAAGACCTTGTCTGTCACTGTTGCCTGGTACAAAGTTTTATTAACCCTGGAATGAATTTACTGCTCCACTCCTGCTGTGGGTTTCCCGACATGGTGTGTGGACCTGAGATGAAAACCACTTGATGTATGGTTGGAGGGTAATAGACTTCTCTAACCCAGACTGATAAGTCATTACAGACCCTTACTTTCAATAAATCTGTGCTGGGTCATGTTTGCTCTTAGTGTGGGGGGAAGGTAGAGTAAGAGTCCCAGGGGGATTGATTCTTTTCTAAAATGCTGTTCAGCCTTGTACATACTACTAAGTAATAGATGGGAACATTGGTGGGGTGGAGGATGATTGCTTAAATGATTGCAGACTTGGTCTAAAAGGAGGAAATCCATGTGATCTCAACTCCACTTATTATGCAGGAGGTTTCTTGGACTTGGGGAAAACTTTCAAATGAAAACAATGGAGTTAGGTTCCTGCAACGTTTTTGGGAGAAAGAGAGAGAAGGGAAGGAGAGAGAAAAAGAGACTAATACTAAGGCAGAGGTCTCAGTTTTCTTTCAAAGAAATCTTTGACCTTTTTTAGAGTCATACAGTGTTTCTTAAACTGGTTTCCATAGATACTCAGGGCTCTACAAGGCCTCAATTAGAGAAACTCTGGCTTAGAACAATAGTGCAAAATTTTAGCTTGATACCATAATTTCTCCCTAATCTAGCTCCATCAGCATCCCTTAGCCTACTTTTCACTTCTGCACTGTTTTTCCAGCCAAACTGTGCTGTACAAAATTCCCCAGACTTCTCATCTTTGATACTTTTCATAGATGACCAGAAAAACCAGTTGTTGTTTGGTTGATTCAACTCATGGTGACCCCATGTGTATTAGAGTAGAACTGTGCTTCATAGGGTTTTCAGTGACTGATTTTTTCAGAAGCTGATCCTAGGCCTTTCTTTCAAGGTACCTTTGGGTAGACTTGAACCACAAGCCTTTATGTTAGCAGCTAAGCTTGTTGACTGCACCACTTATATACTCCCACACAGATGACATCCCCCCTAACATATCACCCTTTTCTCTTTTTCTCTCTACCCCAATTTATTCCCTGCAAGAGTTCCAAGCCCTTCTCCTGTTCTGCCAGATCATGGGGTGTCCCAACTCTTGGTGTTCATTCTTGCTCATGATTTCTGTAGTCTGCTTCCATAGAGATTACAGCCTTGGAAACCCTATGGGGTCACTATGAGTTGGAATTTACATGAATTTGAATTCTGCTCCATGCTTTTCTCCCACTCCATCAGGGACTCTCTTTTGTGCTCCCTGTCAGGGCGGTCATTGGTGGTAGCTGGGCACCATCTAGTTCTTCTCATCTCAGACTGATAGAGTCTCTGGTTTATGTGACTCTTTTGTTTCTTGCGCTAATATTTTCTTTGTGTTTTTGGTGCTCTTCATTCTCATTTGCTCCAAGTGGGTTGGGACCAATTGATGCATCTTAGGTGGCTGCTTGCATGGTTTTAAGACCCCAGACGTCACTCACCAAAGTGGGATGCAGAACATTTTCTTATGCCAGTTGACCTAGATGTCCCCTGAAACCATCGTCCCCAGCCCCCAGCCCCAGCTACTCTGTCCCTCAAAGTGTTGGGTTGTGTTCAGGAAACTTTTTAACTTTTAGTTTAGTCCTGTTGTGCTGACTTCCCCTGTATTGTGTGAAAATATTATTTTTAATGGCTGTATACTATTTCTTCATAAGCTTTCCCCTTGATTTACCAACCTCCTATTTCCAATGTTTCCCTGCAGAGAGTCTAGTACTTCTAATGTTGACTGACAGACATTTAGTGATGGAGTCCAGGGCCTTTTGCCTGCAAACCTGTGTTTAATTCTTCGCTCTACTGAGCCAATTGTTTAGCTAGGGAGTCATCAAATGCTTTTTTTAAAGTAATGGTAGAAACAAAATGTTTCATTTATATATTTTAATGTATCTTTTCACATTTATTTATTTAGTATTTATTTAACAATGTGATTAGTGGTCTAAGCTTGCAGATACGTTTTAGTAAAAAAAAAAAAAAAAAAAAAAAACATGCTAATCCAATAAGTACATAAGTACATTATGAAAAGAACTCTCCATCATACTGGGTCCTTGAAAAATTCTAGTTTTGAGGCACAGGACAGACCACACCTGGTTTCATGTTACCCAACTGCAACAAATCACCACGACACAAAACATTTAAATAGATAGTAGTTTTATCAGGAATAAGAATAACCTAAGTAAAAATGAAAGGAGCTATAGTGGCACAGTAGTTAAAGTGCTCTGCTGCTAAACGAAAGGTCGTTGGTTCAAGCCCACCAGCCACTCCGTGGGAAAAAGATGTGGCAGTCTGCTTCCATAAAGATTACAGCCTTGGAAACCCTATGGGGCAGTTCTCCTCTGTCCTATAGGGTCGCTATAAGTTGAAGTCGACTTGATGGCGGTGGGTTTGGTTTTTTGATTAAGTAAAAATTCTACTTAAAAATCTTGACATTTATTTACCAAGAGAGTGGATGAGGTAGAGAAGGAGGCAGAATGACAGTGTGGCTCCCCCTTTCCTCCTTGTGTATGTGTGTGTGTGGGGAGTGGGGCAGGGGCTTCTGATCATCAAGATGTGCTCTAGAAACAAAGCCAGATCAAACAGCCTGACTTTTGCAACATTGATACAGTTGTAGTTTTGAGTAGATATTCTAAGGGTTCTTCCTTCTCTATGACCACTTATATGATAGATGCTATTTAAACCTTAAGGAAAAAGGAAAGGAGATGAAGTTTATTGAATAGTTTATAACAGACAATTTACAAGACCTATTTATCTACATAATGGAATCCCCAAAATAAGCTTACATATTGTGTGTCTCCAATGTACAGATTAGGATATTAAACCTCAGAAGTAACTTTATGATTTTCTCAAGATTCTAGCTGAACTAGATTTGAATCCAGTTTTGAAGCTCTTTGAAATCTGTGCTATTTCTACAAAGTTATACGGGTGATTTTAAATATCCAGAAGAGTCCAAATTGGTAACTAGTGTTAATGACAAGGATTACCTATGGTTAGGTGTTAATGATCGGTAATGACATCATACAGCATTCATCAAATAAAAAATTTCTAATGGTAGATATCCCAATAATCTGCAAGTTGGTAGGAACCTGGGGCTTTTGATATGCCCCCTGTCAGCACAGATGACAATGGTCAAAAGCAAGGGTTTTGGAGTTAGTTGAACCTGAATTCTAATCAGGCCATCCCAAATTACTAGCTATTTTACTTTTGGCAAATTACCTCACTCTTTGTGTCTCATTTTCCTCCACTGCAAAATGAAGGTGTTAATAGTGCTTAAATTATGGAATTGTTTAAGTAGTAATGACATATTACATATAACTTGCTTTAGCACAATGCCTAGCACATAGCTGTCAAAAAATCAGCTGCTATAAAAATAATATTTATAATAATAATACAATATGTAATAAATATATTTTATATAAATATGTATTATAACATATAATAAATGATATGTAATTATATAATTGTAATTCGTATGTGATATATTATAATTTATAATTATAACAATATAATTCTGTTGAATGCACTTGTATATTAGGCCAACACTGTAACAGACTTCACTGAGTATGAAGTGTTTTTTCATCTTCAACTGTGTGCATTGCATGGGCAGAGATGCTATAAGGAAAGCAGTAATCGGTAGTTTAACCACTTTGCTTTCCATTAATTTATGACCTACTCTGGGACAACAAGAAATAGAAAAATTTTCTGTTCCCATGCAGCGTTTCCTTTATATTCCTTACTATTGGCTCCCCCATAGGGAATTACCAAGCTCTCCTTTAAAAGGATGCAAAGTACTCCCCACCTCCAAAAAGGAAATCAACAAATATTTATTGAAGACCTCTTTGATGCTCATCCTTGGGCTGGGTCTATGGAGCGGAGGTGAGCGCCATGAAAGCGTGGGCTTCCTGTGCAGTCATCTTATGCATGACCTTTTTCACCTTAAATTGCCTGCCAGGTCACTCCTTTCTTAATCATGATGCATGTGGACGTGTCCACCTACACACTTCCCTTGCATTACTTCTGACTGGGGTCCTGCTTGTCCTGGCATCTTGCTGAATAATAAGAGAGCCTTGCAGCCAACTAAACAGTCTCTCCCTAAGGCAAGTATATAGACCCTCTAGGTTTTAGAAATCACCACAAGGAGACAGGGGTACTAATAAAATAAATAAGAAGTGCTTTAAAAAGATAGAAACCCACTGGAATGGGTAAAATTTAAATAACTGATAAATGCCCAGTGCTGGATATGCTATAGAGCAACCATAACTCTAATACATTTTTGGTAGAAATGTAAAATGACACAGCCACCTTGGAAAACAGTGTGGCCATTTCTTTGTTAAACATACATTTACCATATAATCCAACAATTACACTTATAGGAATTTACCCAAGTAAAAGGAAAACCGTAGCTATACAAAGACTTGTACACAGTCATCGTGTCTTTATTTATAAAAGACTCAAACTGGAAACAACCCAACAGGTGAACAGTAAAAAATTTATGGTATATTTATATGATAGTCTACTACCCAACATTAAAAAAAAAAAATGAATTACAGATACACACAACAAAACATGAATCTCAGCATTTTGCTGGCTAAACAATCCAGACTCAAAAGAATATATATTGTATGATTTCACTTATATTCAACTCTTTAAAACAAATGACAAAAAGAATCTAATCTATAGTGACATAAAGTAGATTAGTGATTGCTTGGGGCCTGGAGTTAAAGGGGATTGACTGGAATGGGACACAGGAAATCTATTTGGGGTTATAGAAATGTTCTATATCCTGACTGAGGTGGTGTTTATAAGGGTATGTAGGCTTTTCAAAACTTATTAAACGTACTCTTAGAATACGTACATTATATAATTTGTTTAGCACAGTATATGTCTTACATTATGTTGTTGTTAGGTGCCATCGAGTCAGTTCCGACTCATAGCGACCCTATGTACAACAGAACAAAACACTGCCCAGTGCTGAGCCATCCTCACAATCATTGCTATGTTCGAGCCCATTGCTGCAGCCACTGGGTCAGTCCATCTCATTGAGGGTCTTCCTCTTTTTTGCTGACCCTCTACTTTACTAAGCATCATGTCCTTCTTCAGGAACTAGTGGCTCCTGATAACATGTCCAAAGTATACAAAATGGAGTCTCACTATCCTCGCTTCTAAGAATCATTCTGGCTGTACTTCTTCCAAGAAAGATTTGTTCATTTTTCTAGTAGTCCATGGTATATTTCATATTCTTCACCAATACCATAATTCAAATGCATCAATTCTTCTTTGATCTTCCTCATACGTTGTTCAGCTTTCGCGTGCATATGAAGTGACTGAAAATACCATGGCTTGGGTCAGGCACACCTTAGTCCTCAAAGTG
>NW_004443940.1:1656960-1667253 GCF_000243295.1 Trichechus manatus latirostris | reverse complement strand
ATACCATGGCTTGGGTCAGGCACACCTTAGTCCTCAAAGTGACATCTTTGCTTTTTAACACTTTAAAGAGGTCTTTTGCAGCAGATTTGCCCAGTGCAATACGTCTTTTGATTTCTTGACTGCTGCTTCCGTGGGTGTTGATTGTGGATCCAAGTAAAATGAAATCCTTGACAACTTCAATATTTCCTTCGTTTATCGTGATGTTGCTTGTTGGTCCAGCTGTGAGGACTTTTGTTTTCTTTATGTTGAGGTGTAATCCATACTGAGGGCTGTAGTCTTTGATCTTCCTTCAACAGTAAGTGGTTCAACTCCTCCTTGCTTTCAGCAAGCAAGGCTGTGTCATCTGCATAACACAGGTTGTTAATTGGAGTCTTCCTCCAATCCTGATACCACATTCTTCATGTAGTCTAGCTTCTTGGATTATTTGCTCAGTATACAGATTGAATAATTATGGTGAAAGAATACAACCCTGGTGCACACCTTCCCTGGTTTTAATTAAACCACACAGTATTCCTTGTTCTGTTCACACGAATGCTTCTTGTCTTATGTACAGGTTCCCCAGGAGCACAATTAAGTGTTCTGGAATTCCCAGTCTTGGCAATATTGTCCACAATTTGTTATAATCCACCCAGTCCGATGCCTTTGCATACTCAATAAACACAGGTAAACATCTTTCTGGTATTCTCTACTTTCAGCCAAGATCCATCTGACGTCAGCAATGATATCCCTCGTTCCACATCCTCTTTTCTGAGTCCAGCTTGAATTTCTGGTAATTTCTTGTCAATAGACTGCTGCAACCATTTTTGAATTGTCTTCAACAAAAATTTAGTTCTATGTGATATTAATGATATTGTTTGATAATTTCTGCATGCTGTTGGATTGCTTTTCTTTGGAATAAGCACAAATATGGATCTCTTCCAGTCAGTTGGCCAGGTATCTCTCTTCTGAATTTCTTGGCATAGATGCATGAGCGATTCCAGCATTGCATCTGTTTGTTAAAACATGTCAATTGGTATTCTGTCAATTCCTGGAGACTTATTTTTCTCCAGTGCCTTTAGTGCAGCTTGGACTTTTTCCTTCAGTGCTATGGCTTCTTGATCATACATATGCTGCCTCCTAAAATGGTTAAACATTGGCCAGTTCTTTTTGGTACAGTGACTGTGTATTCCTTTCATTTTCTTTTGATGCTTCCTGCGTCATTCAATATTTTGCTCATAGAATCCTTCAATACTGCAACTCGAAGCTTGAATTTTTTCTTCAGTTTTTTAAATTTTATAGTATGCTAAATATATGCCAATAAAAATTATTTTAAAAAAAAGATATGGAAACGTTTCAGTTAACACAGTGAAGATGCCCAGGGATATAACTGCACTGCAAATGAATCCATTCAGTATTTACTGGACACAGTCATTCACCCAGTGATTTATTTAACTATTTTGACATATTCTACCATGTAAGCACTGACTACATGCTAGGTCTAGTACTAGGCACATGGCATACAAAGGCAACTTTGTAACCACAAGACATTGAAGTTTTGACAAGGGGACAGTAAGGGCAGAGGGCCCTGGGAGTGCAGGGGAGAGTCATTTAACCTGGAGGGTCAGTAGAGGTTCCTGAGTGGTTTGATCTGAGCTCCAGAGAGGGAAGGGACGTGGCGTGTGGATGCTGTAGGCGAAGGTAAATCACATGCACAGCCATGGCAGGAAGAGTTCCTGTGACTGAAGGGGAGAAATTAAATGTGTGAGTAGTGACCGGTAGTGAGCAGAAATGCGGACATGGTCATGTGATGAAAGACTCTGGGTTTTGTCCTAAATTCTGCTTGGTGTAAATGAAAGATTTTAAGTGGGAGGGTGGCGTGCATTGATTATGGTTGAGAACAGTCACTCTGGCACCAGTATGGTGTATTGACTTAGGGTGGACAAGAATGAACAGAGAGATCAGCAGGGAAACCATTGAAATAATCCAATAGTGGTGGTAGGAATGAGAGGGTGGGGCAGAATCCAGAGACTGGAATATTTGGGCCTGCCATCTTCGCACTCTTTGTAATATCTAACAAGCATCTTCCAGCTTTGTCGAGTGTTGCTTTGTTGTTGTTTATTTCTTTTGCTTTGCTTTTGTGTGTATGTGTGTGTGTTTGCTCTATTCTGCCAATGGCATTTGGTGCTCAGCCCTTATCCCCGATGCTTTAGGATCATGTCCTATCCTCCGTGCTCCCCCTCCCCCTTTTATCTTGTCCTAAATGTAGCCTAGGGAATGACATGGTTTCCTTTTAGGTTTTATAGGAAACATATGTCCTATATGATCCCTCCTCTGGGTGATCCCTCCATTGATGCAAAAGAAGTAAGATTTTGCTCCTCCGTTTGAGAGCATTTGCAATTGAGAGTACACTTGCTCTTTCAATTAACTGATGTTTTGAGTGTCTGTTCCATGTCTGAGACTGTGAGGTGCTGCTGGGTTAGCTAGCTGGCTTGATGAATTTCCCTCTGTGCTCCCTTTCCACCAGACAATTATTGTTCCTTGTGCATAAGTCTATGGGGAAGACATCAGAATATAAAAGGTAGTCTCCGTCCTTACTTTGCATATAATCTGGAAGGTAAGAAAAATATGGCTATAAGGCAAGGCAGAATGGGAAAAGCAACATAAAAGAGTAGAAAGAGGCAAGTGGAGTGTTGTCAGTGGAGAGTGCTCACCCAGAGAACAGTGAGTACACTGGCATGGCAGTTTCATGCAGAGAAACATTTCCCTAAATGCCATGTGGGCACTTATTATGGGCTAAAAGCTCTGCTGTGCACTGGGAATACCAGGGTGAAGTAGAGCAGGCCCTACCTCTAAGAGATCCTGAGATAGATTAGTCTGTAAAATAGGGCCAGCTTTTTCAATTGAAGTTATTATTGCTTTATTCCCTAAATTTTGAGAAAATCCCTCAGCTTTGTGAAATCAGAGTTTGCTTCAAATACTGATTTTAGGAGAGCCATGCAGGTCATTTGGAATTTAGGAGTTTATGGCTCCAGGTGAGCCGCTGAAGATCCATGGATGGAGGCCTGTCCACACAGCTTGTCCCAGGCCTATCACCGATGTGTTGGGCACCCTGGTATTGTTAAAAGGTGGCTGAAACAAACTGACCATACAATTTATTTGGAAAGACAAAATACTAAAATGGTTAAAACAATCTTGAAAAAGGAAAGAAAGATTGAAGGACTTACCCTATCTGACTTTAAACTTACTGTAAAGCTGCAGTAGTTAAGACAATGCAGTATTGGCAAAAGGAGAGACAAGTTGATCAGTGGAACAGAGTAGAGACAGAGAAATAGACCCACACGTGTCTGTTCAAATCATTTTTGGCAAGGGCGCCAAAAAAATTCAATAAAGAAAGGAAAATCTCTTCAACAAATGGTGCTGGGAAAAAAAAATGGGGCGGGTGGGAGGAACCTGGACCCTTACCTCACTCCATACCAAACATCAATTTGAGCTGAATTATAGACCTAAACACGAAAACTAGACCTACAAAGCTAGTAGAAGAAATATGGGAGAATGGCTTTGTGACACTGGAATAGGCAAAGATTTTCTAGAGATGACCCAGGAAACATGAACCATAAAGGATGTTTGAGGCTTCCCCAACTGGAGAGAGCCCATGCTGAGACCCTATTAGATACATCACTCATGTGGAGACCTGATTCCTTGACTCACACTAGATGCCTCTTATCCAAAGCATATTAAACTCACATGCATGATCCCAGTGAATTTTGTTATAAAAGCAAGAACTATGTTTCAGCATTGAAGACAAATCCATTACAAATGTCCATATATTTCTAAAGTCCAGTCACTAGTATATATTAAGCTGCATTATAATTAAAATCCCTAAAATCAGTACACTGCAGTCAAGCTGTGATATCAGAAATAAGCTACACACCATCCTACTACTAAAAAGAAAGAAATGCCTGCCATGTTATAGATACATGGGATATATTTTATATATGTGGAACCAGTTACAGAAAAGCCGTTAGAGGAGGGAAGCAATAAAAACAGTACATTAATATTTTAAATGTTAGTAGAAAAGCTGGTCTGGTGAGGAGCAAATGCTTAAAGAACTTCCCCTTAATAAAAACGACATTCTCGGTTATATGACCCACAGCAAATCGGCTTCACTGTGTTTTTATTTAGCAATTTGTGTTTGGTGTTTTCACTCAGAAATGCTCCCTTATTTCGTTTTATGGCATCCTTTACATAAATTGTGAGGAGGATTGGGGTGTAAAACTGTCAATTCCCAGCAGCTCATAAACTAATGAATTTAAATTTTAAATTGGGGATTTTAAAACACATGAGGGCTGTTTTCATTTTCTGATGGTATATATCTCCAGTGACTAGCGATAAGTGGCAATCTATAAACACTGGGTATAGCTTTCTTAAGAAACTTATGACAAGAAAATCCTCTCTGTCTCCCTCCCTCATCACTCTTTTTCTGTCTACCCCTCCCTTTTTCTCTCTATCCTTCCCTTCCTGTCTCTCACTTTGTTTCTTTCTTGTAAAACCTCAAACTCAAATGAATTTCACCTTAGCAAAAAAGATGTTGTTTTAAAAAATGATTCAAACCAGAGAAATTTTATTCACCCTCATGAATCTTGTTTCTACTTCCTTTCATTCTGTAATGTAACTTTCTCCTTTGTTCATTAGGTTACTACTCCCCTAAGAGAGCGAGACAGACAGATAGAGACACATACACACCACTTTGAAAACTATCGACATAGCCATGTAACCTGTATAGAACCATTTTTACCAGCCAAGGAAATTAATAATTTCAAGTCCATATTTAAAGATCTATTAGGCCATCGCTAGATTCAAAGTCAGCTCGACCCAGGTCACTCTTTAGGGAAAAAAAAAAAAAAAAAAAAGTCTCCTACTGTTATTGTAGAACTGTCTCTCTTTTCAGTGTTGTTAGAGTTTGTTTTATGTATTTTGGAGCCCTGTCGTTGGGTATGTAGATATTAGTAAGGTTATGTCTTCTTGGTGGATTTTCCCTTTAATCACTCTCAGTAAAGGACAGAACATCTAGAAAGAAACTCAACAAATTTACAGAAGATCTGAAGTCCAAAATTAACCAGCTTGACCTTGTAGACATATATAGAACACTTACTTCATCCAACAGCAGTAAAGTGAACATTCTTTTCCAATGCACATGGAACATTCTCCAGAAAAGACCACATTTTAGGCCATAAAGCAACCCTCCATAAAATCCAAAACATTAAAATAATGCAAAGCATTCTCTCTGGTCACAGTGCCATAAAAGTCGAAATCAATAACAAGAAGATCAAGGAAAAAAAGAAATACATGGAAACCGAATAACACCTTGTTTAAAAACAACTGGGTAATAGAAGAAATAAAAGAGGGAATCAAAAAATTCCTATGATTAAATAAGAATGAAAGCACATCATACCAAAACTTTTGGGACACAGCAAAGACAGTGCTCAGAGGTCAATTTATAGCAATAAATGCACACCTCAAAAAAGAAGCACAGGACAAAATCAAAATGCTATCCCTACAACTCAAAAAAAATACCAAGAGAACAGCAAAAGGAGTCCACCAGCACCAGAAGAATGAAAATAATAAAGATTAGAGCAGAAATAAATGAAATTGAAACAGAAAAACAATAGAATTAACAAGACCAAAGGTTGGTTCTTTCCAAAGATTAACTAAAGCAACAAACCATTGGCCAAACTTACAAAAAGAAAAACAAGAGAGGAAGCAAATAACCCAAATAAGAAATGAGATAGGGGACATTACCACAGATCCACCTGAAATAAAAAGCATCAAAACAGAATACTATGAAAAATTGTACTACAACAAATTTGAGAGCCTAGAGGAAATGGACAAATTTCTATACACTACCTACCTAAACTAACAAAAGCTAAGGTAGAAAATCTGAACAAACTCATAACAAGAGAAGAGATTGAAGAGGTAATAAACCACCCCCGCCACTAGAAAAAAAAAAAAAAAAGCCCCAGTCTGGATGGCTTCACCGGAGAATTCTACCAAACATTCAGAGAAGAGCTCACACCAGTACTACTCAAACTGTTTCAGAGCATAAAAAAGAAGAAATATTCCCAAATTCATTCTATGAAGCCAGCATAACCCTGATACCAAAGACAGGCAAAGACCATACAAAAAAAGAAAATTACAGACCAACATTTGTACAGACCAAATTACAGACCAATGAATATAGATGCAAAAATTATCAATAAAATTCTAGCCAATAGAAAGCAGCATCATTTAAAAAAAAAAAAAAAAATGAACAAGTGGGATTTACATCCGGTATGCAAGGATGGTTCAACATTAGAAAATCTATCAATGTAATACATCACATAAATAGAACAAAAGAAAAGAATCACATGATCATCTCAGTCGACGCAGAAAAGGCATTTGATAAAGTCCAGCAAACATTCCTGATTAAAAACTCTCACTAAAATAGGAATAGAAGGGAAATTCCTCAACATAATAACAAAACCAACATCCAACATCACTCTCAATGGAGAGAGACTGAAAGCATTCCCCCTGAGAGCAGGAACCAGGCAAGGATGCCCTTTATCACCACTCCTATTTAACATTGTGTTGGAAGTCCTAGCTAGAGCAATAAGGCAAGAAAAATAAAGAGCTTCCAAATTGGAAAGAAAGAAGTAAAACTATTGCTATTTGCAGATGATACTGTCTTATACATAGAGAACCTCAAATGTTCCACAAGAAAACTACTGGAACTAATCGAAAGATTTCGTAGAGTAGCAGGATACAAGATCAATATACAAAAATCAGTTGGAATCCTATACACCAACAAAGCGAACTTCAAAAAGGAAATTAGGAAAACAATGCCATTTATAATAGCCCCTAAAAAGATAAAATACTTAGGAATAAATCTAACCAGGGATGTAAAAGACCTATACAAAGAAAACTACAAAATATTATTGCAAGAAACCAAAACAGGCCTACATAACTGGAAAAAATATACCATGTTCATGGATAGGAAGACTCAACATTGTAAAAATGTCAGTCCTACCCAAAGCGGTCTACAGATATAATGCAATCCTGATCCAAATACCAACAGCATTGTTTAAAGAGATGCAAAAACTAATCACGAACTTCGTATGGAAAGGAAAGAGGCCCCAGATAAACAAAGTGTTACTGAAGAAAAAGAACAAAGTAGGAGCCCTCACACTACCTGATTTCAGAACCTACTGCACAGTCACGGTAGTCAAAACAGGCTGGTACTGGTACAACAACAGACACATAGACCAATGGAACAGAATCGAGAACCCAGACGTAAATCCATCCACTTATGGTCAGCTGATCTTTGACAAAGGACCAAAGTCCATAAAATGGGGAAAAGACAGTCTTTTTAACAAATGGTGCTGGCAAACCTGGATGTCCATTTGTAAAAAAATGAAACAGGACCCATACCTCACACCATACACAAAAACTAACTCAAAATGGATCAAAGACCTAAATATAAAACCTAAAATGGTAAAGATCATGGAAGGAAAAATAGAGACAGCACTAGGGTCCCTATTACATGGCATAAATAAAATACAAACCATAACTAACAATGCACAAACACCAGAAGATAAACTAGAAACTGGGAGCTGCTAAAAATTAAACACTTAGGCTCATCGAAAGACTTCACCGTAATAGTAAAAAGAGAACCTACAGACTTGGAAAAATTTTTTGGCTGCGACATATCCAACAAGGGTCTACTCTCTAATATCTATAAAATACTTCAACACCTCAACAACAAAAAGGCAAACAACCCAATTAAAAACTGGGCAAAGAATATGGACAGACACTTCACCAAAGAAGACATTCAGGAGGCTGACTGACACATGAGCAAATACTCGTGATCGTTAGCCATTAGAGAAATGCAAATCAAAACTACAATGGGATACCATCTCACCCTGACGTTACTGGCACAAATCAAAAAAACAGAAAATAACAAGTTTTGGAGAGACTGTGGGGAGATTGGAAGTCTTAAGCACTGCTGTTGGAATGTAAAATGGTACAACCACAATGGAAAATGATATGGCACCTCCTTAAAAAGCGAGAAGTAGAAATACCATATGATCCAGCAATCCCACTGCTAAGAATATATCCTAGAGAAATAAGAGCCATCACATGAATAAACATATGCACACCCATGTTCATTGCAGCATTATTCACAACAGCAAAAAATGGAAACAACCTAAGTGCCCATCAACAGATAAATGGATAAACAAATTATGATACATACACACAATGAAATACTACACAACAATAAATAACAATAATGAATCTGCAAAACATCTCACAACATGGATGAATCTAGAGGGCATTATGCTGAGTGAAATAAGTCAGTCACAAAAGGACAAATATTGCAGAGACTACTATTATAAAAATTCAAGAAAATGTTTACACGCAGAAAAAAACAATCTTTGATGGTTATGAGTAAGAGGACAGTTAGGGAGGGGAAATCACTAACTAGATAGTAGAAAAGTGTTAACTTTGGTGAAAGGAAACAACACACAATATAGGGAAAGTCAGCACAACTTGACCAAGGCAAAGCTATAGAAGCTTCCTAGACACATCCACACACCTTGAGGGACTGAGTTACTGGGGCTTAGGGCTGGGAACCATGGTCTCAAGGGACATCTAGGTCAATTGGCATAACATAGTTCATAAAGCAAATGTTCTACATCCTACTTTGGTGAGTAGCGTCTGGGGTCCTAAAAGCTTACAAGCGGCCACATAAGATACATCTGTTGGTCCCAACACTTTTGGAACACAGGACAATGAAGAAAACCAAAGACGCAAGGAGAATATTAGTCCAGTGGACTAACGGACCACATGAACCACAACCTCCACTAGCCTGAGCCCAGAAGAACTAGATGGAGCCTGGCTACCACCACTGACTGCTCTGACAGGGATCACAACAGAGGGTCCCGGACAGAATGGGAGAAAAATGTAGAACAGAATTCAAAGTCACGAGAAAAGAGCAGACTTTCTGGTCTGACAGTGACTGGAGGAAACCCTGACACTATTGCCCCTGGACACCCTGCTAACTCAGAACCTAAGTTACTCTTAAAATTCACCTTACAGCCAAAGATTAGGCAGGCCCATAAAGCAGTAACACTTGTGCGGAATGTGCTTCTTAGTTCAGTCAAGTATACGAGACCAAATGGGCAACACCTGCCCAAAAGCAAAGACGAGAAGGCAGGCAGGAGGGGACAGGAAAAATGGATGCATGGACACAGAGAACCCAGGGTGGAAGGTGAAAGGGGGAGAGTGCTGACACATTGCAGGAATTGCAACCAATGTCACAAAACAATTTGTGTATGAATTTTTTGAATAAAAAACTAATTTACATTGTAAACTCTCACTTAAAATGCAATAAAATTAAAAAAAAAGATGAAGGAGAAAAAACAACTCTAACCAATCAAAAATGGTCAATATGATGGTCAGAGAAATCCCTTGTCTCTTTTTTTCTTCCTCCTGTATCCCTATTCCTCTATAACTAAAGCATTGCAATTAGATGTAAGACACAGTGTTTATTAAATTTCTGTCTTGGCCTATGTTTGATTTTCTTTGGTTCTGTGTGATTATGTTGACATTGTGGTGTTTTTAGGACCTGGGTATCGGAATGTGTGTATGTTTCTCTGTGTTACAATGAGTGGTTGGTCTGAAGGTTTAGCTTAAGTATCCAACCAAATAGAATTGTTCTTTGGGTCATATTTCCTAATGTGATGCTATTTGGTTTTGTTTAATAATTTTGTAGAAGTAATGGGATTTCTTTTATGTTTTAAATAGTTTACTGTGTTTGGAGGTTTATTTTGTTTCTTTTGTTTTCTATTCTTTTTAAAAAGTGTTTAAGACATTGGGTAGATTCAGCTTTGGCTTCTCTGACTGTATTCACTGTACCTAGCAGAGTGGTTGCATACATAGATTGTGCTGTGCACTTCATGATTGTTTTTTTGAATGAACAAATACATAAAACACAGAAAATGCCACCTAGGAATTTACAGTCTAAAGAAGGGAATTCAAAAGACTTCCTGGAAGCATTTTGGCATCTGGTTTTGTTGCCCAGATGCCATTGCTTCTTCTTTTTTTTTTGATTGATGTAATTAAATGATGTTTACATTTCAAGTTAGTCTCCCATACAGAATTTTTTTTTTAACACACATTGTTATGAGACCCCAACCGCTCACCCCATTCTGCGACAGCACACTCCTCCCCTCCGCCCCTGATTCCCCATGAACATTCAGCGAGCTCCTAACTCTCTCT
>NW_004443940.1:1491823-1656838 GCF_000243295.1 Trichechus manatus latirostris | reverse complement strand
GTTGTGTTCCCTGTCAGGATGTTCATTGGTGGTAGCCGGGCACCATCTAGTTCTTCTGGTCTCAGGCTGATGAAGTCTCTGGTTTATGTGGCCCATTCTGTCTCTTGGGCCAAGCCATTGCTTCTAAATTTAAGGCTCTTGGATAAACTCTGGCAGGTGGGTTTGCTGGGCAGGTGACTTCTGAGATGATAATTTTGAAATTGGATTAAGTTTGGGAGTGTTTTAAAATTCAAAATGAGAAGATGCTTTTTATTTAAAACACACACATTATTTGGAAATAGACACATTTCTATCTGAAAATAGGAGGAAAAAATAGAACCTTTATTAAATGACCAGAATACAGTCTCTCTGCCAGGGTTGAATTATCCTGTTCTCTGAATGTTCTAGTTTTAAAACACTTTTTATTGATAGAGTTTCCACTGTGCCACCTGGGAAATGATTGGGTGGTCTAACCAATATCCTGATTAATAATTTTCAGCACAGGATGTGGAGAGTAGTAATGGACTGTTCACCATGGGTTCTCATGCTACACATTTAACTGCATTATACTTATTATTGGGTTGTTCCTGTCTTGTAGAAGAGGGAGGACAGCTTCTGTTTGGAGAAGAGTTTTGACTTTTCTGTCTCTGTAGAAGTATCAGGTTTTTTATCACATCTCTCCTACTGGGTCTTTGAGACTATGGACCACTATGTGTGCAAAAGAGAGAGGGAGCCATTGGAGTTTCTGCAGGGGTTAGGAACAAGCAGAAGATGGGAGTCGGTAATTCAAAGAATCTGTAGACAGTTTGAATATATTGCTGGACCTCTTGGGGAAAAAGCGAGGTCAGAGAACCAGGACAGAAAGAAAGGTACTTGAGTTCTCTCCATATTCAGTGAAGATGTTCTGGAAGGGTCATTCTTAGGGACTCTGTCAGAGTCACTGGCTTTGCTAGAATATTCTTACTTCTATGAATGTATAATTCAACGTGGTATTATTAAAGGACCTAGCTCCCTCTTACTTCCTATATTATACCAGGCTTCTTAACCAAAATCTGAATTTTTTTTATTGAGGGTAAAGGCAATAAGTTTATGAATTTTTAATATTCCTGTCAAGATCTTACAAGTAGAAATTACTTTGTAAGATAGTAGGGATGCTAGCACTAGGTTGGAAAGTAGATCATAATCTCAAAATAGTCAATACTGGCTCGGTGGCTTTCCCATAGAGAGGTAACGTGTCTTTGTGAGACAAGAGAGCATTTGTAGGAGAGGGTTTATTTGCAGCTTTCCACTCATTCCCTTCCTTTGCACCAACCCAATTTTCTGGGCTCTTCAAGAATCATGTTCTGTAAATACCTCCTCAGGTGGACCTACATTACCAAGGACAAGATGAAGTCCTCTTTCTTTGCCCTTAATCTGTGGTTTATAATGGGTTTTAGGAGCAAGCCAGAAGGGAACGGTAGGAAATACTGAGAAGTAGACACAGGGAAATAGGAGAAATAAAATCACAGAGCCAAAAAGCAGGAAGGCACCCTAGTAATCATCTCGTGGAAATGCCACCCAATACTGGAACTGTTTCTGTGACATCTCTGGTAGCTATATCCTCTGTTGGACATTTTCCTTGATTCAGGGCATACACACTGCTTTTTCCAGGCATTGCATTTCTTTGTGGGGAGGTCTAATTGTTAGAAAATCCTTTTTTATCTTGAGTTGACTCCAAATATCTCTTTTCGGAATGTCCACCCTACTGACTCTGGCTCATTACGTGTCTTAGTTTCAACAGAAACTATGGTAATCATCTAGCTAATTTATTTTCTGACAGTTTAGGAGGCTAGCAGTCCAAACTCAGGGTGCTAGCTTTAGGGGAAGGTTCACTCTCTGTCCACTTTGGGGGAAAATCCTTGTCTCAGCTTCTCTAGCATTTTTCCCAGCATTCCTTGGAGATCTCCATGTGGCATCAAACTTTCCCCTATTCGTGCTTGCTTGCTCCTGTGCCTAATCTTCTCTTTTTGTTTTTTTAAATTTTATTTATTTTGTTGTTGTTGTTGTTATATACTCAATAAAACATACACCAATTTAACAGTTCTATATGTATAATTCAGTGACATTGATTACATTCTTCAAGTTGTGCAACCATTCCCACCCTTATTTTCTTTTTTCTTTTAAGATGCTTTTAAATTGGTTTTAAAGAATTATAATATGCGGTGATGCATTAAAACAGCACCAATTAAAAGTCTTATTATACAGTAAATAAACAGATTAATCACTGGCATTTTTCTTCTTTTATTTATGAAGGTTTACAAAGCAAATCAGTTTCTCATTAAACAATTAATACACGTATTGTTTTGTGACATTGGTTGCCAACCCCATGACATGTCAACACTCTCCCCTTCCTGACCTTGGATTCCCTGTTACTAGCTTTCCTGTCTGTTCCTGCCTTCTCGTCCCTGCCCATGAGCTGGTGTGCCTATTTAGTCTTGTTTTGTTTTATAGGCCTGTCTAATCTTTGGCTGAAGGGTGAACCTCAGGAGTGACTTCAGTACTGAGTTAAAAGGGTATCCAGGGGCCATACTCTTGGGCTTCTCCAGTCTCTGTCAGACGAGTAAGTTCGATCTTTTTTTGTGAGTTACAATTTTGTTCTACAATTTTCTCCAGCTCTGTCTAGGACCCTCTATTGTGATCCCTTTCAGAGCAGTCGGTGGTGGTAGCCAGGCACCATCTAGTTGTACTGGATTCAGTCTGGTGGAAGCCCCGGTAGTTGTGGTCCATTAATCCTTGGAACTAATCTTTCCCTTGTGTCTTTTGTTTTCTTCATTCTCCCTTGCTCCAGACAGGGTGGGACCAATAGAGTACCTTAGATGGCAGCTCACAAGCTTTTAAGACCCCAGACGCTACTCACTAAAACTCACCATCCTTTTCTGAGTTGTTCCTCCCCCATTAGCATAAACTCACTGCCCCCTAAGGTTCCTATCTAATCTTTCAAGTTGCCATTGTCAATTTGATCCCATATAGATAATTCTTAAATGAGCATAATGCTCAGGGCAGACATCTTTTACTAGTTAAGCTAAACTATTGTTTTAAGAAGACTTCAGGGGATATTTTTGGTTTAAGATTTAAAGATTATCTCAGGTCAAGAGTTTCAAGGGTTCACCCTGCTTCCATGGCTCCAGAAAGTCTGGAGTCCATGATAATTTGAAATTCTGTTCTGCATTTCTCCCCTTTTGATCAGGATTCCTCTATAGAGTCCTTGATCAAAATGTTCAGTAATGGTACCTGGGCACCATCCATCTCTTCTGGTTTCATGGCAAAGGTGGCAGTCTCTTTTGATATCTCAAAAGTGAGTAGGTTTAAGGCACACTCACCACTAATATGGCCTCATTAATATAAGAAAACCCTATTCCCAAATAGGATTACACCCACAGGTATAGGTGTTAGGATTTACAACACATATTTATGGGGGACACAATTCAATCTATAACAGTATGTGACAGAACTATGTTAAGACCTGGAACACATAATCACAGCTAATGCAAATTTGTCAAAGACAACTTCAGGGACTTTAATGAGTAGCTATTGCATTACTTATTGAGTTAATTCATGCCAGCAGAATACCTAGAGGAATCATGTTTTTTATGCACTTCTGAGATGGTATGGGACAGTGCTGCCTGGAGTACATTAATTAACAGCTTAAGACTTCCTAGCTGGTTATGGTTTATATTTCTTACTCTTTCGTTGATTGTCCCGGAGACACATAAATGAATGAGACAAAGGAGAACGTCAGGGGAAAATGCCTGTATCTTGTACCGCCTGTGATGTTCTGTGATATTCTACATACAGGAATGAAGATGAAGAAACTATGAAGGCAAGCATAGCTCCTAAGCCATGGTACTTGACTATATGACCAACAAGGTAACATTTCCAGTAGAATTTTGAAGAGCTGTATTTCTGGAAGAAGGAGATAGCAATCTCTGAGTGATGGTTTTGAAAGTTAAGCAGGGGCTAACTTTTAAAAGACCTTAAATGCCAGAAAAGTAATAGGCCAAATGAGGCTGTGGTAACCAACAACTCCCAAATCTTAATGTCTTAATGCCGCAAAAGTTTCCTTCTCGTTTGTACTCCAGGACCAGTATGGGTTGGCAGGAGCTCTGCTCATCATAGTTACTCAGAGGCCCAGCATGAACAAGAACTCTTCTTAACACATTTCCCACAATCACTGGGAGAAGAGGATATGGCTAATAATACACTGGCTCATAGAACTTTTTCCTGAAAGTGGTACATGTCACTTCTCTTCACATTTCATTGACCAACGCAGGTCACAAGGCCATTCCACACTTAAAAGAGGGCAGGAACATCCAGTCTTACCATGGGTGCAGAAAGAGAACAGAGATATTTCTAAACAGCTCTAGTAACTTGAACTTCAGAGAGGGAGAGAGAAATGATGAGAAAACAATAAGGCCAGTAGAGGTGTACAGGAAACTTTCCTGAGTCATATATCATGGTTGAGTTTTAAAGGCTGGGTGATTTTGAAAAGGCACAATTTGTTTGAATTTTTACAGGCATTTTATTAAAAGCATTATTTCACTTTTTTAAAATATCTTGTTTGTCTATGGATTATTTTTCCAAGCATTTCTGTGTTCTCTCAGGATTCACTTGTTTTGATGAATTACACTAGAGCAATGTAGACAGAAGTCTCTCGTGAATACTCATAGGGCTCCCTCCTTGTCTCTGCTTTGCTCGATATTTTTATTATTGACTTGGAATGAGAGAGAAAAAAAGAGAGAGAGGCAGGGTGTTGGGGGGGGTCATCTGATTAAATCTACATATGGCAAAGAGCTGGCAGAGAGAGTTAATAGGTCACAGAATTCAAAGTGATCTAGGTGGGACATACAGACCACTGGTTAAACTTAAGAAGAAAAAATAGCTCTGTATTTTTATTTTTTTCTTAATAACCTAAATATGCAGAGGTTTGGGGCTATCTAACTTGAAATCAATGCCTCTAAATCCTTCCCAGAGCTTTTAGCTTGTTGCAAATGATATAAGCCAATAGCGTGATTTGGCTATCTAAAAAGCAGCAGTAGTGACTTGATAAATGAATTTGACCTAAATGTTGCACAGATCCTGGCATTAGTGACACTCAGAAACATCTGCTGAACAAATGAAAGAATGAATGAATGGAAAGAAAGACATACACGCATAAGAGCAATTACAGTTTCCTCCCTTTAGAGGGGGAACCCAGGTTTGTTCTAGATAACCTAAGGCCACACACACACACACACACACACACACACACACACATTCCTATTTGTGCTGATTTGAACTTTTGAAAAAAGTGAAATGCTTAGGGATAGTAATCAGGATAATGAGATGGTGAACTGGGGGTCATTATTATAAGACCAGATGAATTTTATCCAAAAATTCATAGTTCAGAGACTTGACTATTTGGATACCCTCAGGATATGTGAAGTCATCATTTGGGCAGTGACAGCAGGATATGGGAAAAGGGTCCTGCCTTAGGAACGAAGAAACCAGGCCTTGGTTCTGACTCTAAATGGGCCTTAGATGACTTAAGACCCTGACCAAGTCTCTGGCTCCTCTAAGTTAGCTTACTGAACTTACCTCATCTCACTTAGGTTATGAACTTCCTTCACCTATAGGCAAAGGCTTGGAACGTGTGGGCTAGGGTGCAGCCTGCCCTGCCAACCTTCATAGAGCTATGATGGAAGCCAAGTGAGATGATGTATGTGAAAGCATTGGGTGAAATGCCAAGCGTTTTACAGACATAAACCAAAAAAAACCAAATCCACTGCCATCAAGTTGATTCCGACTCATAGAGACCCTTTACAAAGATAGGAAGCATCATTATGACATTTCCCAAATGGCTTCAAGAAACTTACTCGGTTGTGCAACATAAAGCATACTACTGGGAGCTGGGGATTACCAGCATTTCTATCAGAGACTTTTCAGAATAAAGGCAGTGACTCAAATGTGTTTCCAGATGTGGCTTTGAGGATTACTAAAGAGCAGCTATTACGAAGCAGTCAGACCTACCAGCCCGTGCCCTATTCCTATTATAAGACAGACCAGACACCACTTATTTTGCTACATCAGCCTTCCTTTGGCTAATACAAGCAACTGTTCGGACCATTATATGAAGTATTCTGAGCGTTTGGGAAGGCATTTCACTGGTGAGTCAGCGATCACAACTCTGCAAATTCCCTTCAGGGTGTAGGCAATTCCATGGCTGACTTACTATGTGTGCTCTGAAGTGACTGTGGGTATCATAACCCTGAAAACCTCAGTGATGTAAGGATACAGTTACTGTTTCTTTCTTTATGGGTCACAGAACGTCAGTGAACAACATGCATCAAATTGAATGTTATGTATTGAAAAAACAGGTGGAAAAGGCGGGGGTGCGTTACATGCCTGTTATCAGTAAGAAACGGAGGCCAAGGTTGATTGCAAGGAAACAGGGCAAATCAGAAACTGTAATAGCATCATAAAATGTAAGCAGGTGGACAGGTCTGCATAAATACCCGTTGGTTGTCCCTGGGGAGTCAGGGCTGAAGCTACCCATTCTTCCTTCTTGCTAAAGGTAGCCTTCCTGGTGTAGGGAGTTTCCACAGGGCTGGAGCGAGCAGCGTAGACAACTGCAGGGGGAAATGGAGGTGCTCTAAGGCAAACATTAATATGCATGCAAATCACCTGGGAACCTTATTAAGATACAGGTTTTATTCAGTGAGTCTGGGGCAGGGCCTGATAAGCTGCATTTATAGCAAGCTCCTAGGAGATGACCATGTGGCTGGTCCACAGCCCCCACTTGGAGTGGCAAAGGAGTCTCCATATTTCCAGTCCTGGCACAGAGCTGTGATGTAGTTTCAGTTTTATTTTCTCTCCCTCTCAAGCCATAGCCAGTTTTAAAAAAAACTGAACATAATTATGGAGTTTAAACAAGAAGGAATTTGAGTGAGCTAATGCAAGTATTAATCATGTCAGTCCGTCGCTGACCACCCTGTTAGCAGGGCAGTGAGCTTCCAGTTCTGAGACCTTTTTTGTCTGTTATGGATTGAACTGTGTTCCCTAAAAATGTGTGTCAACTTGGCTAGGCCATGATTCCGAGTATTGTGTGATTATCTACCATTTTGTCATATGATGTGATTTTCTTATGTGTTGTAAATCCTACCTCTATGATATTAGTGAGGCAGGATTAGAGGCAGTTACGTTAAAGAGGCAGGACTCTTTCTACTAGATTAGGTTGTCTCATGAGTCGATCTCTTTTGAGATATAAAAGAGAGGCAGAAGGACCTCATACTGCCGAGAAATAGTGCCAGGAGCAGAACGCATCCTTTGGACCAGGGGTCCCTGCGCTGAGAAGCTCCTAGATCAGGGGAAGATTGATGACAAGGGACCTTCCCCTAGAACCTACACAAAGAAAAAGCCATCCCCTGGAGCTAGCCCCCTGAATTCAGACTTCTGGCCTCCTAGACTGTGAGAGAATAAATTTCTCTTTGTTAAAGCCATCCATTTGTGGTATTTCTGTTATAGCAGCACTAGATAACTAAGACATTGTCCATGGAAATTTTTCATCTCTTTGCTGAGACTCTGCTATCCCAGCAGTGTAAGAACTTTCTACCCTCAAAATCTACCACTGAGTTCAAAATAGTCCACTATAGAGAATGTAATCATCCTAAGAAGCCCTGGTAGAGCAATGTTTAAGTGCTTGGCTGCTAACTGAAAGGTCAGTTTTTTGAACCCACCTGGTGGCTCCACGGAGGAAGAAACCTGTTGATCCTGCCTCCATAAAGATTACAGCTTATGAAACCCTATGGGGCAGTTCTACACTGTCCTATGGGGTCACTATGAGTCAGAATCCACTTGATGGCAACAACAAAAATCATCCTAATATCATTTTGCTGGGGAAGAAATAAAATTCTTGTTTAAGCTAAAATTGACATGAATAATTGATGATAATAATACTTGTCATTTATGGGGGACTCATTATATATTTTACTAAAATCATCTTATTTCATCCATATATTAATCCTATAAGGTAGATCTGGAATTATCCATATTTTACCGTTAGGGAAACTGACCCTGATGTCAAAGCCCAGCCTTTGAACCACACTGCTAACTGGCCTCTCAGTGATGGCCAGGCCCTCCTTTCGCCTGTGGAGGGTTCTTACTGGCTCTTTGCCCAAGGAAAAACTAAGGACTCAGGGTATATTTATGAAATTAATGGAAACAGAACATTCACTCAGCAAATTTGTACTGTATCTTTAAATATAAGGAATTGCACTTGGAAGACATATAATTGTACTTGGAATAAATACAGTTTTGTTTTTATTTTTAGGGGAAAAAGCCTACTTGCCTTGAGAAAGTATTTTGGTTCTTATTTTGGTTTTGTTTTAAATCAGGAATGAAGAACTGGCATACAGATGATCAATTGATGTTTGTTTAATCATGGGAGAAAAGAAAGAAAGGTAGGTTAAGGAGTTGAACAAAGCAATTGTGTCTTCAGAAGGAGCAGACAAAAACTCATCATTGTTTGAAGGCACCTGGGACTTTACTTGGTTTCAGTAGCTGTCAGTAGGGACTGCCATTCTTGTGTTACTGCTTCTTTCTTTTGGGTGCAGTTTCTGTGCATATGAAGTCCCTACCCCTGCTTGGAGATTTGCAGTGGACATCTACGAATGGAAGATCCTGAGAAGTGGACCAGTAAAAGAACCTGTTGCACTTTATTTGTGCCAGCTTTCTTCATACTCATTTGACCATAGAAGCATTTTTTCGTGGAAGACCTATTACCCTCCCCAGAAATCCCCTAAAATATTCTTTGGAAAATGCTATTTTGGAGTAGGTATCTTCCCTGCCCTCAGCTGTTTTTTCCAAACTTGATTTTCTTAGTGGAAGAGTCCTAAATTCATGACTTCACAGTGTGGCCAGGTTTTACATTTTCTTTCCTTCAGTTGTGGGGAGTAGAGGGAAGATAGTCTAAAAGGGAAAGGTTGGACTCCAAAGACAACCCATTTCTCACCTGCACAGAGGGCTTCCTCGGGTGCCACAAAGACCCAAGTGGAGGCTGTCCGGGACCTCAGAGTCTCACCCTCCTCTTTGGCACCCTCCCCTCAAGCAGCAGCCCCCTTTTCACTCATGGAGGTTCCTTGGCATTCATGCCACACTTAGTCTCCCAAGCTATCTATTCCTTACTACTACCAAGATACACAGGCACTTTTCATTTTAAGGATTTCTTCTCTTTTAACCATGAAGAAACAAAGAAATCATAAAGTTTTTAAAAAGGTGGGGAAATTCATCTACAGGTGGTCTTGACCTGCAGTGCTTGCTGCCATTTTGTAGTGAAAGCACCATTACACCTCTGCTCGTTGATTTTATTTAGGAGTGTGCTATCAACAAGCAGCCATCCCAATGTCCTGTCTCATTTTCTTCCTCAGACCTTGCTTTAGGGGAGGTCCGAGGAACTGTTTCTCCAAAGTCCCCGTCTTCCCAGCCAGAAGCAATGGACTTTATTAGATGAGCGCAGAAGTTAGTTTGTGTCAAATGAAATATGTGGATCTCCAGGGCCCTCCAAACTGGGGACTTAGATTTCCCTAGATCTCTGCCTTATCCATGAAGGATGCCCGCAGATGTTTTCTCTCACCCATTCAATGTATTGAAATAATGTTGGGGAGCTTTAAAAACATTGTTGATCTTCAGGGACATCCTGGGTGTCCTCAAGGGAGGTTTGTCAACTTGTAACTTACAGGTTACAATGTAGAGATGGTGGTGATCATGGTGGAGGTTTTCTGCGTGTATGTTTTGATTGTTGAACACACACCCAGGCTGTGTGTGTGTCTTGATTGTTGAGCACACAGTCTGTGTGTGTGTGTGTGTGTGTGTGTGTGTGTGTGTTTGCATGTGCTCAGCAAGCACTTGTGCAGGCCAGTATGGCCAAGGAATGAGGAACTGGCGGATAACTAAGAATGAGCAGACTCCCTGCCTCCTGCTACCACCATCACCACCAAAGGGGTAGTGTACACTGATCACAGGGGTTCCTCGGATTGAACCGGTCTGAGAAGCACTGCCTTTGGAAGCCTTTGGCAATCGCTTGAGAGCTAGCTGTTGTCAGTTTAATCTTAGATCCAGAGCATGATGACCCTTGTGAAATACAGAGCACGTGACTCACATCGCTCTCTCCGCATCGAATTAAGCTGTATGTTCAGCTCTTGAACCTCATCTTATGCAGTGTGTATTTGTGTGTGTGTGTGTGTGTGTGTGCATGCGTGTAAGCTTGAAATTGTTATAAAACAAGTTTATATAAGAATAGATTTCCTTACAGTCAGGGATATGCAAAGATGGAATTGACAGCACTGTGAGGCTGAAAATATTCATGCGTAGGTTGGATGATTCTTTGACATGCATATTGTAGAAGTAATCCAAACATCAGATAATAAGTTGACCTTTTAAGGTCTTTTCCAAAGCTAAGATTCTATCTTTTATTTGTAACTCTCTTCATGAGGTGCTCTTTCTCAATTCCTATATATTGTATTCTGAGAATAAGATGAATAGGATGCCAGTAATGGTTGAGGGAAGAATTATCTGCAGAGAATTTTTTAAATCAAATGCATTGCTTTGTTTCAAATGTTTGGTCTATTTTTTATCTTCACAAAGCTCTGGATTTGTATTACCATATGTGAATGGCAGAGAGGTATAATGTCATCTAAATTCAACATTAGCCTCAAAGTTGCTTCAAAGGTTTGATTAAACATACTTATAATAATTAGATTCAAAGCTTTTGGAATTCCAGCAGTTTTTTGAAGGATTCAGCATCTAATGAAGTAAAATAAATTGCAGGGCTCTTGGTCAGTGAACAAGCACTTTTGTAGCTTAGAGCTACAATTTATCAATAGGCCTCATTACTATCAGACTTGTTTTCTAGCTTTCTTTGAAGGTTTAAGGGCCATTGTCCACCCACACATCAGACGTAGTCATAGGCTATTATGAAAAGAAATAATTATTTTTCCAAGGTCTGCAGGACCAGATTCAATTTAGGAAACTAGCTGGTGTAATACTTTGTGTCCTACCCCATCTGTCAAAAAACACTAAGATGTATGGAGCTGAGGGAGGTGCAATTACTTGGCAAAAATAATTGGAGGACACGGATGATAGCTGTAGGGGCTTGGGGCCAGAGCCAGCATGCTACTCTCTGTCAACAGTCTAGGGCAAACCAGGCAGACACTGGACACCTTGGCAAAAGTGAGGACAGAGTCCTGGGGACCAAGCTGGACTGTGGGATGACATTGTCTATACCAGACACAGCAGAAGGAGATACCGGATGAGCAATATGAACCTCCTTATCCTCATGTCAGCTGTGAGGGGTATGGTAAGAACAGGTAATGAGCTGAGGGTATCAGGAACAGTATAAAAATGGAGAGCAAAATCATTTCAGGTCTAGGGTTCAAGTCATGCAGCAGCATGAAGTACTATACCCATGGAGCAGAATAGGTCACCTCGTTTAAAGACACAAGATCGGCCAGATAGAAACATCTCCTAATGAAATGGAACGTTTCTATAAAACAAGATCCTCTGGCCATCCAAATTGTTATTTTGAATTAAATTTTTGTTATAATTAATCTCTTGTTAGAAACATTCTGTGTTTGTTTCCTCGATTTTCTCTTTCTACTAGCCAAAGAGTTCTATGGGCTCAAGAACTGTGTCTGATTCATTGTTGTATCTCTAGCAACCACCACAGCCACTAATCCTCATTAGCAATGGGGGTGTGTGTGTGTGTATTCTTGTTTTCCCAGAGTTTCCTCTGACTTTCCTCTACCTAGATTCCCCTTCATTGGAGTCCCTCGAGCTTTTTTTTCCCTTGGGTTTCTGATGAACGCAGACAATTAAGGCAAAAACGTCTTACAAACAGGCAGTTTAGCAGTCACAGGTCTGCACAGGTGCAAATAAATAGATGCTTAACAAACATGTGTTGGAGGAATTAATTTGGTATCCCCTTCAGCAGGAGTCGAAAAAACAGCTCCCTCTACAGTGAATAGCAAGTGAACATGATGTACTGAATTCAGTTGAAGAAAACGAGGGATGCCCCCATCACCCTAATCTCCTCCTCCACTCGGTTCTGGAACTTTTTCATGCTGATTGACTTAAGTGTGTGGCTTAGAATTCCGGGTGCATTTTGTTTAGAGAGAGGAAATGTTTAAGGTAAGAAACTGGCAAGGTGCATGGAAAATTTTTGTTCAGTAGCATGAGAAAGAAACTGTTAAGAGCTCTGCTTCATTTCACCATTTCCTTTTTTACCATAAAGGACTGCCCATCCCACCCCACTAACCTTTCCTGGAACACAAGCTCATCGCCATGGTTACAAATTGCTTAATCAATAGTCTGGGAAACAATAGCAACCACTCTTTACTGGCCTAGCTGTTGTCAGGGTCCCTCTGGTTGAGGAGATTGCGTTTTTTTCTCAAGCTCCTATTGTCACATCAGAGAATCCCTTAGAGGGGAAAAGATTAGTTTAAATGTTTTAAAGGACAGGCCGTAATGGCCAGAGAATATATTTTTAAGCTTAAGTCTCCACTGTATTACGCACATGTATATTTTGCAAAATGGAGTGGCTGGCTGGCACAAACGGTGAAGTGCTAGACTACTAGCCAACAGGTTGATCGTTCGAACTCGCCCAGAGGCACCTGGGAAGGCAATCTGTTTCTGAAAGGCCTGGCAATCTATTTCTGAAAGGTCTCAGTCTTAAAAAACCCTATGGGGCAGTTGTCTACTTGATACACACGTGGTTCCATGAGTTGGAATCAATTCGACGACAACTAAAAACAACAATGTAGTTTGCAAACCCTATTTTCAAATGCTGACATGAAAGACAAGAGTATATACATGTTACATGCTATTCTTGAAATAATTGTTTCAGTTGCTTATGGTTGCCGGAAACCACGGATTTACTGAGAACGTGTGCTGACAAATTAAGTTAATTTTCTTTTTCTGCGAGACTTACCATTTACTAGCTGATTTGGTCCCCCAGAAAAAGCTAATGAGATCTTGGGTTGTGTTAATAAGGGCAAGATGGGCAGAATTAGGGAGGAGATAGTCCTGTGGCTGCCTAGTTACAGCAAACCTGCATGTTGAATTCATTTATAAGTGCTCCTATTTAAGGGGATATTGATAAATTGGGAGATTCAGAAATAATCTCTTATGAAAAAAGAGTTGAAACAACTCAAATCATTTATCCTGGACATGAATTACTTGGGATAACCATGTTAATTATCTTGAACATTTGAAAGGCCTATATAACCAATGTCCACTGTAACCAGTGGTGGCATGTGGACAATGGATTGAGCACAATTTTGGGATCCCAGAGGGCAGAAAAAGTTTCAGTGTGGTGTGTGGTAACCAAAATGCAGATTTCTTATCAATTTAAAGAACATTAAGCAGAGTTATTCAGACTTTGTATGCTTGGTGCCTCCGTTACAGTGACATTTGCCAAGCTTACCTTATATGTTTACTTTTTCCTGCTTCTAAAAACTGGTTTATCAGACTGTGATTGGGAATCACCAACTATAGCATCCTGGGTGAGGGGATGGCTTGTTAAAAAAAAAAAAAATGCAGATACCTAGACCCAACCCCAGACCTACAGAATCTGATCTGTGATCCCTGAATTTGCATTTTAACAGGCTTAATTGATGCTCACTAGTTTGAGTTTTGAGGTTTGAGGACAAAAGTTTGAGGACACTATAGCTAACCCATCCTGAATTCTAACAAGCAGATCTTTCTACTAATGCTGCTTTCATCCCTGGTTCAAGAACTTACCTGTTAGTTCTCTAAAGCCTACATCCTCACAGTAGTTTCAAGGTCCTTGGTAATCTTACCTCATCTTGCCTTTCTCACCTTAAGATGTTCTGTCCAACCACCATCTTGCTTGTCCTTCAAGTCTCAGTATCTTCACAGTGCTTCCTCTGACACTTCCAGTCTGCTATCTTTTCTTTTTCTCACAAATTCTAATGAAAACCTTTCTAGTCAATATCATGAAACTACTCTCCTGCATTTTGCTGCTTTCCCGTCATTTGGGTATGTGGGTATTCTCTCCCCAGCAGGTAGAAAGGGTCTCTGAAGCACCTGGCTTAGTGTCCAGGCCAAGGTTCTGGGAGCTTGATGCTTGATGGGATAATTTAGGTCATTTAGGTCAAATCACCCTTTGAGGCTTGGATCTCTTTAGCTGTTGTTTTTGTTAGTTACTACTAAGTCAACTCCAACTCATAGTGACCTTGTGTATAACAAAACAGAACTTGCCCCATTCTTCCACTATCTTCATGATTATCGGTATCAGTGGCATTTCTAGGGTTGGTGTCCCTGTGAGTGGGGCCAGCCATCCAGTGAACCCCCGGGCAGGGTCAAGTGTCCAGGGACATACGCCTGCCTCCTATACCCCGCAGCTCCTTCCTTCTCCCATTGGCCAAGGTGGAAACTCTCTTCTCTGCCCAATGGCGGGCTCCGGGTGAGGGGTAGAGCGACACCAGTTATCACACTGGGTGACAGGTGACACCAACCCTAGTGATGCCACTGCCTTGGCAGACCTCTCCGTGCTGCACCAGCTCGCCTGCTTCTGCCACTGCAGATGCTGGGTCATTTTGGTGTCGCCCCCTCTAACCGTGTCAGGTGGTGCGCTGTGCACTCCCTGCTGCCCTATAGTGATGCCACTGTCTGGTATGTTTGAGTCCATTGTTGTGGCTGTTGTGTCAGTCCATCTCATTGAGGGTTTCTCTCCTTTTTGCTGACCCTCTACTTTTCCAAACATGACATCTTTTTCTAGCGATTGGTTTTTCCTGATGACATGCCCGAAGTAATTGAGCCAAAGTCTTTCCATACTTCCTTCTAAGGGTCATTCTGGCTGGAAACCTTATGGGCAACAACAGAACATGGAATTTCTTATTTCAGTGGTTAATCAAATACTAGCACTCCCACTTCCAATGGTGGAAACCTACAACCTTCTGAGGACCATACCCCTCCCACCTCTGTGTTTGGCCAAATTTGACTTGAGACATTTCTTTATTATTTCGAGCAAAAATAATTCTCACTTTAGTACACTTATCAGTACAGAATTCACCTGAATCTTCATAGAGCAAACCTAATAAATACCTAGTATAAAAACACATGTATTCTCATATTACTTTGTTTCTCACAGGCCTCATTAAACTTGTTCTTCTGATGTGTTTGTAGACTTCTTGCTGGAGTAAGTCTGAATTGAAAAGAGAGTAGCGTTTGATAGGAAAGAAAATGTCCAAATGATTTTCCTTTTTTGAGAAATATTTAGTGACTATCCCAGAGGATCTTAAATAGCTCTTGTAAAATCCCAAAACCTTTAACATATTAACCACTGCAACAAACAGTTTTTGAAAATGTCCATTTTGGTGCATTTCCCTTTTAGAATGCATTCACCATGAACTTTATAAAGAACTTTGTGATTGCTAGATGACAGCCCCATACTGTCAAAATAAGTTCTGTGAAAACTGAACCGATAACATTGAAACCGTTGACACTATACATTATGATTTTAATCTGCCAAACCATCTCACACTGACTCATAAAATTAAAAATAAATATCAAACCTATGGCAACTTTCACCTGAACTGATTCTTTCCTTTTTATTATCTTTTCCTGAAACTTTCATTCAGAAACCTGAAATGAACACATTTGTTTAACAAAGTCTGTGCCTGGTAGCCTAATCCCAATTCTTCTGATGGCAAGAGGCAGCATCATTGAAGCAAAGAGGACTCAGCAGTAATTCAGATGCTGCCCATCATGTACAGAAACGTGTTATTAGCTTGCTCGGCATTCTGTCATCTGCAGCAGCAACAGGCTTTAGCAAGGCATCTGTGTCTCCTCTCTGGTTCCTCCTGTGACCAATGGTGTATTAAAGAGAGAGTTGGTAGGCTTAAGAATGCACTAGAGAATAGAATCCACTTGGTTCTTGAGGAGGTTCAAGGGCAGGGATTCATTAGGCCTGAGTGCTGTGGATGCAGGAGGAGGGATGGGACAGTGGAGCGCATGCAGTGTGTTTGCCAGCTCTACTTAGAATCTTCCTTGATGCCTCCCCCTTTCTTATGCTAGTCACTTGCCCTCTATATCAGTGTCTGATTAATGGCTTGAAAGCTTAGCATGGCCTGTGCGGCCTTCACTGTCTGGCTTTGACTACCACTCCAGCTGTTCCCTGGGCCACTCTATCCTCCCCTGTGGTACTCCAGTTCCACTGGCCTTCTTTTAGTTCCTGGTATGTGGTTATGGCCCCCCTACCCCCACTTCAGGGCCTTTGCACATGCTGAGTTTCTGCCTGAAATGTTTCACCCTATGCCCTCTGCCTACTTTACCTCTTACTATGCTCTGTTGCATTATGTGTCATCAAGTCAATTTTTACTCATAGCAACCCCATGTGACAAAGTAGAACTGCTGCATAGGGTTTTCTATGCTATAATCTTTATGGTACAAGATTACCAGGTCTTTCTCCCACAGAGCCCCTGGGTGGGTTCGAATCTTCAACCTTTTGGTTAGCAGCTGAATGCCTAACCATTGCACCACCAGGGCTCCTGATTTTATCTCTGCTTATCCTAATTCCTGTCTTTCCTTACTCCCTAGACCAGGGCAGTCTCACTGTTGGAGGTTCTTATAGGACCAAGCAACATTTCTGCATTGTATCTCTCATTGTTGTTAATTATAAAATTATTTTTGTGGTTATTTGATTAATTTCTGCCTCCACTAGATAGTCAGCTCACTGAGGGCAGAGAGCATGTGTGGGGTTTTACTCAGTATAGAGCTCCAGCACCTCTGATAGTGCCTAGTGCCTGGTATGATGTTGGCAATTAATGAATATTTGTTGAACTAAGGAAGGCATCCATTCAGTAGTCACAGCTGATGTTTCTTTCACAGTCTTTCTGACATCTTTCTTTGCCCAGGGCCACTAAACAGTTCAGCCTCCAAGTGCTTCCTGACTAGTTAAGACAATAGCCTCTGGAAGGCCCCGTGTCCAAGACTTCCCACCTTTGCCCTGTTCCATATGAAGCTGTCAGATTCATCTTCTCTGACCCATTTTGATCATGCCAGTCTCTGGCAGGGGTGGATTACTCAATAAGCAAGATAAGCAGGGCTTACCTTTGCTTACTTACTATCTTACATGATGTAGTGAAAAACATGTGGAACTGTTCACTACAGATTAGTAAGATAGCACAAGTAAACCTGTGCTTACCTTGTTTATTATGTTATCCATCCCTGTCAGGGATTGTAAATTTGAAAATAGGCTTTGATTCTGTAGGAAGGCGCTGTGGGGTTGCGGAGAGAGACAGATGACAGCCCTACCTACAAACAGAATCTTTCATGTGGTGAGAAAATGTGAAATTGTTCGCTACAAATTAGTAAGTAGGCACAAGTAAGTCAGTGCTTACTTTGCTTATTGGGTAATCTGCCTCTGCTCCCTGGGATAGTCTGATTGATGCTTCACACCTACGAATCTCTGATGCTCACAGATGTTCTTACTTTGATTCCTTCTGTAGGTACATACCTGTCCCATTTCTCAGTTATTCACTCTCAGCCAACTTAAAATATAAATACAGAGTAGTGACTGTGTATTAAGGACAATGTTTGGAATAAAAGGGTGAATGAAGCACAGGCCCTTCCACAGACAGGCAGACCTAAAATAGATGATCATGACATAATACATCCCAAGTTCTGTTCGAGGAGTGTGACCAGTGCAGTTGGAACTGAAATGAGAGAGGTGGGAACTTGCAACTTCATTAGCCCTGTGCTTATGTTTGGAGTCCATCTTTCTGCTGGTGATCCTAGCATTGTCCTCTAGTCTCACAAGACTGAGTTTCCTGTGCTTGAATCTCAGTATCTCAGTTGGTGAGACCTGCCAGATACATCTGCTCAGACTCCCTACAAGTGTGTATCCCACCCATCCATCCTTGGCCTCTGCGTATCTGTCACGACGTGGTGTTACTCTCATGGTATACATACACACCTGAGTGAGGCCTATTCATGGTCACAGCAGCGACTCTGAGACCTTGGACAACTTACTTAACCTTTCTAAGCCTCACTTTTCTCACCTTTAAGTTGCACCTAGCCCAAACCATTGTCTTTTCATTTGCCTCATATTCATGTAGAAGCTGGACAATGAAAAAGGAAGACTGAAGAATTGATGCATTTGAATTGTGGTGTTAGTGAGGAATATTGAACATATCCTGGACTGTCAGAAGAAAGAACAAATTAGTCCTAGAAGAAACACAACCAGAATGCTCCTTAGAAGTGAGGATGACAAGACTTTGGCTTGCCTACTTTGGACACATCATCAGGAAAAAGCAACCTCTAGAAAAGTACATCATGTTTGATAAAGTAGAGGGTCTGTAAAACTGAGGGAAGCCCTCAATGAGATGAATCGACACAATAGCCACAATAATGGACTTCAACATACCAGCAATCATGAAGATGGTACAGGACCGAGCAGGGTTTCCTTCTGTTATACATAAGGTGACCATGAGTCGGAACTAACTCAGCAGCAACTAACAACAAATGACGACACAAGATTGCCTTACTCACAGGGCTGTTGGGGGAATTGATTGCAGTAACATATACAAAAGGCCCAGCCCTGTTCAAGCGTATGCTTGGCTTTGGTCGAAACTTGATTCCTCCCTCAAAATTTGCCCTGGCTGTCCTTATTAGACTAACCTGTCGGAGGTTGGGGATGATACCTTCTCTTTCTCCCTCATCTCCGCAGTCAAGACTCCTGTCCAATTGACTGCTAGATGGAGTGCCTGACAGCAAAGCAGGATGATGGAGAAGAGAAACTAAACTGAAAGAAAAAAAGGAAGCCACCTGCAGGGAACCCCTACTGTTCAGAAAGTGTTGCAAAGAGTCTCTATTTGGTGTTTGCAACCAGGAACACTAGAGAAACTTTTAACAGAGAATAAACCATTCCCACTGGCAGGATGCAATTTTGTTTGTTGTTATACTAGTTATTCATGAGGAATATCTTTGCTTTGTTCTGGGTCATTTACCTTGTGTTGGAAAGATGCAAAACGAATTAGCTTGGAGGATGGGAGTGGGGGGATATGATTTGTATTAATATTTTTTGAGATATGATGTTGGTAGGTGACCATAATAACCAACACATTGAAAAGTTAATTCAGCAGGAGTAATTCTGAGAAATAATACAACTTATTTGTCATTTAGGAGGACTGCATAGCCAAGTGACTTCTTTATGCATTTTAAAGTGTTTTTAAACCTTGGGTAGCTATAGTCAATTTTTAAACATGTTTCCTCATTAATTTTTAGTTTATAAATGTACCCTGTACAGGAGTGTTTTAATCATCTGGGGAGACTGTTTCACAGATGGCTCTGGTGTGACCTAAAATTTCAGTGATTATAATGAATCAGAATGGATGATGGTAAACTTGCTTGGAGATTTGCTGATTGTCAACAATTTTACAGCTTTGCTGCGATTCTTGAGAGTTTAGTGCTTTTTAAAAATGAAAAGACGACGATAGTAATGGGGCTATCAGAGCCAGGAGTTGCCTAAATGAAATAATCTTGGTTGGCTCCTTGCTACTGTATATGGCATTCTTTCCAGGGAAAGCACACCAATAGAATTATTGATCAGGCTGAATTAAACATATATGTATGTAGAGTGTTAGCTCATCAGCCACTGCTATTTAGCTCTCCAGACCTATGCATGGCAGGCCATTTCATGCCTCTTTGTTATACTACATGTTGGAGTCCCCAAATGAAATATGAGAAGACCCAAAATTAGATACTCTTGAATTATTGATGCCAGTTTTCTCATTCATTGCCACCAAAAGTTAGAATTGCCTGGGCAAAGGATCAAGCAAGTGTGTGAAACTACACCTACCAGTGTTAGAGACTGAATTTAAGATGCAGCTAGAAACCTAGAATTAAAATGACAAATCTGTGTATCAAGACCATATTTCTACTTCAGGAGTCCCTGGGTTGTGCAAATGGTTACACACTGTACTACTAACCGAAAGATTGGCGGTTTGAACCCACCCAGTGGTGGCTCAGAAGACAGGCCTGGTGATCTGGTTATAGCCATGAAGACCTTATGGAGCACATTTCTACTCTGCAACATATGAGGTTGCCATGAGTTGAAATCGACTTGACAGCAGTTGGTATTTCTGCTTCTCCATGCTACGCTCATTTGCAGGTGATGGCTGTGGCCTTACCATACACTCTGCATGCAGTGGGGGGTATGGAAAAGAAGAAGGTCTTGGAAATTAGACCCATGTGTATTCTCACTTACTGTCTCCACGGTGAATGAGTTAGCCTTTCTTAATTTTGGTTTTCTGAAGAGTGTTCATGTGTGTGGACTAGCACGTGTAATCACTCAGCATAGGGCCTGGCAAACAGGAGGTGCTCCACAATAGTCTCTTACTATCCTCTTTTTCAGTAAGAGGTGTGCGCCCTGGACTGCATAAGCCTAGGCCCCATGCCTTCAAGGAGCCTCCACTTTTAATCCCCATTTTCTTAGACTAACAGTTCTGAGGAAGGTGTGGGACCTGCCTTTGCCTGACAGATGTTTGTAATGTTAGATTCTTAATGATACTGAAGACCACAGACGGCTCCAGGAGAGGAGCCATCGATAAAATGAGGCCAGAATATCCACTTAAGTACGTGAAGAAAGAAAAAACTGCTGCTACTCTCTTCTTTTCTGTTCCCCAGTAGACACCACTACCGCATCACAGCAATCTGCCCTCCTGAGCCCATGCATGGACACAGGATCCTCTCAACCCAGCATTCCCAGCGGCTAATATAGTTCCATCAGATTTTGCCTGTGTAATCAAGTCTCTTTGTCTTTCTTGGGTTATGATTTGCACATGCTAAATAAACTAGGTTGCGGAAAGTGTCTCCCATTTTACCGATGAGAAAACTGACTTTAAAGAGGTCATGTAACTTTCCTAGGGTTACCCAAAGGGAATGTTGCCGGAATGTTGCTCAAAAGTAGGGCCTCCAAATTGTATGCTCTTCTACCGTATGAAGCTGCTTCCCTAAAATCAGTTTGTTCTTTCTTCACATACTAAAGTGGATGGTAACAGAAAGGTACTACTCTTCAGGGTATAGAATTTTATTTAAAAACAAAAAAAGTTATTTGGGGGAGAAATTGTGGTTAGGGTTAATGTGTGACTCAAAGCAAAAGTTCGACTTACCCGAAACACCTCATAGCATCCCTTCCTTTGAAAAGCTGCCTTCCTGGGACCCTGGTCAGTGAAAGAGACATACTGATTTTAGCCATAGCAAAGTCTGAATGAATCCTAGATTTAGATTGTGCCATGAATGAAAAGTGATGGGAACAGTGTATCGCATACAGTCTGCCATATTGAAAGAAGATTCACAGCCTGACACACTACTCCCTGGGGTCCTCTTTGTTGTGGAGCCTCTGGTCCCCAGATCACCTGTGAATTGTGACTGGGGAGTATCTTCCAAATGTTTAGTATTCTGAATAACAGGAAAGGGTCAAGTACAGGATAATATTCCTTGATCCACCAAAACCTTCTGTTTGCCATGGAAATGCATCCTGTGCTCTGTATGTCAAATTGGTCTGTGTGTGGTTCTTCAACCAAATAACCCAATATAGAAGTATTCGTGGGGAGCTCTTCTGAGAACTGGGCTAGTCGTCAACGCCTGGCCAACTCTCTGGGGCTCTCTGGGCTATCTGCTAAATACTTTCTGTACTTCCCTCACCACAACTCCAGTTCTCATCATTTTAAAATCTGTCTCAGGCCATGTTTATTCATGTGGCTGTCCCTGCCAAGCCCACACTATTAACACTTCCCTTCTCTCAATTAATACAGCATGCATGGTTACAAGGACTTCTGCTTCTGTGTCTTGCACTACTGTAGGGGTGCCATACACATTGCGGTCATTGTGGTCATTGTAGATTTTTATAGTTACAGTCATATACAGTGTTCCGGTATATGACATCAAGTGCCTTGAGGCGTGCTTTTTGTTAAGTCATGCAAAGGTGCCATGCTGAGGAGCTTCCTACTGGTAGGAAGCTTCCCACCTAGGGACAGATTACCCAACAAGCAAGGTACGCATGGGCTTAGTTGTGGTTACTTACTAATCCATAGTGCACAATTACACCTGTTTCACCTGTCTTTGATGTGGTGAAACCCATGTGAAGTCATTCCAGTTGCCCAGTACAACACTGGTAGATGTCTTATTCTCCACTACGAGCACACATCATGAAGCCTAGAAGGAAAGAGACACCGTCTGGTGTCTGATAGGTTGCCAGAAACTAGACTGGGCAACTTCTCATATGTTATCTTGTTTAATTCTCATAATTGTCACAAAGCATAGGAGCGCTCCTCATTTTAGAGATTAAAATGTAATTTGTTCAAGATCACGTAGTTGATAATGACAGATCAGTGATCCGAACTCTGGTCTGCCTGATTTCAAAGTCCATGCTTGTTCCTATATATCACTTTAGTCCCCAGTACACATGGCTCAGGGCTCCTCCCACTGAGGATACTCAATAAATGCTTATGAGAATTAATTCCTTAAAGGAGAGTAGCAGGGAGAGGTTTACAGGGTTATCAGGGTTTTGTTTCATTGTCTGTGGGTGTAGCTGCCCTTTCACAGGGTGTAAGAGAGGGAGAAAGCACTGACGTGGATCATCAGTACAAAGCTAGTGTCTGGGGCTTCAGCATCAGGATTTGCCATACATCCTTGTATCTTAGGAAGCTCCCCGGTGGCTTGTGGAGGTGGCATCACTCTGATAGCTTGGAGGATTGATGGGAGCATGTCCATAAAGTTTTATTGGATTGTAACTGAATCATCTTGAGGGCTGACAGACACCAGAAAGTGAGATGAAAGTTTGGTTAAAACTGCTTGAAGGAAGATAATACAGAATTCTTTTAGTCTCTGTTTGAATACTCAACATCTCACATTTAAAATGTCTAGGCAGTATAGTCCTGTGTGCAACATATGGCCTGCTGGGGCAGTGGAGACATAAGCAAACAGTGTAAGAAGTCTGTCATGGATTGAATTATGTCCCCCCAAAGTATATGTCAACTTGGTTAGGCCATGATTCCCAGTATTGTGTTATTGTCCCCCATTTTGTGATTGTAAATTTTATGTTAAAGAGGATTAGGGTAGGATAGTAACACCCTTACTAAGGTCACATCCCTGATCCAATGTAAAGGGAGTTTCCTTAGGGTGTGGCCTGCACCACCCCACCTTTTATCTTACAAGAGATAAAAGGAAAGGGAAGCCAGCGAAAAGGAGAACATCATACCATCAAGAAAGCAGTGCCAGGAGCAAAGTGTGTCCTTTGGACCTGGGGTCCCTGGGCGGAGAAGCTCCTAGTCTGGGGGAACACTGATGAGAAGGCCCACGGAGAGAAAAAGCCTTCCCCTGGAGCTGACACTCTGAATTTAGACTTTTAGCCTACTTTACTGTGAAGAAGTAAATTTCTCTTTGTTAAAGCCATCTACTTGTGATATTTCTGTTAAAGCAGCACTAGATGACTAAGGCAGAGTCCTAAAATGAGACACCAGCCTTCTGTCCAAGTGCAGGCCCTACCCCTACTAGCTTTGTGCTCTTGGGCAAGTCGCTTTATCTCTCCATATTTATTCATACATAAAATGGTGACGATAATTTCTGTACTACATCTATCAAAAGGTTGCTGTTGAAGTAAAAGGATATATTTTTTATGTAGAGGTGTTTTGAAGACTCTAAAATGGTATATACTTTAGACTAATCTACCAATAATAATATTTAACAATTCATTCATTCAACAAATATTTATTGAGGCCTATCCTGTAGCAGGTATATTCTAGACATTGGGGATACCAGAAGGAAAGAAATATATGTGGTCTCTTTTCTTGAAGAACTTATATTTTAGTGAGGGCAGGTAGAATATGGACAAGAAATAAATGTACAATACAATTTCAAATATTGATAATAAATTGAGGAAAAGAAATTAAATGGGGTGATATGATGCAGCAGATCCAATGGACCACATTCAGTCAGCTGCCTGTTTTTGTACTACCCACAAGCTAAGATTGGTTTTTGCATTTTCAAATGATTGAAATTGAAAACCAGAAAATACTATATTGTGACACTTTAAAATTGTATGACATTGAAATTTCAGTGTCCATAAATACAGTTTTATTGAAACTCAGCCTTGCTCATTTATTTGCTTATTGTCTATGCTGATTTCTCGCTATGATGGCAGAGTTGAGTAGTTACTATAGAGACTGTATGGCCCACAATGCCTAAAATACTTAACTACCTGGCCCTTTACAGGAAAACTTTGCTGAACCCTGGGATAGAGAGTGATGGGGACATAATTTGACTAGAGTGGCCAGAAAAAGGCTTTACAGATTTTATCATCATCATCATCATTATTATTTTATATCTTCTAGTTGAGTAATCACCGATAAACTACTTAACCCATCATTTTCTTGTTTGAACTGGATCAACTTTAGAGGCCAATTTGCTTGCTTGTGTGACTTTTTGAATGATGTGCAATCAAGTTTCTCTCTGTCACTTACACTTTGTCGAATGTCCACAGCAAATTGTTTATCCTGCCCAGCTTCTCTTTGCCACCTACCTGTGTTTCTGCATACCTCATTCCATTGTCAGATGGTGTGTGCCAACAGATTGCATTAGACTAAGGAAAACGTAATTAGTAAGGTAAAACTGGTACAAAATCAGGTCATTTGCAGAGCCAAGTATAAATTATATTTGGATCAGCTATTGTTTGGGATTTTCTTCCTCAGCACTCCCCATATTAGAGAGCTAATCAGGAGCTGGCTGTGCCTGGGACTGGAACAGTATCTAACATGTGGGTTTTGTTAAGGCCGCCTGGTGAAACGATTAGCCTAATGCCACCCATAAGAGTCAGTCCTTTGCATCTGGCATCATTGGTATCGGGGTGTGCTGAACACAGATGTTGGAGACTCTTAGGGCAGATTTCTGTGATACAGAATATACCACATTTTATCCAAGAGAAAAAATATTACTAGTCAGACAATAGCTAAAAAACACAGGCAGTATATGATTTTTTTTTTAAATATACGTAAAAATCTGCAGATGCAGCTCTGTCTTTTGAAGTCCAAGTATGATTTTATATTGTCGGAAATTCAGTGGATCCTTAAATGGGAAAGTCAGTAACTGTACTTTTAACAACTAATGACTAATAAAATAACAAATGAAAAATAAAGCTATTTCTAAATGTATTAATCACAACAGTATTGAAATACATCGAAAAATAACACTACAGACATATAAGAGTTATTTTCATTAATGGACAGCGGTGGACAGTGCTCATATGGATTTAAATACTCTTTTCTATATATTGCAGATCCCCAAGGAGTGTGTGGCCCATAGTTTGATAGTCATTTGTCTGGATCAGGTGTTGGCAAATTACAGCTAGTGGGGCAAATCTGGCCCATCATCTGTTTTGGTCCATAAAGTTTTATTGGAATAGAGCCTCCTCATTTATTTACATATTGTCTATGACTGCTTTCATGCTACAATGATAGAGTGAGTAGTTGTGACAGAGATCATTTGGCCCACAAGCCAGAAATACTGTCTGGCCTTTTGTAGGAAAAGTGTGCCATCCCCTGCTCTAGATTACTATCATCTGAAGGGCAGTGATGGTATTTTCAGATATTTAAAGCTCACGATATCATGCATTTAAGTATTATCTGGTGAGTTGGAGGAAATTGTAACAAAAATGTCCATTGGATTCTGGTATCTTAATTCTGGATATTGTGTAAAATTCTGGAATAACAGAGCTGGCAAATATAATGATTCCCTTACTTCTAAGGCTAAGCATTTCTTCAACCTACTTAATATATATATATATTTAGAGAATACTCTCCAAATGTTTGTCACCACTTTATGATCTGCATCCTTAAACACTGTTGACTGTGCTCTTTCTGAAGGGCACTAGGTGAATCTCTAAGAGTTTAATATTTTGAACATACAGAAAATACTGTCTTCTAAATAACCTAAATTTCTTTTGTATCCTCCAGGTATATCTGTTTCTTATCAGTTCTCAGATAAGACAGAGGATATCTGGTAACTTGTTTTGCATGAAAACAATTTCAGATATACTCTTTTATGCAATAGGCAATAGATAGTTTTCTGAACTGGGAAACAATGCTGATTTCTATAAATCAAATCTAGAGTTGTATCTAACTACCTAAGATATCCTGGGGCAAATTATTTTGTAAAGTCAATAGTCATTTTTGAAACATAAAAATGGAGCCTAAAATACGTAGATTTTGCAAGATTTTACTTGCATGTAGTGGAATTTTTTTTTTTTTTTTACTTATTTATCATAAGCACTTCACACAGGACACATTTCCCAATGCATGGCAATTCCCATTGCCCCTCTATTTAATTGCCCCTTTGTCACCAAACCATTTCTGTGTTTAGAGCAGAAACAGAACAGACAAAGAAGCTGCAAATGTTCTTAGTGCAGCACACAGAACAACACACTTTCTGGCGGAAGAGGGCACTCACCCCAAAGTTCGGGAGTCCTGGGAGAGGCTGCATTGCACAGGGCTTCTGTTTTCAGAGCCGCTCATTCATCAAGTTGATTTTAAGTCATGGCGACCGCATGTCTACAGAGTAGAACTGTGCTCCACAGGGTTTCAATGGCTGATTTTTCAGAAGTAGATCACCAATCTTTTCTTCTGAGGTGCCTTTGGTTAGAGTCAAACTTCCAACCTTTAGGTTAGCAGCTGAGCACTTTAACTGTTTGCACCACCTACGAACTCTACACTTTCCCACAGAATTGCCATTTTCTAACCTACATTCACAAAGAAATGACAGATCTTGGGGCAGGGCCAAACATCACTCTGCTGTGGCTTAGGCTTGGCAAGGGGCCTGAAGATATCCCAACAGCCTGTTTTTGCTCCATGGTTTCCATCAAAAGTGTCACTTCATATCTTCTTCTCACTAAGAGATGACTTGCCAAGGAAATGTGTAACTGAGCTTTGCTGTTGACCCAGCATGTCTCCTAGAGCAGACCAACTCCATAAAGGTGGCATTATCAGAAGCTGTGTTTATACCTCGGGAAATGGTCTGGTTCTTCTAGAACAGCAGGCAAAAGTGCGGGTAATAAGTGGCGAATGTAATGAGATCAGTGCTTCGAGGTGTTAGTGGGTATCTGGGAATCAGTGACACTTTACACACACAATTTGTTAGATAATGTAATGAGAGCCAAAGCCTGACTCAGGCTTCATGCTTTGTGAGCTGCAGGCTTCAGTGATGTTTCTATTCTCATCAAGGCCCTCCCTCACTGTGTGGGACAGCCCTTTTTGGCCTATGGATCATTCATTCATTCATTCACTCACTCAACAAATAAGTACCTATATTTGCTAGGTGTGGTTTTGTGTGCTGATGTTAGCAGATGTAACGTGTACTTCTGATAATTTGTTGAGAGGATGGGCTCTACCCATAGAAAAAGACGTTATGTAGCTGACACTTGAAGAATTAGAGGTAGACAATGGATCCCATCATCTAAGGATTGAACTTTCAAAGAACTGTGAATTTGAGAGACCTCTAGGACCATTGTTTTCATTTCTTAAAGACTAGAATAGAAAATACCAAAATTAATTGAACCAATGAAAGCAAGACGATATTCAAAAATAATGGTATTAAAAGAGAGAGAAATTTCTGGGAATGGAAATGATTTCTGGGGTATTTAGGAGATGGAAAAAAAAATAGGAGTGATTATAGCAGTTAAGAAAAAGAGTACTGGAATCCAGTGGCCAGGATTTGGATCTTGGCTCCACCACTTAATCGCTACAATACCTTTTTGGACAGATAACCTCTTCATGCCTCTGTGTCCCAGTCGAATAGGGACATCAAATAGTATATCAGTATGCCTGAAATAGTGGCTAGCAAATATTAAGGGCTCAACATATGTTTATGGTGATGATGTTTGGAAAGATTGTAAAGAATATTTTGTGCTATAGAGTGAGGTTTGGCAAATTTTTTTCTGTAAAGTCCCAGATAGCAAATATTTTAGGCTTTATGGGCTATAAATTGTCTCTGTTGCTACTGCTCAACCATGCCATTGTAGCAGCAGAAGAACCATGGACAATATGTAAAGAAATAGGTGTGACTGTGTTCCAAAAAATATTTATTTACTGTAACAGGCTGTGGGCTGGATTTGGCCTGTGGGCCATAGTTTCCTGATCCCCGTTTTAGAGTATGGGCTTTGTTCTGTTCGTTATGACTTCATGTGTTTGGCAGGTGTGGGGAATAAATGAATAGCTCCTTCATTACTAGCTCCTAAATAGCTAAGGGAGAGAGTGGCACAATTAGATTTTATAACTTAGAAAGAATGTTCTCTAGACAAAGTGGAAGAGTTACCAAAGCGACATAATTTACAGGTCATTAAAGTAGTTTAGAGGTTATGAGAATTTGGGAAATGATAGGGCAGTGGCAATCGAGAGGACAGGATACGTGGGAGACAATGAGATATTTTAGGCTGGTAGCCAGGTTTCTACCTGGTGATGGAGAGAACAACTACTAGAGGAATAGGCCTGGGGAATAGGCTGCGTTCATGTGAGGACATGGGGAGTTTGGTGGGCCTATCAAATAAGATCAAGTTTCAGAAAATTCCAGATCTGTAAATACAAATGTGTAAAGCATTAATAAGTAACTAATCAAGTCACAGAGAGGGGATGTTAGGAGAATATATGTGTGTGCATGTGTGCTTAAGTTCAGTGATTCATGTATTAATATAAGACCAGAGATACATAAACATACTTGGCAGTTTTGGGGATTGGGAGAGAGAAAATAGAAAATCTTCGTTCAAACCTATCAGCATCAAAGACTCTTTAACAATATTTCTCACATGCAGGAGGGAGTCTACAATTGGGTTGAAATATGCTTCTGCACCAGTCTTATCAGGCTGAAGCCTTGACTTGAAGACAAAATCCAACTGTTTAGTTGCATGCAGTTTAATTCTTTATCTGGAAGAGTCTGGTAGAAGATAAAGATTGCCAGGGAAGTGTCTTTATGTTGGATTCTTAAGCCAGGCAGAAGAAGCTGGTTTGAGGGAGCAAGTGGAGAGAAGGAAATAGAAAATAAGTCACACGACACTCAGACCGTATTTTTTTTACTCTAATGAAGAACTTCTGTAGAATAGAATTTGACCTGGAAAGTATACATTTTACATGCATGCCATATGGATTTGGAAGTTCCCACTGACCCACGAAGGGTGGCGCTCAGCTGATCATGAGCTCTCATTTTGTTCGTTTTTTTAACAGTGTAGATGGTTTCTTGTATGTATACATTGTGTCGCCAGCAACTGATTCCATTCCAAAAATGACTTTCTAAAATGCACAATTCTGGACAAGTCGGCACTGATCTTTTGATGTGCTTGGATTTCTGCTGATTTGTGGAAAGCTTCATGCCCCAACCCTCTGTGAAGTCACAGCTGGCTTTTCCAGGCCACTTGGCTGGAGGTAAGGGTACCATCTGGGGCCTTGAAAAACAGTGGCACTAACTGGTGCGCTGAGGGAATTGAATAGGCAACATTGGTCTCGCTGGTAACAGCCTAAAACTGGTTGATCTAAGCCTCCCAAGAACTGAGTAGAAGGCAAAAGGTTCCAAGTGAGAGTTCAGCTCACAACCCTGTGGTCCTCATTTATTTCAGCGCATGACTATTATCCTTTCTCTGACTCTGGAAACAGAGAATGATTGTAAGTACCATTACGTACTTATCTACATGTTGTGTCTAATCCTAATAGTGACCCTGTGGGGTGACTATTATTTTTGTCCACCCCATTTTAGAGGTACTGTGAAATATAGAAGGGTTTTCACATAGCTCATACGTGGACAATCAGGATACAAACACAGGTTAAGAGCCCAAACTCTTAGCCAATAGGACAGGCTCCTTTCCCTCTCTCTTAACAGTTCTTTATCATATAAGGATGCGTTTGCTCCTAAAGTGTTCATTACTTTGAGAATACATTATTTCAAAATTGGTATTATTTTGCTGGCCGAATTTCAACTTTAGGAATTTCCTTTTCACTGCAAATGAACATTTTTCTAAAACATTTATTATCTTGTGATTGTATTCCTTCCCTCTAAATAAATATGGAGAAGAAATAGTCATATAGGGAAACTGAAACTTTCTAGGGCAAATCATTATTGAAATGGAGAAAATATAAGCTTTCATAAATGGTTTGCATTATCCTTGAAAGAAATTTTTTCCTTCAAGTCTCTGCCTTTCCAGATAGCAGAAATAAGAAACTTTATGAATTGCCCTTGTATTTATGCTTCCTTAACTTTCACGAAGACATGATTTGTTTAGCTTAATAAGGCCTTGATTGCAGGTATCAGCATATAAGCATTGACTGAAACCAGGTTCCTTTTAGTAAAATGCAAGCTGTGTGAAATTCATGGAAAATGAAATTACGTTCTAATTTACTCAATGCCACTAGCTTTAATTAAAGTAGATCATATTTCAATGAAGCAATTTATGATCTCCTTTAACAAAGAAAGTGCAAAACCACAAGAAAGAAATTTGCTATTTTTCCTTTGAATGTTAACCCAAAGGATGGTTAATCTTCAGCTGCAATTTAAGGAAGTATCAGGGCAAAGGCTGGTATCCCCAAGCACAGAGGCCTGTAGGATGCTTTTTCAGCCAACTTGTGAGGCCTGGTGAGTGCATCTCTATTCTTTGTCTGTATCTCCAGTTCTTCACCACCATCCATTTCAGCTATATCTTCAGCCTTTTTTTACCTGCTTCCGAGGGTATGTCACAAGTAAAGACTGAGTAGCATGTGGACATGTTACATTACCCTCATTTTTATCAGATAGGGTGCTTTCGGATGCAGGTAATCAATACTACACAAGCAGAAGTCTGGAAGTGCGGATCCAGGGTTGTATTAGCACTGTCACTGAAGAAGCAGGCTTTTTCCAATCTCAGTTCATAGACTTGATCTTTCGGTGTAGCTCCTCATGGTGGCAAGATGGCTGCTGTGGTTGCAGGCATCATATAGAGGCCAAGAATTTTTGGCAAGGAGGAGTATGTCCTGACATGTTTCTCTCAGAGAGGAAATCCCTTCCCATATTCGCCCTACTGTCATACCCACACATCCTAATGTCTAGGATTGTATATCATGCCTATGTGTGGCAGGAGAAAAGGTGATGAAAGCAAATATCTGGCACTTTAGCCATTCCTAGGCAGGTTCTTCTAGCAAAGAAGGCATCTGGGAGTGAAGGATGAGGTGGCCAGAGAATGGTTATTGGATAAACCAATACCAGTGTCTGCCATACCACTCAGGGTCATTCATTTGTTCTGATACATTCAAACTATTTGGAAAATGAACTGTTATAGGCCACAATCATTGATCTTGTTGGCTTTGGAAATATATCTTCCAGCTGACATTCATAAATAAGGGCACATGAATTTCGTGGAAGATAATTATTTCTATCAAGGTTTCTTTAAACTTATATTTTCTGAATACTCAATGAGAAATGATTGAGATTAATTTTTAAAATAATTAGAGACATGTAGTCATCTATAACTAAGTTTTTATATGCTATAAGGGAGGAGGGATTAAAGTTTCAGTCATGGGAATACCATGGTGACAATTCTTAATATCTCTAGTGAACCATATAAGACAATGAATTTAAAGTGCAACAATTTATGCTAAACAAGGTTAAAATGTGGCAAAGACTGACTAGGTTTTAATGTGCTGTAAGGAAATTAAAAGCCTCTGGCACTCTATAAAACACTACCCCTTGGTTTGGACTGAAGTGCCCATTACCAGCCAAAGGTTTAGTCAGTCATTGTGCTGATAACACAATGGTAATTGCTGAGAGGTCCTGCATAGCAGAGGAGGAACGATTTTTAATTCATCTCTCCTTTGTGAACCAGAACCAAAGTTCTTCGATGCTTTTTTTTAATAGTCATTCTAATTTGTCTGATAGTCTTTACTCCCTTTCACAACTAAATTGACTGATTATAGTCAATAGGCTTTCATTCATTAAGAGTAGCCACTTTGTATAAATTTGCTTAGTTAAACATTTGTACATAATTTCACAGTATGTGGATGCAATTTCACAGAGTTATTACTGTTTTTGAGTTTATTTCCTTCTGGATAGTGATATTCAGATTTTGTTGACATGCCATGGCAGACTCCTTTCGGAATGCCGTATGGTCTGATAAGGATTTGGAAAAAGAGAAACAGACAAAACTTTAGAACTCACTGGATCGTCCCCTCTCTTTTTCAAAATGATGAAACCAAGGCTTATAAAAAATATTGTTCCAAGGCTAAGTGTTACATGGAGATTAGGTGGATGCCTTTTAACCAGCCCTTTTAATTGCCTACCATTCTTGGCATAGGTCTATGGACACAGCACTCATTCAGTACATGTTTTCTATTTGGATGAATGAATTACTTATGAATATTTGTGCTTGCTTTTTATTTACTACTAGGAGGTGGTAGAAATGACATAGGGGTCACATTGATCATGAATCATGGTGTCTTAGGCTGGCTTCATTAGAGAAGCAAAACCAGTGAAGTATACATATATATATATACATATATATGTATATGTGTATATGTGTGTGTATCTATATATATACACACACACACATATTAGAGAGAGAAAGAGGTTTATCTCAAGGAAATGGCTTACACCATAGAGGCTGGCAAGTCCCAAGTCCGTGGGTCAGGCATCAGGCGTCAGGCTAGAGGCCTCTTTTGACTCACTTAGCTGCAGGGGCTGACAAACCCAAGACTCACAGGTCATATGGCAGCCTGCTGGCTCATGGCTGCGAAGGCTGATGAATCCAAGATCAGCAGGTAAGATGGCAGGCTGCTGACCCAAGCCCCAAGAACTGGAGGTCAGATGCTAACGAGCCACATGCAGGACCTAGGGCAGAGAAAAAGCCAGTGAGCTTTGCCAGAAAGTCCACAAATATTAGATGCAGGCCACATCCCACCAAGGAAACTCCCTTTCAACTGATCTGCTACTCACAGCAGACCCCATCATGGAGGTGATCACATTACATCAAATCTCATCATGGAGGTGATCACATCATCATAGGACTGCCAAACTGCATTGTAACTGCCAAACCGCTGAGAATCATGACCCAGCCAAGTTGACACACAACCTCAATGATCACACGTGGTAACAAGTAGAACAACACAACTTTGCACCAATGGCCCTGTATTTCAGGGCTCCAGTTTTCATTTTCTAAGGTCATCTTAAGGGCATATACCTAGAGTCATCTGTTTAATCAGATTGATTGTAATTGATTGATGGACTGTTTGGTTCAGAATAGGAACCATTGGCATTTAGTTTAATTGCCTTGGAGCAGTTGTGTCCCATGTGCCTCAATGATGGGCATCTTGAATAAAACTAATAAATGAGTTGAGCACACAGTGTGAATCAAATGCCAGCTGTGGATTTTTTCCACATGGCCCAACTTGGCTAATGAAGCCATCTACTCTCTGGGGCATGTGTAGATGCAAAAGGTATGGTTTGGCTTTATAGAAAAATGCTGAGGGAACCATTTCATAATTCTGATTGACTTTAAAAGTTAAACTCTGTTAAGAGCTACTCTAAGGAAATACTCTTCTAGTAGTTGAAAATAGCAGGCTCTCCAAAGGCAACCCATTGGATAGCAGAACAAGAATCAAAAGACTCTTGGATTAGAATGTTAGCCCTACCATTAATTAGTTAGGTGACCTGGAGCAAGTCACATACCTTCATTTGCCTTGTAAGGGGGCCTGGGTTAAGTGCTAGGCTACTAACTGAAAGGTTGTCGGTTCAAAACTACCCAGAGATTCAACGGGAGAAATACCTGAGACCTGGTGACCTGCTTCCATGAAGATTACAGCCCAGAAAACTCTATGGAGGAAGTTATAGTCTGTCGCATGGGGTTGCTGTGAGTTTAAATTGACTCAACAGCACCCAACAACAGCATAATGAGAATCATAATTATTATTTTTACTCTCATTGCATGGTTTTTAGGAGTGAAATAATTTTTTTAAGGTATGAGAAAAAATTCTAGGGGGGGATGAGACAATTTTTTTTTTGGAAGATATGTGAATATTTTTTAAAACAGTAGAGTTTAGCAATTCTCCCAGAGTCCCCTGGGGAATGGCAAAACTAAAAATCAAGGCCACCAACATTTCATGACACATTCCTTCTTGTTTACTAAGTTGCATTCCTCAAAGAAAACCTACAGGGAACGTGAGTGGTCCAATTCCAAAGTGAAAATCCAACCAGTGCCAATTAAATTATAGAACGTTAGTAAATACCTATTATGTGGTCAACCTGGTGTTAAGTCCACTGGGAAATAAAATGCTTGGCCATTGCCCTGGGGAAGCTGTTCATCTATTAAGAAGATCAGACATGCCCTAAGAAAGATGAGTATTGGCAATACAATACAAGCTGCAAAGTACTGTGGGCTAGCAAGGCAGGGTGGTATAATACAGAAAGTGCTAGACCGAAGCACTAGTTCCCTGGGTTTAGTCACAAAGTCGAGACATTGAGAAAATTATTTAATCCAATAGTTTAACTGATAAGAATCACTCAGGACACTTGATAAATACATACATTACCAAACTTCTTTCCTACAAAGAATTTAGCGGGGCTGGGTTGGGACTAAGAATCTCTCTCAGTCTCCTCTCTCTCTCTTTTTAAAAAACAAACAAAAAAACAATGTTTCTGAGTAACTCCTACTTTCAGACAAGTTTAGGAAGCACTGATTTAACTGATGTAATCTAACGGAACCTGTTTTTTTTCATCCATAAAATTGGAGGATTGAAGTAGACAGCCACAATTGGTTTCCACATATGCCTTTCTTTGTCTAAAGCGGTCCAAGACTTTGCCCTCTTTGCTTGTCAGAGAGCTGTGGATGCAGAAGGCACTCAATAAAAGTTTGCCATTTGACTGACTAAATCATAGATAGATAACCATATAGTTATAGCATAGACATAACTATAGATATATGTGGAAAAAATGTGTATACTAAATGCATATACAGTTGTAGGCTGCTTACAACTGAGGATTATAAAAAAAACCAAAAAACCCGTAGCTGTCAAATCAATTCCAACTCATAGCAATCCTATAGGACTGCCCCATAGGGTTTCCAAAGAGAGGCTGGTGGATTCAAACTGCTGACCTTTTGGTTAGCGGGGAGGCTCTTAACCACTGTGCCACCAGGGCTCCTACTCAGGGTTATAGGAGGGATTTTTTTGTTCTGTTTTGTTGTTTCATGGTGCTGCATTCCTTGAGAGGAAGGAGCAGTTAAGGAAGGAAGAAATGGTAAGACTTGACCTGGTTTTGGTGGAAAAGTAGGATTTGAATAAGTAGAATAGAGAGGACAATCATGGAGAAGAGAGAAAGCATAGGTAACATTAAAGAAGCAGAGATTTATGAGACTTGGTGGGGAAGGGCAGCAAAAAGATCAGCCAAATTGGAATGTCAGGGGAATTCATGGATATACAGAAGAAAAATACCAATGAACCAGTCATAACCTGCCCTTCTCCAAAGTCCTCTAACTATTCTACCAAGAGGGCACCATAAATGATTATACCACCCTCAAAAGTTTAGGGGTTGTGGGGAAAAGATATGGGCAGGGGAAACACAAGCGGGAGAACTCGAGAGTTGAACATTTACTTGTATTTGGAGGCATCAAGAATCAATTTCCCCAAGGCCATCCTTCAACCAGCTGTTTCTTACCCTTCAATGGGATAGACATTACTTCTGAAAATAGGGCTAGGAAGTGAACTGTGATTCCATGACATTCTGAATTGTTCACCTCAACTATACAGCTATAAATGGAGCTGAGTTTACATACTCTTTTACAATTCACTTATTAATTCCACAAGTGTTTATTGAACATGTTGGAGATGACAACAGTTATAAAATGGCTGAATAGTCTTTATATTATTCTTTGAGTTTTGTATGTTTTCCAAAGTATTTTGCATTCGTTCATTTATACATTTATTGATTCATTCAGCAGATATTTACAGAAGACATAGCAAGTGTCAGATACTGTGATTTCCTATAATTTTCATCATAAACAATAAACCTATGAGGTTGGATACTTTGCTGACATTTGGTGTTAGATGAAATCTAGACTCCGAGGGGTTAAATAAGTTCATCCGTTATAGTTATTTACTTAGCCTTTTCTAAATGCAAATCACTTGCCTCAAGTCTGCAGCTGGTTAGAAGGAAAATCCAGAACTCCTGAGTAACTGAAAACAGCATGCTGTCTTCACACTCAGGACCAGGCAGCAACCTGTGTGTATTTCTGTTTCCTGATATTTCAGTCAGCAGATACTGAGCATCTACCCTGTACAGGCCACAGTGCAAAAGTCCATAAGACCCCTTACCAGTTATCACTGAGTCGACTCCAACTCATGGCGACCCCATGTGTGTCAGAGTAGAACTGAACCCCATAGGATTGTCATGGCTGTGACCTTTCAGAAGCAGATCTCCAGACCTTTCTTCTGAGACACTTCTGGATGCGTTCAAACTTTCAGTTAATAGCCAGCCATTAACCATTTGTGCCACCGACGGATTCCATAAGACACCTTAGCCTTAATACTCATTGCCGTCGAGTTGATTCCAACTCATAGAGACCCTATAGGACAGAGCAGAACTACCCCCATGGGGTTTTTCCAAGGAGTGGCTGGTGGATTTGAACTGCCAACCTTTTGATTAGAAGCTTTAACTCTTTACCACTGTGCTACTAGCGCTAAATTCAGTTTTCCTCCAATCAGAAGAGAAGACTTCCCTTCCAGAGGAAACCTCAAGATGATGGCATGGACAGAACAGAGAGGAACTGGTATATGCTGAAAATAAATTAATTAAAAAAAAACAAACACAATAAATCAGAAATAGTAAAAGAAATCACATAAAAGCCTGAGAGAGGGCTGGAGAATGTGTCATCGTTAGGAGGCCCAGCTTCCTCTCAGGGCACTGATGTCTGTCTCAGCCCTGCCCTAGAGGAGCCCCAGTGACTTAGCTCTAAGGGCAGCAAAAGCTAGCTGAGCCCTGTACCCTCCCCACCCCTGGCCCCCGTGCCTGCACATTTTACAGATGGCCCTTATTTAGGGAGCTCAATAGTATCATTCGAATCTTTGCACGCAAGCTTACAGTCACAGTGTGGTTCCTTAGTCCTCAATTGTGAAATACAGAAACATTGGCTGTCATGGACATTTAGAAGAGGAAAGCCCTTGGGAGTGCAAAAGGCCTATGTTTGTTAGGTTGTTACTGAAAGGGGAGTGAGAGAATTTGACCAGAAAGCAGAACAGGCTGCAGGGAAAAACAAGATGAATCATTATGGTACCTGTTGAAATGTCGCCTCTCAGTCTCTTCTCAGCCATCATCATGGAGATTCCTGTTTAATTTCAGGCCAAGATGCCAAAAGATAGAGAGCTTGCTGCAAAGGAAGGGAGAGTGTGGAAAGTAAGAGAGGAAGGGAGGGAGGGAGGCAGGAAGGCAGGAAGGCAGGAAGGCAGTCAGGAAGGAAGTCAGGAAGGCAGGCAGGAAGGAAGGCAGGAAGGCAGGCAGGAATGCAGGCAGGAAGGCAGGAAGGCAGGCAGGCAGGAACTCAGGAAGGCAGGCAGGAAGGCAAGAAGGAAGGAAGGGAGGAAGGAAGGAAGGCAGGAAGGAAGGAAGGAAGACATCCTGTGGGCTGAACTATAAAAGATTTTGTTTTAGGTGGACTCTTGGCCAAAGATTTGAAGCAGCTAATATATTATTTTTATACAGCAAGGAATGAATATTTCATACATCTACGGGACAAGTATCAATCAGAAAGGTTTTTAACCAAGCCCCTCTATTTTTTGCTTAAGATTATAGTAACCAATATTCAAATCCTGCTGAACTAATTTATTGACCGTCTGATGGTGAGTTAATGCTCTTTGAACTGTTTCAAAATACTGAGGAGAAACGGACATACCCTCACTTCCAGTCCCATCTGTTTTAAAAGAATCAGAAGAAGCTTGATGATGATTAAACTCTGTGGTTATGTTCAAGCTTAAGATGATGGACAGAGATGATGTTAGATGACAGAGGAGACGTTATCAAGTCCAGATTTTTCAGTCTCATTTAAAGAACCAAGATGCTGTAAAAAGCAAAGCATCTTTTTGTACCAAATGTCCTAGCACCTGACCAAGAGTCCCCTTAGTACAGATGTATAAACTTTTTGCTACTACCCAACAACAAAGTCATTCATGGACCATAATGAATGAGGAACCTGGAAATGAACTCTCAGAGAAATAAGCTAAATACTTGGCCACAACCACCTTTATGTTTCCTTCTCCAAGAAAGAACTAAGTCAAAGAGACCAATCTGGGCTACTGGTGAGTGGAAACAGGCAGTAGAACCTTCTATTCAGTGTTGTAGGAAGAATTTGTTATTCTTAGAGCCCAATCTTAGTACTGATTTCTACTTGAACTTAACTCCATTATAGACCTAAACTTTCTCTATCCATGTGAAACTCCTCATCCCTTTATTGGCCATAATTTTAGTCACTAAGTACTTATTGAACATCCCCACATGGCTTATCCAGACTTCTTATATGGAAGAAAGTGACAATTCAGTCTCTGCCCTTGGATGGTATACGATGAAACTGAAGAGTGAAGACTCACGCACTAAGAACAGTTGGAGGATACAAAAAGAAATTTCTCTTAACTTGATTAGCCAACTCTAGAGTCAGCTTCATCAGCCGCTGGTACTTTCCATCATCCATAATGGCAAAGCTCTGCACTGTGCCTCTGAAAACCAAAACAAATCTAATGAGCTTCAAAGGGAGCAATCTCATTTCTGCCATCTCTGAGTGTGGCATGGTGTGTGTCCCACTCCTATCTCTCTTTGGGGCCAAGGTCAGCCTGCTGTCACCCAGCCTCTCCTGTCAGCCTTCACTTGTGAAAGAAACAGGCAGGAGCTTGCCCTATGACTGTATCCTACTTTCTTTTTATTAACTCTGTAATTTGCTCTAAACTCTAAGGAGCAAACCATTGAGCTTCACTTCATCCAGTTCCCATTCATTGCTTTCTTTTCTTCTTAGTTTCTGCAGAATATGTAGGAAAAAGTTGTCCCTATAACCTCCCTGAGAGAAAACAATGCAAAGGAACAGACCAATGCTAAACAGAATGCAGAAAGACATGCTAAGGGTTCAAAGATGATCAGAATGGGCTGTGGAAGTAATTAAAGGGCAAGGAAGTACAACCTCATGATCATTCTGGAAGGGGAGGGGGTAGCATTTGAATTGTTAGAGACATAGGAAGAAATATCCTAGATAGAAGAATAATTTGAAATAAGGCCTAGAGGAATTATGAAAACATGATATCCAACAGGGGTTTTCTGGAAATGGGTCTGGATATAGTTGAACTAAACTGTCTTGGTACCTCTGCATATCTACAAAATCTGTTAGTGAAAAATGTTCCTCAAGTCTGACTTTTAGGTTTCTTGTTCAGTCTGTATTGGCCTTGTCCTACTTCCATTCCTATTTTTGTGACAAAGGTACTCATAATAGACCTTCCAAAGAGTTTTGAAGTCTGCTAATGAAACAGGAAGTTGTGAAATAACCACCTAGAGAAGACAATAGGATTTCACAAGGATATTATTGAACCCCCATCTTGTTAGACATTTTCACAAGTCCCACAGCAAAAGTATATTTAGGATGGTGAACAGCTCATTTATCACCCTAGTTAAATAAAGAAATCACCAGAGGGAAAAACAGACAGGGTAGAGAATGTCAATAAACCAATCAGCTTAATCCAGGGCTTGAAGCAGGCCAAAGGGTAGCCCACTTTGGCCACACCCATTCTTTCACATTTGGACCCTGACCAAGCATCTAGCCCAGCTCAGCAGTGACTGTTTGGTCTTTCTTTACAGTCTGAGAAGGATGGCTTTGAGGCAGCTGGAGGCAAATTAGAGGACACAGGAGCAGGCTTGGAGCTGATCAGAAGCTCCCCTGTCTTCTACCCCACTCCCCACTTCCATCCAGATATTTCAGATTTTGGCTTAGCACCAGCCGTACTCTGAAGATAGTCCTTGTCCTTGGCATGAACTACATAGCTAAGAGTAGTCTTGGTGTGCTATTTATGTTCCTTTCTGAGCCTTGTGCCCTAAAAGCAAGTCCATACTCTGTTTCCATATTTTCCAGTCTCTGCCCTCCATTTATGGTTGTCCATAACTTCCAGTTCCAGGTGCCATCTTTGGCCTAAAGCTATATCCAAGGGACTGCACTAGATGCTCACACACCTTGTATCATTAAATCCTCATCACAGTCCAATGCAAAGGTATTACAGTCCCCATTATACCAATGAAAACATTGAATAGCAGAACCATTGAAAGAATCTCCCAAGCTTATGTATTGATAAAGCAGTAAGCCTGGGTTCTGAACACAAATCTGACTTTATATCCTTTGTAACAAGTATTACTCATTACAGTATCTTTAAGTTTACCCACTATTCCCTATGCATCCCTATGCATCTGAGAACTTTGGTGTTTACTTCTCTACTTAAAGTTCTTGGGAACAAAATTCTGTTCAGTTCAAGGAACCTGGTCAAATTGTGACCAAGCTCAATAGATAAATGTACAGAGTTACTCTGCATTACCTGTCCCAAGAGTTGCCTGAGGCTCCCCACTCTTCTTCTGAGTTGTCAAGTTTCCCTCAAAGACCTTATCAAACTTTGGACATTGGCAAGAGAAGATGGGGGCATATCAAGGTCACTGGTAGCTTTTTGGAGAAAGTAGGTAGGAGAACCAATAGGCTTGGAAAGCAAACAGAGGAGCTAAGAGAGGAGCAGTCTGCTTCTGTAAAGATTTACAGCCTTGGAAACCCTATGGGGCAGTTCTACTCTGTCCTATAGCATCACTGTGAGTCAGAATTGGACTGTATGGCAATGGGTTGGTATTTAAGGGACAATCAAGGCTAATTTGCAAGCTCTGAAGAGACCACCAATATCATTTCATACATTTAACAAAATGCTTTTGGAAAGAACATCAGTGAACCAGTTTGGACTAGAACCAAATCTAGGTTTTGTCTGAAATGATTGAAGTAGAGCAAAACTGGGGCATCACATCTTTATAATTTTAGATCTAGTGTTATTTGGCTCAAGTGGCATTTTACAGCAGAGGAAGCCAAGTGCCAAGAGTGAAGTGAGTTACCATGTGTCATTTAGGGTGACAAACCTGGGCTAAATGAAGATTCTAGCTCTCAATCCACTGGTAGCCCCATTCATCACATTGCCTTCCCCTAAAAGAATCTGAGCAATGCTCATACAGTCCTGCATTCAGGTACCCACCAAGAAGACAGGAAGAAAAAGATAATCCCCCAATGCAAAGTTTTAAATGAGCCTGTAAACAGCTTTTAGATAAGGGTAGATCAGTTTTATCAGATCATTTCCAGTTGCCTGCAGGGAAGTTAGTAACTCATGGAACTGACCTCAAGTTATTGAAGGGAAGACAACTCTAAGACACATGCAACCTCTGCCTCTTGTACGTGGAGAAGGTGTCACTATCTCAACACTGAAGTTTTCCCCACTGGCCCACAGCAGTGAGAGTATGCTTCTCAGCAAAGCCTTTCAGGAAGCTGGCTTCAATAGTTGAAGTTGGCTTATGAGATGAAATCCATTTGCCATTTCAGCTGTGTTGCCTGGTGCTGAAGTTGGAGATATCTCTCTGATTTTCTTCAGACCAATGCTTTCTATTGTGTGGCAAAATGTGTGGCAAAATGTGTGGCTCTGCACCTTGGCACACAGGAAATCTTTGTGAATGGCAACATACAGTCTACACAAGGGCTCATAATGCCTTGCATGATAGAAAGTCCAGAAAGGTGAAGGCCATCACACATCTGTAAAATGGGAATACTAAAGAATCATAGGGTTCTTATAAAGAATAAAAGTGATAATGATTGGCAAGGACTTAATACCGTAATATGTCTACAGTAAGACATCTTTAAATGTTAACTCTCTCTTCTCCTGCCAGATACAGAGATATTTGCATATTCCTATTTAGACTTTTGCCCTGTATAGAGTTGTGCTGATTCTGCTACTGCTTTGTGATGGTTAAGATTGTGTGTCACCTTGGCTGGGCCATGATTCTCGGTTGTTTATATGTGATCACCCCCATGATGGGATCTGCTGTGAGTAGCCAGTTGAAGGGGAGTTTCCTTGGGCATGTGGCCTGCATCTGAATATAAGTGGACGTTCTGGCTTTTGACTACTCTGGATCCGGCAGCTGCCTCCTCTTCATCTGACCTTCGGTTCTTGGGACTTGAGTTAGCAGCTTACCTGCCGATCTTGGGATTTGTTGATCTTCACAGCTTGTGAGCAATAGCCCTGCTCTCTGACCTGCTGATCTTGGGTTCACCAGCCCCTGCAGCTACGTGAAGCAGGAGAAGCATCTATCCTGATCCACAGACTTGGGACGTTCCAGTCTGTACAATCCAGTGAGCTGTTTCCTTGATATAAATCTCTCTGTATATATATTTATATGCTTTACTGGTTTTGCTTCTCTAGAGAATCCAGCCTAACACTTGCCTCTTTGCCTATATTTCTATCTTTCTTCTGTGTTCTTTTTTTCTTTTTTTGAGAGGATACATGTAATCCAATTCACACGAGGCAATACATTATAAAAGTTTCAAAGCTCAGCTGTAAACGGTGCCTGGTCCATAGTGGGAATTCAGTTCATCAATGTTTGATTAGATGGATGGTTATGTGGATAGAAGTTGAAAAAGTCTACTTTAAATCACTGTTACTGTTTGACTTTCTCCTCACCCTAATGATCCTCCCATTGTGTGTCTAAAGAAAAAGTTAAGGAGGATGTTAGATAGTGAGATTCCCTCTGCTTTTCTTCTTCCTGGCTCCTCTTGGTTTCTAATCTCCTACCCTTGCCATTCTTTCTCATTTTCCCCTTTTCCCTTCTCTCCCTTCTTGCTATTTTTCCTGCTCTCCCTCTCTCCTTCTCTCCCTTCCTCACTGCACCTCTCTCTCTCTTTTCCTCTTCTCCCTACTTCTTTTTTCCTTATGTTCTCTTTTTCTTTCCTCCCTTCATTCTCTTTTGCTCTTCCCTCCCCTCCCCTCCCCTTCCGTTATTTTTCTCCAACCTCTCATGAGTTCTGCCCTTCTCTTACCAGTTCCCTCAGGGCTTGATTAAGTCAGGACATAAGTTGTTCCCCTTGTCTGTACTCCAGCAGTCACATCTAAACAGTAGTGAGACCTTGGAGAAAGGAAATGGACTGGATGAGGTGTGCCAAACAAGCTTAGGAAAGCCACATGGAGAGGAGGAGGTGCAGGACTAGGAGCCATATTCCGTGATCTTTCAACTTTTCTCCTTCACATATGGCTCTTAGTCACAAGGGTAGGTTGTTGCTATGACTCATCTTTGTTGTTTTCTGACAAAAGGAAGGAAGCACTTTTGGAGAAAACTGAAATGAGGGCTAGATTGCATTCTTTGACAAGGCTTACCTTTCATGTTAGCCAGGTAAGCAGATGTTTACTTTGTAATTTAAGGAGCCCAGAACAGGGGTACCTATCCCCAGATTTCAGCTTTAGGGCTTGTCTTTTACCATCATTGTTTACTACGTTAGATGAAAAGACTTTTTTTTTTCCCGTTGGTCCCCATAGATAGATAGAGAGACAGGAGCCATTGAGTCAACTCTGACTCATGGCGACCTCATGCGCAACATAAGAAACATTACCTGGCCCTGCGTCATCCTCACAATTGCCTGCATGTTCAAGTCCATCATTATGGCCATTGTGCCAATCCATCTTACTGAGGATCTTCTTCACCCTCACTGGCCCTCTTCACCAAACATGATGTCCTCCTCCAGTGATTGATCCCTGCTGATGACATGCCCAAAGCAAGCCAGCCAAACAGTGTTCTGTTGTTATCCGTAAGTTTTCATTGGCTAATTTTCAGAAGTACATCACCAGACCTTTCTTCTAGTCTGTCTTAGTCTGGAAGCTGTGCTGAAACCTGTCCATCTTGAATGACCCTGCTAGTATTTGAAATACCAGTAACATAGCTTCTAACATCATAGCAACACACAGTCCACCACAGTGTAACAAACTGACAGACAGGTGGTGGTTGGTCCTCCTAGGAAGTAACAAAGGTTGTTACATTTTAGCTGTATGTAGGTATGTTTGTTATTAGTTAAAAACCTTAACTCATTGTCCAGAGAGAGTGAGGAGAACTCTAGATATGCCTTTTAGGACAGGCAAAAAAGCCATCAGGACTGGATATGGAAGCTGACATGGAAGTGGGTCAACACCATGAACAGATTTTGCGCTACAACCAGCCAGCAAGAGAGGCGTGATTCTGTGTGGCCGGGTGTGCTCCCAAAGGCTGGGTTATAGCCAAGCATATAGGCAAGAATAATTATTTGGAAGACATTCAACACAGAATGTTTAAATATTGAACTCTGTCTCACACCCCCTTCTTCTGGCCCTGAAGTACAAGAATAGACAAGGCAGAGACCTACAAATACAAATTAGCAGTTGAGATGATCATCTTGCTGGGGTGATTTTAAAATGAGATTGCATTTGAGGGAGACACAGTTAAGACATTAATGCCAAATGTATCATTTTGACCATTTGCTGAAATCCAACCCGCCGGAACTGTGGGATTTGCAGGGATCAATAGCCTAAGAGAGGGACATTTTTACTAGGAGTAGAGGGGATAGCTGTTCTTGACTTAGTATGATCTCTGTGGGAGAATTCTCATAGGTCACAAACCTCTACAGTCATTGATTCCCTAACATAGTTATTATATTCAGTGTTATGTTTTGCAAGCTTTTAGAATCAGGCTATTGACATAGCCCTCTGTGCTCAGTGGTTTTGAAAAAATATGCTGATGAATGTAGCTAGATTCTTCTCATGGGCAGTGATCAAATAGATGAGTTTTTGGAAGAAGGAAGATATTTGGGAAGCTCCAGCAGAAAAATAAAGCCTCAGGGTATCAGCCACTGGCAGAACACAATGGTTGGGTTTGAAATGTGTTTGACAATGCAAAGGCCAAAGCCATACAGGCTATGAGAACGGAAGCCTGGTGCTGCAAAGGCATAAGGGGGTTCAGTTGCAATTGCCTCAAATGTGTGTCCGTTCCTTTGAGCGACTGGCGTTAGCCAGTTCTCAGCATGGCCAGTGAAAGGCGCTTAGCACTGGGAGCACTCAGCTGAGATCTGCAGGGGAATTGACACAGCGACCTCTCTGTGAGCTCAGTCCAGGCCCACCCCTCTCCAGGCCATGGCTTCCCAATGAATACATCCGAGGTAACAACGTCAGCCCCTCTGCCACACAGGGGTGTTTGGAAAGCACTGTAAGCTAAGAGATAGGAGGAATAATGGACCAAATTTAAAGCTGTATGCAGAGGTTTTATAACCCATAGCCAGCTGTGAGCGCCAGAACTGTTACCAGAGAAAAACACCAGTAAAACCCACAAAGATCAAATGTCCAAACAACAACAGCAATCAGCCAAGACAGTTTCCTGCCTGTATTTTTCTTTCATAGAATCTCAGGCAGTCCTGAGGCTATGTCTTTTGGTTTTTCATCTGTTCCATCTGTATGGCATCAGAAGTGATCCTTACAACTGCTAATCCATGGGGAGATCAACCTAGGACACAAGAGCCAGACATGGGAGCCACCCCTGGGCCATTTCCAACTGGAAAAGGACAAAAATCTCAAAGCCCACTCATGTACTACCTTATCTTTGTGCTTTTCTCCTAGAAATTGCCTAGATGTACCACACTCTTCCTTAGTACAATCCATGAATAAAGATATCCAGGATAATATGAAGACAAAATAAACAACATCAGGGGATGTATACCACCGCAGGTATTACTGACACCTCCATCCTGCACTCCTTGGCCCCATGTTGGCACCTCCACACACCTGTCGTACCGGGTGCTTTTGCTGTATGCTCAGGCTGCCTACTCTTGTTTCAGTTACACCATCAACCTAGCATTTACCAAATGTTCTAGGTACTAATCACTACCGCTAACTGAATTTTTACTATATGTCAGGCACTGCGGTAACTTGTGCATGGGTGATATCATCTCACCCACACTGCAACCCTCTGATGGATCTATCATAAAAATCCTCATCTTACAGGTGAAGCTCACAGTTCAAAGTCACACAGCTAGTTAAGTGTTGGAACCTAGATCTGAACCCGGGTCAGCCTGATCCTGTGGCTACTCTGCTACACTGCTGCTCATCCAGTGCCCATGTCCTGACGACCTCATTAGCCTAGGGACTATGCTAGATGTTGCGGATATCACGATTATCAGGTGGGTTTTTTTCCTCAAAAACTCATTCTAGTGGCAGAGACTGAAATCTAGACCAAACATTACAACACAGTTCAGTGTGAGAAGTGCCCAGAGCATTGTAGTAAGCTGGAGCTCAGTCTTGAAGGATGAGAGGGGGTTACAAACCTGATCAAAGGAGGGAGAGAAAGATAGACAAACCAAACAGCATTTGTCAAGTCATAGTGGGGCCAGAGAGAACTCTTGGGCCCGTCCTCTGCTCAAACTTTTTCTTAGTGCCCTAGCCCAGCTCTGCTATTATAAGACCTGGTTTCCTGGGAAGCTTATGTTTATTAAAATGACCATTTAAAACCGTAGTGTTGCATAGAGATCAGTTGCAAAGTATAATTTTGGTAATTACTACAAATAATTAAAGTCCTGAAATTTATTTATTTTTTATTTTTTTATTGTACTTTAGATGGAAGGTTTACAGAGCAAATTAGTTTCTTATTAAAAAATTAATACACGTATTGTTTTGCGACATTGGTTGCCAAGCCCATGACATGTCAACACTCTCGCCTTCTCAACTTTGGGTTCCCCATTACCAGTTTTCCTGTCCCCTCCTGCCTTCTCATCCTTGCCCTTGAGCTGGTATGCCATTTAGTCTCATTTTGTTTTATGGGCCTGTCTAATCTGTGGCTGAAGAGTGAACCTCAGGAGTAACTTTAGTACAGAGTTAAAAGAGTGTCGGGGGGCTGTATTCTCTGTTTTATTTTATTTTTTTTAATTGTACTTTAGATGAAGGTTTACAGAAAAAATAGTTTCTCATTGAACAGTTAGTATACATATTGTTTTATGACAATGGTTAACAACCCCACGTACCCTATTACCAGCTTTTCTGTCCCCTCCTGCCTTCCAGTCCTTGTCCCTGGACTGTTGTGCCCCATTAGTCTCATTTTGTTTTATGGGGCTGTCTAATATTTGGCTCAGAGTCCTGAAATTTCTGATGCTTTACTCTTTCTATAAATTGGAACACTTTCAAGGTAATTCCCATTATAGGGAAGTCTCTTGTTTATTTCAACTGTTTTTCATGAGTAGGAGAAAAAGAGATAGAGTCACTACTAGTGCTCTAGGAATTGCGGCTGCGAGTGTGACTTCCACTCTCCTCTTTGAACATCATCTGCTGTGTGCATATCATTGGGAGAAAATGGTGGAAAATCATTGTAATAAGGGAGAAAAGTCACATACACACAAAACACTATGATCATAGTTTATGAATTAAACATTTGCTTGTAAAAGTAGAAAAAGATTAATATGAAAGGAAAACAGTCAGCGATGATGGTGTTTGTCTCTGAATAAGGGAGGAGGGGGCTAGGACCGAAAATGGGGATAGGAAGGGCTTCGACTCCAAAAAAGTTAACAAACAGCAGTTCTAACTTGTGGGTCCATGATTGTTATATTAGTTCTTGTGCTTATATGTATTTTTTTTAAATTTCTAAATATAAAATTTATTTTTTAAATGTTATTGAAAAAAAAAAGAATGTAAGAAGCCTGGATGAATTGGAGATGGAAACAGAAATGAGGCCCACAGGACTAGATCAAATCTGGGAGAAAGGACTAATTCACCTTGTGATTTTATAATAATAATATCTAATTTATCCATGAGATAAATTTTGTAAAACTATATACAAAACAACAAAGGAAAGAAAGTGTCTGTAAAAACTGATGTAATCTGAGTAAGGTATAGAGTTTAGTTCATAGTATTGGTCCCAATGTCATTTTCCTGGTTTTGATAATGTATTATGGCCAGGTAAGAGGATATCACTGGGGGAAGGGTACACAGTAACTCAGTGTAATATTTTTGCAACTTAGAAGTCTAACATTATTTCAAAATAAAAGTTAAAAAATGTTAAACGTTAACAATGGGGTAATAAGCTATCTTTTTATCCCTTTCTAAGATATAGGAGCCCTGGTGGTGTAGTGGTTAAGAGCTACGTCTTCTAACCAAAAGTCAGCAGTTTGTATCCACCAACTGCTCCTTGGAAACCATATGGGGCAGTTCTACTCTGTCCTATAGGGTCAACTTGAAGGCAACGAGTTTTTTTTTTTTATTTCTCCTAAAATATTCCATTCCTGCCAAGGATCTTCGTCATCACTGCATCTTTTCTGAAGACCCTAGCTCTCTAATCGTGACAAGGCAGGAAAGGGATAGGGTCTTCTGGGACAGCTAACAGATCTCATGGTGTAAATTTTATCCACCTCTAACTCTAGACCTCATAATGTTTTCAATCAATGAAGCACTTATCCTGTCTTTCTGTTTCCCCCCACCCCGCCTCTTGCTTGTTCTTAAACATGTTTAAATCCTTATGAGTAGTTTTCTCAACAAGTTATCTTGAGCAGCTCATAAAAAAAAAAATCTTGTGCAGTTTATTTTAATTTTATGCTTGACCAACGTGTCACTGTCACGATGTTTGTGGAAGAGAAGAAGGCTCAGCACTTGTGTTAGCTGGGGCTGCATGGAAGAGAGGGATAGACATATTGCTACTGAGGTTTAGTGCTGCTGGCTTTACACTAGGACCCAGGGTTGTCCTTGCATGTAGGTGGGAGGGAGGGGTCCCTCGTAACCAGGGCTTTGAGAAGTGGTGGGGACAAGACTGGCTCCCGCCTGTATCAAGATTTCTTTTCATGGTCTTCCCTCCAGATTAACCCCGTTTAAAATATAAATACCATCTAGTGGGAGAGACACTTTAATCATGCTTGTGCATTTCATTATATTAGCCAAGAGCAAATTCTAGAAGCAATATAACTTCCTCCTGGATGGGCAATGTTAAGTTCTTATCATTGTTACTACCTCACCATGAATTAATTTATTAAATCAATTTCAAGTAATGAGTAACTCTTGGCAGTACAAGATACCCAGCAGTTAACAGGACCTGGAGAAAGAAGATGATGGTTGAGATCAGAATGTCTGTACTCAGGCTTTGGTGGGAGTAGAGATCAGATAGGCAGAATGTTGATCGTTGTTGAAGATGGATGTGGCTATATGGGGATTTACTGTACTGTTATGCTCTCCACTTACGTGTTTTATATATATACATATATATATATATGTCTTTGAAATTTTCTACTAAAAAAAAAAAGTTAAAAATATAAGCAGTTTTGTACTCCACTGTATTGTCAATGGATTATCAGCATGAACTGTTAAAATAATTTTCATATAAAGGTAAAATCATGAGTCTCATACAGATATAAAAATGAGCACGTTTAAGATTTTATTTAACTCATTAATGAGGAAACTGATGAGGTGTTACAAGCAATTCAAAGAAGCCAAAAAAGCTCAGATTTATCTGGAGTAAAGGAAAGTTGACATGAATGTGAAAAGGGAGGCAAAGCTTGCTTCTTAACACAGTGGGGCAGAGAAGTCAATTGAATTTCTACTGGACAGATGTAATTTGCATGTCTATAGACAAAAATTTTTTTGCATTGCTATCAGCTAATCTACAATATACAGACTTGCAAAACAGCTCCCATAGCATCAGAGTCAGATAACCTTGAGGGGTGTCTTCTAGACAATGGGTAGCTTTCTATTGAACTACAAAATTTTCCCTACAAGACCAAACAAAGCAGTGTTAAAACTTGAATACAAATGCTTGTTTAAAAAAAGAAGAAAATGAAGAAAAAGAATAGAAAACTAGCTTTGAGACACACTGTACTTACTGAATGTGTGCTATTCGGGAAAGTTAATCAACCACGCTGTGCCTTGCCCTCTTCATGTGAAAGATGGGAATGATACTAATAATGCCTGCTCATTAGAACTGTTGTCCCTGTTATTGTTAGGTGCCTAAGTCGCTCCTAATTCGTGGCGACTCCATGTGTTACAGGGTATAATTACTCCACAGAGTTTTCTTGGCATAATCTTTACAGAAACAATCCCCAGACCTTTGGCTGAATGGATTAGAACTGCCAACTGTTAGCAGACATCACAAACCACTTGTACCACCCAAGCTCCTCATAAGGACTGTAAAAACAAACAAACAACCAAACTTGTTGCCATCAAGTCAATTCTGACTCTTAGCTACCCTATAGGACAGAGTAGAACTGCCCCATAGGGTTTCCAAGGCTGTAAATCTTTACATAAGCAGATTGCCACATCTTTCTCCAGTGGAGCAGGCTGATAGGTTGGAACCACTGACCTTTTGCTTAGCAGCTGTGTGCTTTATCATTGCACCGCTAGGACTCCTGTAAGGACTGTGTGGGTTAAATGAGATAATGCATGCAAAGTACTTGACAATGACTGGCTGAAAATGTTCAATAACTACTACTCATTATTGTCATTATTACTGTAGGGAGTTATGGGAGAATTAACCAAGATAATCAATATGAGGTTTGTATATTATCAAGCATTAAGCAACTACAGATTAACTCCACAAGGTATGACTAACTCTAATCTCAGACTCGTTTTAAGATTAGCAAGAGTAAGGCAGAGAGATTGCGGGCGAGGGCAGCATCATGTTTGGAAAAGGGAGGGCTAGGAGAAGTTCTAGGATTGAGGAGAAAAAGCAAGAGTGGCAGAGTAGGGACGGGGAGGGAGAGGAGCAGGAAGAGAGGGATGGAACCAAGGTCAATGATGGCTGCTCTGCAATTCTGCCAAATGCTGACCTCCTCCACATCCTTTCCTTGGTATAATGACTGCCATGATAGATGTGAAACCCCTTAATGACCCAGCTTTTAAGCCTTCCTGAGGGTTTTGAAGGAAGTCCCTTAATCAACTCCAATTCCATCTATTTCACCCTGAGACCTCACTTCTACTGGTTGGCAGAGGAGGGAGGGAGATATTACTCACATGCACAGGACAAATGGAATCAAGGCACACTCGTGATTGGGTGCCTCTGCCTTCTCATTTGTGAAGCCAGCCTGGTCTCTTCATTATCTCATTCAAAAGAGCACTTCCACCAAAAAGCAATCACGACCAGTTTGCCTTTCCAGTTATGCTTCAAAGCCATGTTTGTGCCTTTGCTCTGGGCCTGAAATTGCTCCTCAGATTTCCTCCCTGAAGGAGTTTACAGACATTGTACAAAGAAATTAATTAAGTAGACTTTCCATTTGCACAGTTTAATGAATAAATGATGTTCCTATTTGTTTATCTGCTTTCTAATTATAACACAATTCAAAACATCTTGGTTTCCTGCATTCTGACAATGTTATTGTTATGGTGGTGTTATTGCCATTCTCACAGTGCAGGTAATATTATTTTTTTAGATAGATGCCAGGTGCGGCATTCCATATTTATTAAAATGTGATCTGCATTATTTTTCTCTTTCCATGTACTGCTAATCTGTACAAGAGCAGAAAGTTAAATATAATGCTCTGCCTTAGAAAGCCTGGGAGGGTTTCATAGGCAACCTAAGGATTGTGGCTTAGTGTGGGGTGTCAGCCTGGGTGACATAGTTCAGGGGCAACCGAGAGGCCTGTGCCAGAGGCCCAGCCAGCAGAACCAAACCTCAGGACTCTAACCTCAGCAGCTGACTGGCCTGAGCTCCAGCAGAAAGGACTGACAGATGGAGGCCTGGCAAGAAGGCAGATGACAGAGGCCAGTAGATGAGAAGCTTAAGCTGAGTAGCACGGAGCCACAGGGAGGAGAACTCAGGGCAGAAGACAGAATCACTTCATTTTCTGTTCTAGAGTTTTTGCAATGGGATGTCTGGAAATCACAGGGGTCTGCTAGAGCAAGAGGCCAGAGGCCCACAGAGTAACTGCTTTGATGGGGTGTAGCCACGTCTGTCTACCTCTGTCCCTTCAGGGTGTAGGCCACCATTGCTGTGTACATTTGCCCTTGGCCAAAGGATGGTTGTGGCCTGTAAATCTGTCCTAATCATAGAGAGTTGTTAGAGTACCGTCCAGTTTAACCACTGATCATAGGTCTCCATGATGTGTCACCCAGGAGACCAGGTGCTGGAACACATTCCTGCCCTCCACAAACTTACAGTTTAGATTGTGGAAATTGCATTGGGAGACCCCTAGTCATAATGAATCATCTGGCTGCCAGGAAGGTGTGTCTTCTTGGACTGCTTTAGGTCTGATGCTGTGGATATTGCTTCCAGAGTCTTGAGGTCACACTCCTTTTGTCCTCATGCATTCCCTGTAACTCCAGGTGTAGAGGGTAGTGGTATGAAAGATGCATATTGCCCATCTCCGCTTTTATGCTTTTATGCCAAGTTAAATGGCAGTGTGGTATAGAGGAAAAAAGGCTTTTGAGATGGTGCAATGCAGAATTTGAATCCCACACTTTCCCTTTCCTCCTAGGGAGATGGCTTAGTCCTCCTGGTCTCAGTATAATGTGCATCATGGAGGGTTGTTACCCAGGTCTTAGTATTGCAGTTGTAGCCTTTAGATGAGATTACAGTTGTGAGTTCTTGGGCAGTGCTTTCAGCTTAATAAAGACAGTTCTTGGTGCACAGAGGCAAGAGTACTGTGCTAGTTGTCCAGTATCTGGGTGACTTTACCAAAAACTGGGCTGTGACTTTAGTCAAAGTACTTAACTTTTGGCTCTCAGCATCCTAGTTTGTAAAATGAGGGTTTGTGCTACAGAGACTGTACGGTTTGTCCAGCAGGAAGATTCTGTGATTCATTCATTGTCATGGTCATCCATTGCCAATGAAACTTTATTGCCTTTCTCCTGTGAATAGTCAATACTCCCTGCTTTGCAATCTCCTTTCGTGGAGTTTCCCAGTCCTGAGCTCTTTGCAGTTTCCCCCTAGCATCCTAGTCATCCTCTGTCCTCACAACTAAGGTTCTTTTGTGTTGGTTTTTGGTTGTATTTTTTACTTCTTGGGGGTTTTGCTTCCATGGACATTTCCATCCTTTCTCTGCTATGTTATTTCCTATTCCGTTCTTTGATACTTTTTCTGTATTCCTTGACCCTTTGCAAAAAAAAGTGGCACCAGTGATCTTTATAAGCTTCTAGTATTATTTCCCCTCATTCTGTTGATTAAATTGTATGTTGACCACATCCTGAGTATATTCATAAGTTTACAACACAAGTGGTAATAAACACTAGTGTAATTGGCTTTAATACTTCTGGTATGTCTTCAGTGGGCAGGTCAGTCAAACCAGTCCCATTGCAGTTAATTCCAACTCATTGCAACCCTATATGACAGAGCAGAACTGTAGAACTGCCCCATAGGGTTTCCAATGATATAAATCTTATGGAAGCAGACTGCCATGTCTTTATCCATGGAGCATTTGGTGGGTTCCTACCGCTGACCTTTTGATTAGCAGCTGAATGCTTAACCACTATGCCACCAAAGCTTCTCATCAAACCGATAAGCACATATTTATCACTTTAAAATGGCAGCACACTTCTGCTGCATGAGGGTGGCTTCTTCATTGCTTCCCTCACAGCATGTTTATTTTCACTTCACTTAAACAGTCTTTCTTTCTGGAAGGCCATTAATGATGTGCTCAAAGCACAACAAATACTGAGTGCTTACTGTGTGCCAGAAAGTGTGCCAGCTGCTGGGAAGTTCATAGAAGTAAAAGACTTGCTCCTTGTTTTTGAGAAGTTTACAGTTTACTGAGGGAGATGAATGGGCACACAGGGAATTTCCAGTAATGTAATCAGTCCTCTGTAAGACTGAACACAGGCATTTGGAGAAAGCTACTTTAGTCCAAGGGGTAAGGAAAGGCTTCTTTCACTCTACACTGAGGCTGATTGAGCCATAGAATGTCCATGGAGTTTGGTTAAAGACAGACAAGCTGTTTTAGGAAGTGATGAATTTCCTGTCACTGGGGGGAGGGGGGATATTTTTGAGAGGATTTATGCAATTAATATGAATTAGCTAGATTATCTTTAAATCTTCTTTAATTCCTAAAAGGATTGAGACTCCCTGGACTAGCAGGTAATGAAAAAGTTCCTTAGGAGAATGGGACCTTGCAATCCCATTAACTAATGAGATGCTAGTTAAGCAGACAGCAGTGAAGAGAAACTCATGTGTGATGGGACAGAAGAAGTTAGAGCTTAGACTCTGACTGCTACTCAGATATGAGACCATGCACCTAGGATTCCAAGAGATGGATTTTGAAAAACCCAGATCTCTGGCCCGGTCTCAGCTCTTTAGCCACACTGATAAACTAGGACATTTCTATTGGGAGTTCTGTTTATTTTTTCACCCTTGAACATTCTACTGTTGGTGAACAAAGGATTCAAACTAAATCCCTTGGGCTCCAGTGTCTCACGGTGTTTTGCAGATGAACCCATGCTCCACTTGAGCCATGGCTTGGGTAGATTGAGAAAGTAGCTGCTAGTGCTGGTGGCGTATGGGCAAGTTCAGACAAACTCAGTCTTGTGTCAGCCTTATAGAAGCAGGGGATTAAGTAGGAAAATTTATATGGAATTCTACCTAACATTCTGGAAGTACGACAGACCTTCAATTCTTTGAACTCTATTAAAATGTACAAGTATCTTGCCCTGTGGAAGAGGGATTAAACCATATCAATTCACCATAATGTCTTCAAAGTGACCTTGGTAAAACCTGAATCTGATAGCACTTCTTTGCTTAAAATCCTTCTATTTTCCCTGGTTGCCTTAAGTAAGAAAACTGAACTCCTTAGTGGGGAAAATAAGACAGTTAATGATGAACAGCCCAGTCTCTAGAGTCCTATTGCTTGGGGTAAGTGTGATCTTGGACCAGCTACATAGCCTCTCTGTGCCTCAGTTTCTTCATCTGCTAACTAGAGATGATTATAATAGTGCTCACCTCATCAAATTGTTATGAGGATTAAATATGTTAATATATATCAAGCACATGGAGCAAGGCCTGGCACATAGCTCTCAGATGTTTTTATTACTGTGTTTCTTCTCCCACTCACTGAGAGCTTCTTGAGAACGAGGGCACGTCCTCTGTGTGAACATCCCCAATCCCCATCTCAGTGCAAGCCTGACACATAATATGTATGAGGTTTAAGAGCACACAGTCTGGAGTTTGACAGTTTGAGTTAATATACTGATTCCATCACGGGGCCATCAGCACAGTACTTAAACTTTCAAATCTTAGGTTTTTTTCTGTAAAATAAGGGGGATAAATGAGATATTACATGTAAAGCATTTAATTGAGCATAGAGCCTAGCACTAAAGCTGTTACCTTATAGTATCATTAGCGATCAATAAATGCTTGTAGAATGAATAGTCAAAGTGCTGATAAAAAAAATACCCAAATGTATCCACTTTCTCTGTGCCCTTCTTCCTCCCTCTTTGCTGCTGTGGCTAGCCAATTCCACTCACCTCGATTTCCATGTTGCATATCTAGGGATAATGAGGTCAAATGCTTACTTCCCAAGAGGACCAAGAAGATGAATGTTTGTGTTTATAAAGTTGCTCTGAGCAACCTGAGAAAAATTGGATTTGAAAAGTATTGTTCTCGTCATAATTATTAATTGATCTTCCAACCACTCATCAGTTGGAATATGACTGATCCACAGGCTCTGGAGGAAGATTTATCACTTGCCTCCCCAAACCTATGGATGTGCCTTTCATTAAATGCAATTATCTCCCAGCGAATGCACACATCTTGAGTCCAGCGCTTCTTACTCAATGAAATCATTAAACCTCTTTGCAGCAAGGAGCCGTCAAAAGCTACCTGATGAAAAATGACCATAGATTGGTATTTGGGTTTAATTATACAATATCTGCTTTTGGAGCATTTCAAGGATGTTATTCTGTTGTCTCTGCTACCTCTCTTATTTTTACCCCGCCCTCCCTTCTTGCTTTTTTAGGAAATAGACTACAAATGTATGAATTTCTCTGAGCCTCTACCAAGGACCACTCCTTAAAGCCTGCCTCCGTGGGCTGAGCATATTTGAGAGGGAGGGTGGCAGAGTCAGGCATGTGTAGGGTGACTATCTAGAGCTCTGCCCTCCTGAAAGTCCCACCATGAGAGTCTCCAAAGAGTTATGAGTCTTTGTGTCCCAGAGGCTACAATTAAACACATGACTCATTTTCCTTGGAGAGACTGTCAGAGACTTTTTCCAACAGCTCTTAACAGAGTAAGCAAAGAGAGGGTAAGGTATAAAATCAGTAAAGATCAAAGGAAGAAGTAAGGCTGAGATAAACCACACAGTAGGGAGACCCTGGGGCTCATTGTGAGGGGCAGGGGGAGAAGTACTAAAGAGAGAAAGGAAAATCACCGAAGATAAAATGTGCCCCCCTGAGCTTTGCCTCTGGCCAGCCTTAACAGGCCTGCCTGGAGAGCAAGCCTTACTGAGGAGACCATGGTATGGGCAGACAGAACAAACCACTTTGAAGAGGAACATTTTTGTGGGCTGAGTTCCACCAACAGTTGCCTTTGAGTCAGTTCTGACTTGTGGAGAATCCAAGTGTATCAGAGTAGAACAGTGCTCCATAGGGTTTTCAATGGCTGATTTTTCAAAAGTAGATTGCCAGGCCTGTCTCCCGAGGTGCTTCTGGGTAAACTTGAACCTCCAACCTTTCAGATAACAGCTAAGCACTTGCACCACTCAGGGACTTCTGATTTCCACCAGCAGTAGCATATTTTAGGATGTCCTGGAAGACCTAAGATTCAGGAGCAGAGGGAATTGATAACATAGGAAAAAAGAAGGAAATGGGGAAAACATTAATGAAAGGGTTTGTTTGGGATCAAGAGATGGAGTGTTTGGTTTCCCAGTAGCAAATCTCCAGACTACTCTGTGTATCTGGGACATTGTCCTAAGAACTGTGTTAAAATAGGAAATGAAGAGGTAGCTAAATCCTCTGTCTTCAAGGAGCTGATAAGCCAGTGGGGCTGATAGGATAACATTCTACATTGTACTAAGCAGAATACAAAAGTATATAACAGTCCCTGCCAATCTGAGGCATACAATCTAAATATTTCTTAGGAATTATTCCATGGTTACCAATCACATCTGGACTTAGTTGCCAGTATTACAATGAACACTCTTTAAAGGTAATATTTTAAAGAAAAACTTAGCACTCTTTATTTATCATGGTATGATTTTTTTCCCTAGGAATATCAATTTTATTGTTATCAATAAACAAGGATAAACTTTCTGAAAATGACAATAATAACACTTATAAGCTCATGTAAGTCAGAACATAGAGAATGTTAATTGCACCTGAGTTTAGGGCGCATTTGCCAGGTGCCAGGCTCTATTGTAAACCCTTTACACACATCATCTCATGCAATTTTCACAGCCTCTCTATGAGGTGGTTACATTCATTATTCTATAGATAAGGCTGCTGAGGCCCAGGGAGTTTAAATGACTTGTGCAATGCCCCTGTAACAAAGAGCCCTCCAAAACTAGGTGGCTTAAAGAAGGAGAAGGGGGAGGCGAGGCACAGTTGTAATAGTAGAGGAAGAAGAAGAAGCTGAAGCTTTTTCTCTGTCTTGAAGAAGGTGACTGCCGATTGTTTTATGCCAGTGAGTGGCTATCTTCCATGCAGCCATCCATGGACCCAGGCTGACAGTGGCTCTGTCATCTTCTAAGGTTACTTTGCTCCTAGACAATTGAACCAGCAGGAAAGGAGACATCAGAGAAGTCCAGAACCAGATTTGTCCTTATAATCAAGTGAGGCAAAAATTCCATGGCTTCGTGGGGTGCTGGGGAAGGCAGATCCTGGCTGGACAGCTACAGGTGAATAAAAAGTCCATTAAGGTGGAAGAAAGGGAGGACTGATTTTGATGGACAGCCACCAATAAGATCTGCCATTGTCCCTTAGCTACCAAGAGACATAGCTGGGACTCAAACTCTGGTCTCTCTGACTCTGAAGCCTGTTTATTATTCACTAGGCTGAACTGCCATAACACACATGAGCACTGAGGCCACAGCATAACAAAGTGCCTTTGGATAGTCCCTCAGGTACCACCGAGAACAACTACAGTTAACAGCGCCTCATTCTCTACCACACACATCTTTGATCCCATGCACCAATGCCGGCTGGCTGGGAAAGTTCTCTGTGCATTTTGACTTAAAGTGCAGGTGAGCAGGTTCTCAGGCGTTCTTTCTCAATGAGTGCTCCACCAAGCTTCGCTTTGATACTTATTCACAAGCAAAGTGAACATCAGCCAAGGGCAGTGGGATGTCTTCTTGAGTGATTTTGAAGAGAAGATAGATTCCATGATATCACATAGAATGTAGTCTTCAGTTCCCCTTTGAAAAACAAGCAGGCAATAAAAATGAGAAGCAGAAACATCAAGCTAAGGCAGCTCTGTGTGCATAACTTAAAAGGGCTTGGGGATGGGGGTGGGGGCTCATGTAATTACAGTGCAAAGTTTGGTTTTGCCAAATACTTCAGTAGAAAAAATAAGTTCCCAAGACCCAGGAACTTACTTGTCAACACATTACTTCACTTTTCACTTGATGAAGAGAATTTAGATTTTAAAAATCTATTGGCAAAGTACTTAAAGCAGTCAATTTCTCCTTTAGTTTGATTGCTATTAACAATTGTATGAAGTTGTAGGCCTGGGTCGGGGTCATGCCCTGATTGAAAGACGAAGAGATGGAGGCCAAAGAGCTTCTGGCTCCTTGTGTTCTTTCCATTCAGTGATGCTGGTTCTTTAGGTTTCTGTCATTTTTGCACCATGCTTAAGTGCATTGTACTTGTAAATATATTAAAAATCTTGATGTATATAGAAAAAATGAAACAATACTGATGTTAAGTCAGCAGATTATCATTCTGTCCACAAAGCAAATAACTTTACAAGTTATTTACAAGTACACCAACTCAAGCACATTGTGCTTGTAAATATATTAAAAATCTTGATGTATATAGAAAAAATGAAACAATACTGATGTTAAGCCAGCAGATTATGATTCTATCCACAAAGGAAATAAGAAGAATTTGAAGCCTTAAATGAGAAGTTGGCAACATGCAATTGTAAGAGGCACTGAGCTCCCAGGAGAAGCACTTCAGATGTCTGATGGACTTACCTGCTTAAGGTATAGCCATCACCTTTACAACACCAGAAGGGACCCATAGAACTTGTGAGTTTATAAACATTAATAAAAAGATTAGTCAGTACATAAACCCACACTGCAACATGAATTTTTTGTAAGTCATTGAGTAGCTGAAGTACAAGTGCAAAAAATACAACAACTTATCAATAGTACAATTTCACTATAGTACAATTTTGGAGATGCTCACCCATTATTTCTTCCAAGGTCATCACTATAACTTACAGAGCAATGTGAGGGTCTTGTCCCTTCCTGGGCCTGAGAAATCTCTTCTTTTGTATCATTTTCTCTGACTTCCAAAGTTAATTCTAACTTTCACCCAGCTCCTCACTGATGTGGTCACTTCTTAATCCAGACACTTTTGTTTCTCTATCTGCTGTCATTCAATAGTCCTGAGATGTTTGCCTTAACCAAACAGTCTTCATTAACTGTATTGCAATTGTTCTTCATTTATTTTTCATTCATTCATTCATCATAAAAATATTTATAGAGTGCTTAATCTACATCAGGGTCTCTCACCCTTGGCACTATTAACATTCAGGCCAAGTAATTCTTTGTTGTGGGAGACTGTCCTGTGCAAAATCACCCCAATTGAGCAACAGTGCTCTATGTCAATCACTCTTATACACACTGCAGTGCAACACTTTTGTGTGGCCTTTCATGCTGTGGTCTTGCAACTCCTATCAAAGTGATTGGATGGGACTGTGCAGATCGGGTAATTGTGGCCACCAAAGGAATTGGTCAGTTTTGCCATTCTGCTGGGCTTGAAATGAGCCACCCCAGAGGCAGGAAAGAGAGGATCCCACCACCACCAAAGAAGAAGAGCCAATGTGACCCTTGGATCCAGGATCCCTGCACTGAGAAGCTCCTGGAACCAGGAGACAGAGAGTCAGAGAGAGAAAGAGCTCGAGAAGCGGTGGCAGAGAAACAATGGTAGGAGATGGCGTAGTGGGCTTCCTTGCCCACGATGTGAGAAGGCTGAGTGCCTTTGGGCAGGAGGCTTGCTGGTGCAGTAGGGTGCCTTCGGGCACTTATTGGCAGAGCTAAAAGGGCTTTGTAACACTTGCCTGAGGATGGCAGAGGCTAAAGGGCCAGAGAGAGGCATGCCTGTGGCATGGCTGGGAAGAGGCTGTCCTGATGGAAGGACTATATCCTGAGTGTTTCTGAATCTGAATTGTAACCTGTTACTTCCCTAATAAACCCCATAATTGTGAGTATTGTCTGTGAGTTCCGTGTGGCTATTGCAATGAATTATCGAATTCAACAGAGAAGAAGACAGTGCCATGGGAGGGATGGTGGATGTCAGAATTGGTAAAGATGTCGAAGGGAGGAGGCTTGTCTGACCTCCACCTCATAGGAATCAGCCTTGGGCTGTTGATCTTGTTTCTCCTTCCCCCTAGTGAAGTTAGAGGAGGTCAGACACCGCCCCCATGCCATTTTTACAGACAATGTGGATGAAAGAGTGAATATAATCTCAAAATTGCATAAATACATGCAATATAAAATATTAATATAAAGAAAACATCTCCTTGGTTACTGTCCTAGGTGCCCTTACTGCTGTGAATGATCTACGTAAAATCTACTTCATGCTAGGTGGATACAGCCTCACAAGACTACAGGTGGTGGCAAAAGAAAGACTTTGTCTCTGGAAAGTTCTTCCTTTTTACTACAAAAGTACTTCTTCTCTGAAGTCATTCATCTGTTTGTGCAAAAAATATGTGTTGATGGCCTCTAGGTACCAGGCATGGTACTATGGTTGTTTTCTTTCTTGCTTTGATTAGCTTTACCCATAACCTGCATCATTAGCCACTGTTAGAGGTTTTAAAAGCTATCCATTTACAGCATCACGCTGCCTTCCTAGGTAATTTCTATTTAACTGCCAGGTACCCATTGCATATGGAATACACAGGAAGTCTAGAAATTCATGATTCAATCAAACAAAGATTAATCAGTGCATACTTTGTGTGTGTGTGTACTTTAGGTGAAGGTTTACAGAGCAAATTAGTTTCTCATTAAACAATCAATACTCATTTTTTTTTTTTTTTGTGACACTGGTTACCAACTCTGCAATGTGTCAACAGTCTCCCCTTCTCGAACATGGGTTCTCCATTTCCATTCATTCAGCTTTCCTGTACCCTCCTACCTTCTTTTCCTTGCCCGTGGGCCGGTGTGCCCATTTAGTCTCGTATACTTGATTGAGCTACGTGTATTATTTTTTTGTTTTATGGGTCTGTCTAATCTTTGGCTGAAGGGCGACCCTAAGGAGTGACTTCAGTACTGAGTTAAAATGGTTTCCAGGGGCCATTCTCTTGGGTTTCTCCAGTCTCCATCAAACCAGTAAGTCTGATCATTTTTTATGAGTTTGAATTTTGTTCTACATTTCTCTCCAGCTCTGTCTGAGTCCTGCTATTGTGATCCCTGTCAGAGTAGTCAATGGTAGTAGCTGGGCACCATCTAGTTATGCTGCACTGTCTGGAGGAGGCTGTGTTAGCTGTGTTCCATTAGTACTTTGGACTAATCTTTCCCTTGTGTCTTTGGTTTTCTTCATTCTCCCTTGCTCCAGACTGGGTGGGGCCATTAGAGTATCTTAGATGGCCACTCACAAGCTTTTAAAAAAACCTCAGACACTACTCACCAAAGTAGGATGTAGAACATTTTCCTTATAAACTATGTTATGTCAGGTGAGCTAGATGTCTCCCAAGACCATGATCCCCATCCCTCAGCTCAGAAACTTGGTCCCTTGGGAGTTTGGATGTGTCTATGAAGCTTCTATGACTTTGCCTTAGTCAGGTTGTGCTGGCTTCCCCAGTATTGTGTTCTATCTTACCCTTCACCAAAGTTACCACTTAATCTATTGTCTGTTTAGTATTTCCCCCCAACCCTTCCGTCCCTCGTAACCAACAAAGATTGTTTCTTTTTGAGTGTAAAGTTTTTCATGAGTTTTTACAGTAGAGGTCTCATACGATATTTGTCCTTTGGTGATTGACTTATTTCACTCAGCTCTGTAAGCAACTTTTAAGAGCCATGTTGCAATGAACATGGCTGTGCATATGTCTATTTGTGTGATGGCTCTTCTTTCTCTAGGATATATTGCTAGGGGTGGGATGCCTCGATCATATGGTATTTCTATTTCTAGCTTTGTAAGGAAGCACCATATCATTTTCCAAAATGATTGTATCATTTTATATTCCCACCAGCCGTGCAGAAAAGTTCTAATCTCTTTCAGCCTCTCCAATATTTGTTATTTTCTGTTTTTTTGATTCATACCAGTAATATCAGGGTGAGATTGTATCTCATTGTAGTTTTGATTTGCATTTCTCTAATGGCTAGTGATTGCGAGCATTTCCTCATGTGTCTGAATATCTTCTTTGGTGAATTATCTGTTCATATCATTTGCCCATTTTTTTAATTGGATTATTTGTCTTTTTGTGGTAGAGGTGTTGGATTTTTCTACAGATTTTAGAGATTAGACCTTTGTCCATATGTCATAGCCAAAAATTTTTTCCCAGTCTGTAGGTTGTCTTTTGGTGAATTCTTTTGATGAGCGTCAGTGTTTAATTTTTAGAAGATTCCAGTTATCTAGCTTCTCTTCTGGTCCTTGTGTATTGTTGGTTATGGTTTGTATCCTATTTATGTTGTGTATTAGGACTTCTAGCATTGATCCTATTTTTTATTCCATGATCTTTATAGTTTTTGGTTTTATATTTAGGTCTTTAATCCATTTGGAATTAGTTTTTTTATATGGTGTGAGTTATGGGTTCTGTTTCATTTTTTTACAGATGGACATCCAGTTTTACCAGCACTGTTTGTTAAAAAGACTGTCTTGTCTCCATTTAATGTACTTTGGGCTTTTGTCAAAGATCAGGTGACTGCAGGTGGATGGATTTACATCTGAGTTCTCCATTCTGTTCCACTGGTCAATATAGTTAGTACATACTCTTTGTGAGGTACATGGTGGAGAATAATGGGGTGTGTCTTTCACTTGACTGTGAACCATTTCTGAAGTTGGGACATTCTGTTTCAGAAGCATTTTGAGCATTTTCCAAGCAAATCAAGGTCTACAAGAGAGTAGGTGGTTACCACAAAGATGCATATCATCCATTGCCAGTGATGTAAAGTGTATAGGACATTAGAGAAGCGTTTTTTCCTCCCGCACTCCCAATTCTTCATTTTAACCTCATGTCCTCTTAACTTGGTCTTAGTTGCTATGGTGGATAAAAGATGTCTGTGCTGTATTTACCACTCCTCCCATCCAGAGGTGTAGTCTATTTCCTTTCCCCTTGAATCTCTTGGTGATGTCCAATAGAAAATGACAGAAGTACCCTGTGTAACTTCTAAGGCCAGTCCTTAAGAGTTCTGCAGCTTCTGGTTTCTTGCCTTTGGGATATATCCTTTGGGAATCCAGCTCACATGCTATAAGAGGTTCAAGCCAGGCAGAAAAGAACTGATGCTTTCTGATTGATAACCCTACCTGAACCCTCAACTGATAGCAAGCCCCAACTAGCAGCCATGTGAATAAGACTGTTTTGGTTCTTCCAGTTGTCCTAGAGCCCAAGCCAGTACCACATGGAGCAAAGATGAGCTGTCCCTGCCGAATCCTGCCCAAATTGCAGAACTGTGAGCAAACTGGTAATGTTTTTTCTTTTAAGCCACAGAGCTCTGGGTTGGGTTGTTACTCAGCAATAGATAACCAAAACAGTTGTGCCTCAAAATTTCTTTCCTCTGAACCTTTCAACTTCCTGTTCATTTGGAAGTCAAATGCTTATTGGCCCAGTTGACTGTCCCAGGCACAGGGATTTAATTTAGCAACTCAATCCAAGTTTTCTTCTCTCTCTTATGAATCATCTTGCTTTTGAGAGGGAAATAGACCACCCCTCATTACTCACCAGCTCGCTCTCCTTGCTCTCACCTGGGCCTAGATTTGGGCTACCAAATCCCCACTTTAATGGGCTAGTCGAAAAGATTGATTTTTCTAATTATAGAATCAATTTCTAGTAAAAAGAAAATGGGGGAACAAAAAACACGAAGAAACCCAAGAGTGCAATCCCTTGTTTTATAATCACAGAGGTGTTACCAGTGCAAGGTAGACTAAAGGTAAAAAATAACGAATGGTTACTAACACTCCTGTTGGGAATTGTAGTCCTAGCTGAAGGGTGCCAAAATCAGGAAACAAGTCATGCTGAGCTCCTGTAGGACTCTATATCACACATTGTAACAAAATGCCCTTGTAAGTCATTTTTAGGGGCCTCTGAATCCCTAGCTTTCAGCAAAGTCCTGTTGAGATGTTGTGTATGCTTTTCTTACATGAAATGTTTAATGGTCAACCTGCACCCCTTGTAGTAGTAGGCAAATGAATTTCCTCCCCCATTTTATTGGCAGTGTTTTGTGTTACAGTCATTTATACATATGGTGGACTTCTCAGCCCCTACTTCTTGCTACCGACCCACCCATTCCTGTCATGATGTTCGTTTGCCACATGCGGTACTGTGGTTCAGTAGAGAAACACAACTGATATGCCATCAAATTGCTCCTGACAGAATGGTTTTAAAAGCTTTTAGAGAGGATGTACAGGGAGAAGTTTTGTCTTCATGGAGTCACTGTGGCTCATCTGTCTGTATTAAATGTCTAACAGTTACACTGAACAAAAGTGACATTTTAAATAAGAGTAAGGACTGCTTAACTTTTTAATGTCATTCTTCAGAGCCAAGGACTTGATTTTTTTTTTTTTTTATTAAGGTACATAGCTCAATTTGCAATACAGGCTTTCTTCCTTTCTCCTCTCATTCTTCCATTGCTAATGTCTAAGTGTCTCTATTTCCAGCTTAGTTGGTGGAATCTCTTTCTCTTGAGATGTTGGGAGAGTCTTTTTTTTTTTTTTAAAGGCATTGATAGCCTGATTTCTGCTCAAGGAGCCCTGGTGGCTCAATGGTTAAATGCTCGGCTGCTAACCAAAAGGGTGGTGGTTCGATCCCACCATGGGAGACAAGACCTGGTAATCTGATTCCATAAAGATTACAGCCTAGAAAACCCTACTGGGCACTTCTACTCTGTTGCATGGGGTCAATAATACTATGAATTGAAAACTGACTCCGTGGCATCTAATAACAACAGTCCTGTCTGGAGAAGTCCCTGTGTAGCACAAATGGCTAAGCACTCAACTACTAACCAAAAGACTGGCGGTTCAAACCAACCCAGAGGCACCTTGGAAGACAGCCCTGGTGATCTGCTTCTGACAAGTCACAGCTTTGAGGAACCCTGTGGAACAGTTGTACTCTACGCACATGGGTCACCATGAGTTGGAATTGACTTGACAGCAAATAACAACAACATCTCTGTCTGAAGGCAGGGGCTGGAAGGGGATCATTAACAGCAGCAGTAGCAAAGACTGCTGAGAGTACAGGAAAGTCGAGGGGAGGTGGGGTTATCAAGAGAAGCACAAGGAGCTGGGCATTCATAAGTCAATAGTCAGGACAACAAAATCCAAGAGAACACAAATGGTAGATACCACTGATCCAAGTGGCATGGCCCAACTGGAAGGCCCCTAGGAATGGAGAGGCAAAATGAGGCAGGTGCTGAGACATCCAGGTGAACAGTCCTGGAATGGGATGGTGCAGGTGGGAGAGCAGGAGAGCTACACTAGAAGCAAATGCTGGGCTTTGACACCAAGACCACAGTTGCAGGCTTTTACTTTGTGAAATTTAATTCTAGATGGGTGTGGCTTTTCCCAAGGAACTTATGCCAAATTTAGGTTCTGTTCCTCTGTGGCTTTGAAAGTGTGTGAAGTTATGCTATAAATGGTAGTTGCCATTAAGTTCTGTGAGGGAAACCTTTCTTCCATTAAAAAATAAAACCCAGAATCTTCCAGGCTTAGGGTTGGGAAGAATATTTCCGGGTGAGGAGTGGAGTTTGGCACAGTGGCCTCTTCTCTGACCTGAGTGTGATGACCCCTGCAGACCCTGTCCTGTCACAGCCTCATGGTGCACCTACCATCTGTTAAGTGGACAGAAATCCTTTTCAGCTTATGGATCGTTAGCACTGCTGAGCAAAGTGCAATTTATCAAATTAAAAAAAAAAAAGTACTAAAAAACCTTAACAATCAGAGATAAAATACATGTTTCTGTTCTTGTTACAAGCATCTTGTTCCTTGACTACTTCTTGCTTCTATACTAGTCACACTCTCACTAACATATTTAGCAGTATAGAACGGCGTGGGCACACACACAATAGCCATTCCTCAAGGCCCTACTCAAGTCACACTTTCCATGTCCTCCTTAGCCAGTTATGGTTCCTCCTTCCTCTGTATTAAGACTTTTCTCTACTCACAGACCCTGTAGTTCTCCAGGCATTAAGCAATGGGGAATACTGCCTTTGTATGCACTGCTGATGTATCATGTCTATGTAACTGCTGACCTGGCAGCGCTGATCAAGGGGAGTGCCTACTTAGGCAGTGGAATTGCTAGCAGCTAATTCCTTTCCAAGTCATGTTGTCTGACTAGCTTTGCCTAAAGATCTTCAACTATGGATTCAGGGAAAAATCAGTTAGACTGAATAAGCAGAATTAAAAACAAAATCAGTGTATTCACTTTCTTAAAACATATTAAACAATGACCTATGATCCAAATGATTAATTACAATGGCCATAGTCAGGGCAACTTCTTAGACATAGCCAAACACCTCGCAGGACAAAGTTCCTAGGCCGAAAGGTGAAGGCCCATAGACTCGAGGGACATCTCTGTCAATGGATACAACATAGTTCATAAACACAAAGTTCTGCTTCTTACTTTGGTGAGTAGCATCTGGGATCTTAAAAGCTTATGAGTGGCCATCTAAGATGCAAGTATTGGTGTCTTCCTGTCTGGAGCAAAGGAGAGTGAAGAAAACCAAAGACTCAAGGGAGCAATTAGTCCAAAGGACTAATGGACCACCTAAACCACAGCCTACATGACCAGAGACCAGAAGAACTAGATGGTGCCCAGCTACCACTATGGACTGCTTTGACTAGCCTCACAACAGAGGGTCCCAGACAGAGGGAGAGAAAAATTGTAGAACAAAAAATCAAATTCACAAAAAAGGAATTTTGTGAATTCAGAAGGAACCTCTGAGACATTGGCCCTAAGACACCCTTCGGGGCTGGAACTGAAGCCATTCCCAGAGACCGCCTTTCAGCTAAACCATAGACAGGCCCATAAAATAAACAATAACACCCGAGATGAAGGTGCTCCTTAGAACAATCAATTATAGGAGCTCAAAATGGCAATATTTGCCCAAAAGCAAAGATGAGAAGGCAGGAAGGGGTAGAAAAATCACAACAAAAGGAAAACGGGGAACCTAGGGTGGAAATGGGGAGAGTGTTGACACGTTGTGGGGAATGAAACCAATGTCGTCGAAGACTTTATGTACAAACTGTCGAATGGGAAACTAATTTGTTCTGTAAACTTTCACCTAATACACAATTAAAAAAAAATTTAAAACATGATTAATTACAATTTTAAGGCACCATTAAGATCTTTGTTTAACACAGAAATGTGTGCCTGAAAGATAGTAGTGAAACCCAAGTTGTCCACCCAGCCCTGTTCTTCGTCTTCTGCATCCCACCTGTCCTGCTGGCTTCTTGAGTCTTGTGCTGCTCATCCCCAGGCTCCAGAGGCTCTCAGAAAACATTTGATCAGAGGCTAGATTCTTGTGGTGAGGTGATTTCTTCCCATACCACAGAGAACCTTTTTTGAAGTGGTCATGCCTGCCTTGCCACTGCCAACACTGACATTGCTGTGGCATTGCCTTCATTTTGGTTTCATGTGGGGACATCACACTGTAGTAGGCTGAGCGCAGTGTCTCTCTCTGTGTATTTCTCTGTCTCTGTCTCTCTCCCCTCTACTCAGTATCTCCTCCCAAAGCTGTTCTTTCTGACTTCTAAAGGTCCACCTAGAATTCTGGTCCTCTCAGGGATTCCAGCTTTGGTCTTCCGGCTACAGGGTCATGATCTCATGGATCCTATTATGGACTGAATTGTGTCCCATAAAAATATATGTTGGAATCCTGATCCCTATACCTGTGGCTGCAGGGAATAGTGTTTTCTTTGATATGTTAATGATATGTCAATATAAGGTGTGTCTTAAACTTAATCACTTTTCAGCTATAAAAAGAGCAGATTAGTAACAAAGAAAAAGCGATCACAAACTAGGGAAGACAGAGGCCCATGTGAGGATCGTCAAGGAACCCAGGAATGCTGTATCTTCCCCCAGAGCCTACAGAGAGAGAGAGCTTTTCCCTAGAGCTGTTGCCTTGAATTTGGACTTACAGTCAATTAAACTGTGAGAAAATAAGTTTCTGTTCTTTAAAGCCACCCACCTGTAGTGTTTCTGTTTACAGCAACACTAGAGGTCTAAGACAGGCCCTATCTCTCTTCTTCAGCCCTGATTACTGCATAGGTTGCCTGGTTGCTGTATGCTGGCCTCACGTCTTCCCTTTCAGGAAGTGACAGAAACTGAGGCTGCTGGGGCAGATCTTTGGGGTCAGAGTGGGAAAAGCCCCGATCGTCACACCAAGGAATCTTAGCTTCTTAAGGTGATGCAGAGCCTCTGTTTCTCTTGTATTTTCAATTCCAAGCCTCGACTCTGAGGATTCTCAGATCTTGGAACCCATGTGGTTTGGAGAATAGCTTACACTCTTTCAGGGTATCGTTTGGGGAAAAACCGCAAGGTATGATCATTGCATTTAAATTAATACCGGTGTTGCCTCAGAGCACTATACCCTGTAATTGCCTACTTAAGGCAGAATGCAAAGCTGGAACAAAAACATCTCCTTTTTTCCCTTTGTGCTTCTGAGAAGGGATATTTACACTGGCACAGTACATTTTTATTCAACTTGGGAAAATATGCCACCTTTTCGTTTTCATGCAGATCACGGAAGCTTTTGCTCTTTAATGTTAGGTGTGATAGCCAGTGGGTAGTGTTAGGGCACACAGAGGGAACCAATCCTGTATTAGTCTTGCCTTTTAAAGGTGAAGCTGAAAGCTTCAACATAGTTGGCCTTCTAGAATCCATAGAGGGCAAGCCTGAGGCAAAAGTGAAGAGCTGGGGGCACTTCTCTGTGGGCCCACTTTCCTCTCTCTCCCTCTGCCAGGCCCCTGCCTCCGTGCCTCATTGCTGGGCAGTTTCCTCTCAGACTCTGGCCTGCAAGCTGCACAGAAGCCCATGTATGCTTCTACTGCACTCACCTATGCTTTCCCTCCAAGCCGACCTGCAATGTCTCTTCCCCTGTAATAGTGATGTTAAGACTGCTTGTCCCTTTCTTATTCATCTAGCTCAAGTTTACACCAAACCTAGGCGTGTGTCCACAAACGGAATGTGGTTCTCCTGAGTGGATGGGCACGGTTTCTCTTGGTCGGCAACTTGATGTGACATGTACAGTCAAGAGCTTTGGACCAGGAGTTCTGGCACTAACAGACTGTCACTTCTTTTTCAGGCTCAGCTTCCATAGCTATAAAATGATTGTGAAATACACAGTAAGAACCACAAAACAGAATTTATTTTCTTACACATCGGCCCTGGAACTGTAATGGTGCCCCACAGATTTCTTCCCAGATTGCTCTGAACCTTCCCCAATGTTTCGCATACGCGCTGTAGGAAAGTCTCATCTTGGCAACACAAGCCCTCTGCCATTGTCTTATTACTTCTTGCACTTCTCACTCCGGCCCTTGCTAATGCCTAAAGTGGCAGCTATGCCACCAGCATCCGTGGCATGCATTGATGGCTGAGCCTCACTAAAGTCCCCATTATTCCTGCTGATCCTGATTTCTGTGTCATGGCTGGTGGCATCCGATGTTTTTGGCAAGAATTGCTGAGCCTGATGTCTGGGGTACCGCTGGTGCCTCTGCCAGCACAGTTTCTGCTGCCAGTGCGGCCTCTTCTGTTGCCAGTTCCACCCCTTTCATCTTCAGCCTGCTGTCACCAACACTGCTGCTGCCACCACCAAAATCACCGAAGCGACTGGCCCTGTGGCAGCTGACAACTTCCCTCTTGCTCTTTTATCGCTGCACTACTCTAGGCCTCAGGCAAGGGTCCAGGGGGCTGGGCCAGGTGGCAGCCTGACCATTTGTATCCCTCCCTCCCTGGAAAACAAGCCAGAGACACACACAGGGTAGAGCGGTATAAAAGGCAGTGAGCAGTCAGTCAAGAGATTTGGGGCATACTATTTTTTGCCTTTCTAGGCTGTGGTTTTCTAAGATTAATTGGACAACTTGATCCCCAAGATCTCTTCAAAACTGCATAGTCTATGAATCTTTTTAACAGAGAACAGGACCTCAGAATGCATAGCGTAAGGCAGATAGTAAGCTTTGACAGAGCCTAGAGGAAAACAAGGAACCCTGGTGGTGCAGTGATTAAGAGCTTGGCTGCTAACCAGAAGGTCTGCAGTTCGAATCCACCAGCTGCTCCTTGGAAACCCTGCGGGGCAGTTGTACTCTGTCCTATAGGGTCACTAGGAGTCAGAATTGACTAAACAGCAGTGGATTTGTTTGTTTGTTTTGTTTTGTTTTTTGGGTAGAGGAAAACCAAGATCTACTGATATTTTGTTCTGTGGCATTTCTTGCGTGAGCCTGAGCGCCCTGTCGTAGACATGCATTTGTGTCCATGTGCTTGTGTATTTATATGCATGTGTGGGTTTTCTGTATCTTATGTTTCTACTACAAACTTTTTAGAGCTGGCGCTAGTTCTAATTATATGAACTCCCAAGCACCTACCCTGATGCCAAGCTGTGGGATTCCATCAACTTTTTTTAACCTAAATTTTATTTGTTTAGTTGTTGATAGCAAAACATACCTCAATTCAACAGTGTTTACATGTACCATGTAGTGACATTGATTACATTCTTCAAGTTGTGCAACCATTCTCACACTCCTTTTCTAAGTTGTGCCTCCCTCATTAACATAAAGTCACTGATTCCTAAGGTTGCTATCTAATTTTTCAAGCTGCTGCTGCAATTGGATTCCATATAGATAGTTCTTAAAAGTGCATAATGCTCAAGGGAGACATTTTTTACCATTTAAGCTAAATCATTGTTTTGTTTTAAGGAGACTTCAGGGGGTATTTTTGGTTTAAGTTTTAAAGATTATCTCAGAGCAATAATTTCAGGGGTTCATTCACCCTCCAGAAAGTCTGGAGTCCATGAGAATTTGAAATTCTGTTGTACATTTTCCCCCTTTTGATCAGGATTCTTCGAAGGAATCTTCGATCAAAATATTCAGTAACAGCACCATCCAGTTCTTTGGTCTCATGGCAAAGGAGGTAGTTGTTTATGGAGGCAATTAGGCACAGATTCCATATCTTCCTCCTACCCCTGGCTCTCCTTCTTCCTCTGTTGTTCCAGGTGAATAGAGACCAATTATTGTGTCTTGGATGGCCACTTGCAAGGTTTTAAGACTCCAGGTACTATGCAACAAACTAGAAGATAGAACAGAAGCACTAAGCACATTATTAGGCCAATTAACTAGGATGTCCCATGAAACATGACCCTAAACCTCCAACCAAGGAACCAAATCCCATGAAGTGTTTGGTTGTAATATAAGTAGCCTCTGCAGCTACTCTTTTTTTTTTTTTTTTGTCATTGTTGTAACCATATCTATCACACAACTTTTGCCAATTCAACTTTTTACATGTGTACAACTTATTGACAGCAATTGGAATAATCAGCTGTGCAACCCTACCCATAATCTATGTGATTTTCCATCACCATTAACCCCCATGTTCCCCCTGCCTCCCACCCCTGGTAATCACTAATAAAATTTGGCCCCTATACATTAGCCTTTTATTGTCTTTTTATATAAGTAAGGTCATACAATATTTGTCCCTTTGTGATTGACTTATTTCACTCAGCATAATGTCTTCAAGCTACACGCATATTGCCGCATGTATTAAGATCTCATTCTTCTGCTGGCTAAGTAGTATTCCGTTTCATCTACATACCACATTTTGTTTATCCATTCATCTGTTGATGGGCATTTATGTTGTTTCCATCTTTTGGCTATTGTGAATAGTACTGCAGTGAACATTGGTGTACAAGTCTCTTTGTGAGTCTCTACTTTCAAATCTTTTGGTTATATACCCAGGAATGGAATTGCTGGGTCACAGTGGTTAACAGCTGGGCTGCTAATCAAAAGGTTCGAATCCACCAGCTGCTCCTTGGAAACTCTATGGGGCAATTCTACTCCATCCTATAGGATCGCTATGAGTCGGAATTGACTCAATGGCAACGGCAACAGGTATGGTAGTTTTATTTTTAGTTTTTTGAGGAACTGCCACCCTGTTTTCCACAATGGTTGTACCATTTTGCATTCCCACCAGCAATGGATAAGGGTTCCAGTTTCCACACATCCTCACTGACATTTGTTATTTTCTGTTTTTTTAATCTTAGCTATCCTAGTGGGAGTGAGATGGTATCTCACTGTGGTTTTGATTTCCAGCTCTCTGATGGCTAATAGTGTCACTGTGAGTTGGAATCGACTCTATGGCAAAGGGTTTGGTTTTTGGTTTTGGATGGCTAATGACAATGAGCATCTTTTTATGTGTTTGGTGGCCATTTGAATGTCCTGTTTGTCTATTCAAGTCTTTTTCCCATTTTATGATTGGGCTATTTGTCTTTTGTTGTTGAGTGGTCAAAGTTTCATATATATTTTAGTTATTAGATTCTTATCAGTTATATGGTTTCTGAAGATATTCTCCTAGTTGGTAGCTTGTCTTTTCACTTTTTTGGTAAAGTCTTTTGATGAACAAAAGTTTTTAATTTTTATAAGGTCCCATTTATTTATTCTGTCTTTTGCTGTTTATGCTACTGTTATTGTATTAGACAGCCAACTCTTAAAAGCTAGACCTGACAGTGTTGCCCCTGCATTTTCTTCTAAGAATTTTATGGTTTTAGTTTGCACATTTAGGTCCTTAATCCATTTTGATTTTGTTTTTGTGTGTGATGTGAGACATGGATCCTATTTCATTATTCTGCATCTGGAAATCCAATTTTCCCAACACCATTTATTGAAGAGACTCTTCTTTCCCCATCAAACGGACTTAGCATCCTTGTCAAAAATCACTTTACCGTAGATGTGTGGGTTTATTTCTGAACTCTCAATTCTATTCCATTGGTCTAGGTGTCTGATATTATACCAGTACCAAGCTGTTTTGATTACTGTAGCTGTATAGTGTGTGTTAAAATCAGAAAGTGTGAGCCTCCTATTTTGTTCTTCTTTTTCAAAATTGTTTTAGCTATTTGAGACCTCTTGCCCTTCCATATAAAGTTGAGGATTGATTTTTCCATTTCTGTAAAGAAAGCTGTTGGAATTTTGATTGGGATTGCATTGAATCTATAGATTTCTTTGGGTAATATTGACATCTTAATAATGTTAAGTCTTCCAATCCATGAGCATAGAACATTTTTCCATTTATTTAAAGTCTTCTTTAATCTCTTTCAGCATTGTTTTATAATTTTTATTGTATAAGTCCTTTGTGTCCCTGGTTAGATTTATTCCTAGGTATTTTATTCTCTTAGATGCTATTGGAAAAAGAATTGTTTCCCTAATTTCCCTTTCAGATTTCTCATTGCTGGTATGTAGAAACCCAGCTGATTTTTGTTTGTTAACCTTGTACCCTGCAACTTTGCTAGATTCTTCTACTACTTGTAGAAGTTTTCTTGAGTACTCTTTGGGGTTTTCTAATTATAGGACCATATCATCCACGAATAGAAATAATTTTACTTCTTATTTCCTAATATGGATCCCTTTTATTTCTTTTTCTTGTCTTATTGCTCTGGCTAGGACGTCTAATACAATATTGAATAGAAATGGTAAGAGCAGGTGGTGACAGGTTGGCAGTGATGACAGCAGCACTGGCAAAGTATCAGCCCTGTTGGTGATATGGCACTGGCAATGGCTGAAGTATTGTTGGTGGCATTGATGATGGCTTAGGTGACAGAGGGCCATTTTCTTAGAAATTGTGCTTTTGGGGGTATCCTTGCAATCTTGAGACGTGAACAGTTAATTTGGCTTGGTGTCCCAGATAATTGCTTAAAGGGTCCTCCTCCCTATATTTTTATTCTTTCTCAATATTTGCCATCCTGCCTCTCCTGTGTACCATTTCCTCAGGGCAATGACAAAAGATGATCAGTGGCTTTAATTAGATTAAATCAATGCCTCCTGAAATGTTACCCTCACAAGTAACATAATGCCTCACACTGGTTAAAATGCACTCAGTGGTCCTCAGAAAGTAGTGGGGATTGTGCTAGGTGTTGGCTAGTTTGGAGGGAGGGGTCTGGTCTTTTTTGGGAAGAGCAGCTGCCCGTTTCATCTGTGCATCAGATCAGTCTTCCTCTCCTGCTTCCTCTTTTTCCTCACTGCTTCCTCTTTCCTGACTTTTTTCCCTGTGGACTAGGTAATTAGCACAACACATATCACACGAATGAGGCTTTATGCGTCGTGTAAAAGAGTAGATGAGTGGGAAACATGGAGAGAGAAAGGAGGAGGAGAAGGGAAAATCTTTTTGTGAAGTCATTTGAGACCTAGGAAGCATTGGGGATTGAGTAATAATATTACAATGGTTAAATTGCATAATTTTCCCTGAAATAGGAGAAATATAGTGTAATGACGATAACACAGGCCTTTCAGACACACCGTTCAACGTTCAGGTTCCCACCCTGACTCTCCACTTCCTAGCTGTGCAAACTTGGGCAAATGACTCAGCCTTCCTGTGCTTCAGTTTATTCATCTATAACATGGAGAAAATACTAGTGTCTATCTCCTAGGATTGTTAAGAATATTTAAATGAAGGAAGGCCTAGAATAGTGCCTGGCACATATTAGTGCTCAGTAAATCTCAGCTAAGACTCAGAAATTTGCTCCTATAATTATCAATTATTATTTAAATATTGTCACCCACACTTAGTTCTGCAGTTTATTTGGTTTGATTATTTATGCATTGGCTCTTTGGCTATGAAGTATTTGTTTTTGCTTTTTTGCTGGTGGTATTTTAGAAAGATATAAAATGGCAACACAGAAGGGCTTCTAGCTATTGAAAAGGCGAATTGCCTGTTGTTTTAATTAGAAGAGATATTTTCAGGTAGTGCCCCAAAGAATGCAATGATGTTTTCAAAGAGCTGCTGCTAATGGGGAAATATCTTATCGTGTGGGTTTCCACGATGCCAAGAGTCAAGTTTCAAGAATAAGCTGAGCAAGGAGATATATTCTGAGCATTGAATGTGATTATAAGGAGAAGGAAGCCTGAAAACATGTGACATTAAAGTCATTTTCTTAGGGACAGAAAGTCCTTTTCTATTAGCTCTTCTGATCATGTACGTCTTTTCAGGGATCCCTGGTGGCTTTTTGTGTTTGTCAGAATAAATCAAAGTATGCTGAGAAACCAGCTAACTTCCAATCCCAGTGACTTAATACCACAAAGATTTATTTCTCATTCGTGGTACCTGTCCAGTGGGAGTCACCTGGGGGCCTGGGTAATGGGATCTCTCCTCCACATCGTCATTCAGAGATCCAGGCTGATAGCACCTCCATCATTAACAATAGCCATTCTTAAGCTTTATGGATGCTGTCACGTTCTTAAAAAAATATATTGAGGACCCCAAGGAGCTTTTGTTTAGGTGGGTTATGTCTGTAGACATTTACCATATTATAAATTAAAAGAGATTTTCAAAACTATTTTTTATTAAGTCATTTAAAAACAATAATAAATCTGCTATATGTTAATATAAACAACATTTTTATGGGTAATATCCATATTTTAAAAAAATAGTGAATAGCGTGGTTTTGTTTTACATTTCTATAAATATCTTAAATGTTTAGTTTAATAAAAGACAGCTGGATTCTAATATCTGCTGGTGCATTCAATCTATTGAAATACACTCTTTTGCTTGCAGTGTGTATAGAGAACCTGGTTTCTCAGGAAAGAAAGAAGTCTAGGATGCCTGAAAGGACCTTGAGAAATCTCAGGGGTCCTCAGATCTCTGTGAGAACTGCTGATCTAGAACATCCTCAGACACTGTGACTGAGAACAAGACACGTGCAAAGTTGTTTGCTAGCCCTTTAAATACCTCAGTTCAGAAGTAGCATAAGTCACTTTTGCCTGTCATCCATTGCCTAGACACATGATTAAGCAACTTCACGAGGACTTGGATATATGGAATATTTGATGATAACCACTGTTTCTGCCAGAAAATTGCCCACTTGATACAATTCTTGGTAGCCCTGCATCCTCGCTCCCCCAGTATTACTTGCTGGCTCATGACTCATTACTTTCCTTAAAAGCTGATGTGTAGGGTTTAGAAATCAAATTCTATGAAAGTTAAGAAAACAAGATATCAAGGAGAACTGAGATAAACTGGGAAGACTTGAGCTGCCCTTATTACCGTTATGTGACACACTATTCTTGTTCTTTCATCTTTGTTATCTACCCCGCTGCGGTTGCTGCTGTACCCTCCTGGACTATTCTGATCCTCTTAAAAGTAAAAGATGATTGGTACTGGGTATCTTTTTCTGTACACTCAGATTCAAAGTCCATGGTTTGCCAGCCAGCCATTCACATTACCTGTTTCCTCAGAATTCTTCTTGCTTGCACATTGTTCTGCATACCACGTAGAGCCCATACACCTTGGGCTTGTGGGACTTCCATTCTCCACATCTGTCCGGGAGCCTCTCTGCCAGTCTTCCACCATCCAGTGTTCTAGGCCATTATTGCCCAGATGTTCATGTGCATATGAATCACCTGGGGATCCTGCAAATGCAGATTCTGGCTAGGTAGTTCAGGGTGAGACTGAGATTCTGCATGTCTAACAAAGTAATACCAGTGCTACTGGTCTTGGGACCATACTTTGAGTAGCACGGCTTTAAACTCAATCTGAACACATATCCTCTGAGGAATCATTCCTCTCCATGGCTGCACCTCTTATTCCAGAAGAGACTTCAGCTACTCTGTCCCTTCCAGCTAACCATTCAAAACTCATTTTAAATCCCATCCACTTTAAATTTTTATAAATTTTGTATCATCAGTGTACTGAAGGTGCTCAACTCTTTGAGATATAAATATGACAGTTTTCATTCTTCTAAAAGCTGCCCAAACTTTTCTATGATGACTTCCCCTTTCCTACGTTACTGTGGCTCTCTTAACAAAATTTGACCAGAGTCTATACTTTTTCCGTTGGTTTCATTTGCTTTGAAATAAAAACTTCGTTGACGGTTCAGTCCTATATTTGCTTCAAAGCTGTTCATCTCTCCTTTGTGTCTGGGCTAGCACCTCATTGTTGCTCTAGGTTTGGGATGGAAGGGAAGAAGGGCAGCTGGGTCTGTCTCATGCATCACTTCCCATTTTCATACTGTACTAGTGGAGTGAAGAAAATGGAGAAGGAATAGACCAGAGTCTCCTTATTTGACCTGGCCTAGTTTCACTCTTTGTGGTTAGCCATGACAGCTCTTCAGGCTCCTGTCTAAGTGATCAGCACAGGCAGGTGTCCAGCACCACATGTTGCTGATAGGGGGTACATCTGTGAACACCTACCTAAATGTGGTCATGCCTTTGACCACATACTGCAGTTGGTATCACTGCTCTTCTCTTTTGAGCTGGGACAGTTTTAGAAACACTGAGGTCCCCAAACTTACCTTCTCAAGCTTTTGCATACAGGCAAATTCCTACATTCCTGCTTCTCTGGAATGAGGCACTCAATGAAAGGGAGAGGGAAGACTGGCGCTTCTTTGACTGCCCTTCCCCATCATCATGTCTTCTGTCTCCAGTTCTGGTTTTCTCATGCAGGTAGTTCAAGGGCAGCCAGCCGAGCTAATCCATATACATAAGAGGGGATGAGTGAAGCAAAGACAAAGAGCTGTTTAATAAAGACTACAGTTTTTAAGGAAACCTGGGTGGTGCAGTGGTTAAGTGCTAAGCTGCTAACCAAAAGGTCCACAGTTTGAATCCACCAGGCACTCCTTAGAAACTCTATGGGGCAGTTCTACTCTGTCCTGTAGGGTCACTATGAGTCAGAGTCGACTCGATGGCAATGGGTTTTTGGAACAGTCTTTTGAAAAAATGGTCCTACCTTTCTCTTCACTCTGCCACTTACATTGAGAAGGAAGGCAGGAGGGTGATTGATGTGAGGGATAGCTCTTTGGCAATTCTCAGTAAGCCCAGCAGGAACAGGGCTGTCCCACAGATGATGGGCCCCTAAACGTCAGCTGTAGGAAACTTAGTTCCTTTATTCACAACATTGAGACTCAGACACAATTGCAGGGAAACTGGAAAAATCCCACTTGGCTGCCTCCTAGATTTGTGTATGCATTGCATCAGATCTGATCATCAGTCGAGTGGAGATTCGTGACCATTTTTTTTTGTTTGTTTATCAAACCCATAACAGGCAAAGCTTAGGCAAATGAATGGTTTCTATTTTTTTCTCAGCTCTTCTGGTGCTGTGTACACTGCTGGAATCAGGCCGAGGGAAGGTAGTCATTCTCATTTGCTAACACCTGCTGTGTCTGAGAATGTTTTGATGCAATTATGGGAGAAACAGGCATGCTAGTACTGTGACTGTGACGTTTGCTCTCACTTTATGCACTTGGGTTCACAGATGCAGATCCCCACAATTTACTGGTGTCCCACACCTCAGTTCGGCAGCTGCATGAGGTGATGAGTGAGAAGGCTGTGCTTGCCTTAGCTGGGGCAGTTCCCTAATAGACAGCAAGGCAGCGAGACTGGGCAAGGAGTTTCCCAATTCTCTTTCACTTCTATTGGAATTCAGGGTTTTTTTGTTTTTTATTTTCTTTCTATGCTATGTAGTTTGCTGAGCTTCTCATAAGATTTCAAATATGAAATTGACCCATCAAACAAGTAAAAAAAAGCTTAAAACATATATTTTTCCATAATATATATGATAGGTATATAATTAATACATATTATATATACATACATACATACATATACATATATACATACACATACATAAATGTACATAAATGTATGTGTATGTATATGTATGTATTTGTATGTAGGTATATATGGAGCCCTGGTGGTACAGTGGTTAAGAGCTCTGCCGCTAACCAAAATGTCAGCAGTTTTAATCCACCAGCCACTCCTTGGATACCTTTTAGGGGCAGTTCTACTCTGTCCTATAGGGTCAGTATGAGTCCGAATCGACTCGACGGCAGTGGGTTTGGATTTTATATATATATATATATATATATATATATATATATATATATATTCAACCTCGTCATCCAGCATCACTTCCATTGTGGTGCTTTTGAATACAAATGTCAGAAATAGCCCGTTCCATCTGGTTTATTAGGAAAACCAAAAAAAAACAAACAAAACACACCAAACCCATTGTCGTTGATTCTGACTCATAGTGACCCTATAGGACAGAGTAGAACTGCCCCAGAAGGTTTCCAACGAGTGGCTGGTGGATTCAAACTGCTGGCCTTTTGGTTAGCAGCCATAGCTCTTAACCATTTCACCACCAGGACTCCAGTTAATGATGAAACAAGGAGGATTTCAGGGAGCAGGCTTGCCCCTGGGTCTGTGCCCTCATGTGCCAATCTTCTGCATCAGTGACTTTCAACCATTTTGGCTCAAACACATACCCTGAAAGAGTTTTGAGATACCGTGTACTATCTCACACGTTTCTTTAAGTAAACTTTTCATTTTTAGATATTCATAGATTCACATGCAATTGTAAGAAATAATATAAAGAGATCCTATAACCCTTCTTCACCCAGTTTTCCCCCAAATGGTACCATCTTGCACAACTCTAGTACAATACAACCAAGATATTGATATTAATGCCATCAAAATATAGAATATTTCCATCACCACAAAGATCCCTCATGTTGCCTTTTTATAGTCACGCCTGCTTCCTCCCACCTTCAACCCCTTCAACCCTTGGCAAACACTAATCTCTTCTCCATTTCTCTAGTTTTGTTATTTCAAGAATGCTATATAAATGGAATCATACAATTTTAACATTTTGGGAATGGCTTTTTTCACTTAGTATAATTCTCTGGAGATTCATCCAGGTTGTTGCATGTATCAGTAGTTTAACCATTCACCAGTTGAAGGATATCTGGGTTATTTCCAGTTTTGGGCTATTATGAATAAAGTTACTAAAGACATTTGTGTCCAGATTTTTATGTGAGCATAAGACTTCATTTCTGTGGGATCAGTGCCCAGGAGTACAGTTTGTATGTTGTTTTTTTTTTTTTTTAAGAAATTGTCAGACTGTTTTCCAGGTTGGCTGTAAAATTTTACATCCCAGCCAAAATGTATGAGTGAACCAGTTTCTACACAACCTCACCAGCATTTGGTGTTGCCACTATTTTTTTTTTTTAATTTTAAACCATACTGAAATTGTTTCCCAGTGTGATTTTAATTTGTATTTCCCTAATGGCTAATGATATTGACCGTCATTTTATGTGCTGATTTGATATGTGTAGATCTTCTTGTGTAAAATGTTTCTTTGTGTCTTTTGCCTGTTTCCAATGGATTGCTTGTGTGTTTATTTTTAATTTTGACTTTCAAGAGTTCTGTGTATACTGTAGATATTAGTCCTTTGTCATATATGTGCTTTGCAAATATTTTCTCCCACTCTGCAGCATCTGTTTTTATTCTTTTAATAGGGCCTTTGGCAGAGCAAAATTTTTTTAATTTCTGTGACGTCCAGTTTATCAATTTTTCTCTTTATGGGTTGTGCTTTTGCTGTCAAGTTTAAGAAATTTTTGCCTAGTCCTTGATCGCAAAAATTTCTATTTTTTTCTAAAAGTTTTCCATTTTTCCATTTTCCATATAAGTCTAATCTGTTTGTGTTAATTTTTGTATAACATGTGCAACTTAGATCGAGGTTCCCTTTTTCTTGGCCTGTAGATGCCCAATTGCTCCAGCACCATTTGTTCAAAAAGCTATTTTTCCTCCATTGATTTACTTTTGTACCTTTGTTAAAAATCACTTGGGTATATTTGTGTCAGTCTATTTCTAAGTTCTTGGTTCTGTTCCATTTCTCTGGGTTTCTATCCCTCCACCAATACCAAATGGTTTTTATTGCTCTAGCTATATGTCTTGATATTAGCTAGATTGATTATTCCCACTCTATTCCTCTTTTTCAAAATTATTTTAGCTGTGCCTCTACATATATGTTTTACAATAATCCTATCTATATCTCCACCAACCATCTGTCAGTTTGTCATACTGTTGTGACTTTGTGTTGCTGTGATGCTCGGAGCAATACCACTGGTATTTCAAGTACTGGCAGTTTTGCCTACGAAGGAAAGGTTTCATTGGAGCTTCCAGACTAAGACAGACTAGGAAGAAAGTCCTGGCAATCTATTTCCAAAAATTGGCCAATGAAAACTTTATAGATCACAAGAGAACATTGTCTAACTCACTTCCTTTGGATACTTTATCAGGAGGGATCAGTCCTAGAGGAGGACATCATGTTTAGTAAAGTGGAAGGCCAACGAGGGTGAGGGAGACCCTCAGTGGGGTCGATTGGCACAAAAGCCACAACGATAGACTTGAACATTAAGCACTGAAAACCCTATGGAGCACAGTTCTGCTGACAGACATGTGGTCACCATGAGCCAGAAATCAACTCAAATGGGAACTGTTCTGTGTGGGTGTTTGTATGTATATATATGTAATATATGCAAAACATATTACATTTAAGAAAATACATGGCTTTGGCATTTCTGAGTCAGTGCATCTCAACAGAGGAAAAAATTTATTTTGTGATGCCAAGCTACGTACTTCAAAGAAACGTATAGAAGGCAGAGAAAGACAGGAATTTACCTTGATTAGTTAGTAACAGATAGGAAGTTTCTGGAAAACCTTTGGTGCCTCAAGATATTTCTATTCTGAGGTCAATACAATAATGATATTAATTTGGCTAAAAGGCGTGTAATTCTTTATAAAGTAGAAGAGACGGCTGTTGTGGAAGATACATGATATATATTGCTGGACTAATCATTTTGAGAAATACGGACAATGAGAATATGGAATTAAGTTTCCCTTATAACTGTCCATGACTGTGGACCTGAGGAATGTATGTACCCTCATTTGAAGATCATTGCTCTGAACAAAGATTGCTTAAGCAAAGCTCCTGCCTAGACCTTCAGCCCAGGGGATAACTACAGGCAGGTATTGTTTCCTGACGGTATTTAGAATTTCTCTTGAGCAGTGATCAGGAAGTTGTTACAGTGCATGATACTTGTCTCGTAATTTCATTTATGCATAGGGCTTGAGTTTTGCATCTGTTAGACAAAAAACTGTCTGAAAAGAAAATAGTCTGTGGTTGTTGGTAACTGAGAGAAATTACCCATAGAACCTTAGCAATATTGTGCTTTGATAACTGATAGATACAAACTGGTAAAGGAGGGTGTCGTGTGGCTGTTTGTGAGGAAAGCATTTTATCTGTGTGCATTTGTGTGCTCACGTTACGGAAATACTTTTTCACACTTTTTTCTTTGCAAAAAACTAGTCTACCCCTGATGGCACAGAATCAGTGCCTTGGGAGAGATGCAGGGAATGGATGTGTGATTGCTTATTCAACTTCCATAGATAGGTATCATAGAAGTGAGAGCAGGGGAGGGATGTGGCCCAGGATTGTTTTGAGGGGGCAGAGTTTTTGTTCTCTGGATTCCCTTTCTCTCCCATTCCAGCCTCACAGCACCTAAGACAGAGAATGTCAAGACAGGGGACTTGAGCCTGAAAGAGCCTGTAACTTGGAAGGAGATTTCTATCAAAGCCAATAGTTGGAAACAGGTAATGGGAATTGAGGTGCAAGTATGTGGAGAAAGATTGACAGAAACAAAACATCTTTGCAAATCAAATAAACTAATTTGGTCCTTGACCTGCCCAGAGAAAGTACTTATCTTTAGTCTCAGAGAAATGCATTGGTGTCGGGTGAATGGCAGTCTTGCCCCAGGGTCTTGCCCAAGGCCTGAGCCTCCTTTTCTCCTCCTTCTGATCATTTCTTCGCATCCTTACCCTCACCCCTTAATGACTTTCTAAGCTTTGCACACACTTACCTGGCTGGGTGAGCAAGTCATTTCAGGCTATAAAACACATCCTGTCATCTATTTAATAATGGTTAGCAACCTTGGTTGCACATTAAAATTCCTTGGGAGCTTTAAAAATCTCCGTGCCCAGGCCCCTCATCATACCAATTAAATCAGGCTCTCTAGGGATGGGACAGGGTGTTTGTGTTCTTTATACCACCTTAGGTGATTTGAGAGGTTCCTGGGTGGCACTTGGCTACTAACCTCAAGGTTGGCAGTTCAAACCCATCTGATGGTGCTGCAGAAGAAAGATCTGGCAATCTGCATCCATAATGCCAAGAAAACTGTATGGCACAGTTCTACTCTGTGATGCATGGTGTTGCCATGAGTTGGAATTGGCTCGACAGCAACCATTTTAGGTGATTAGACCGTATAGCCGGGGATAAGAACATACGAACTAGAATATTTCCAATTCAGTTGAAGCCCACAAACCAAATTTTCACCTCCTTTTGCATAGAGAAGTATGTGACTCCCTAGTATTGACCTTAGACCCATGCAAGCAGGGTCCCTTGCCCTAAGCCATGTAGCCTGAGTGACAAATTTGACCTTTCCAAACCTCAGCTTCTTCATGTGTAAATCAGTTAGCAATACCTATCTGGCAGGGCTCGAGAGAGGAAACCAGGAAACATGTGAAGGCCTTACATCGTGCCTAGCAGGCAGCAAGAACTCAGTAAATACTGCTTCTCGTCTCAGGTAAGGCCAATTCATTTAAAAATAACAGTTCTCCTTTGCTCCCTCCCCTCACTTACATTTTCTGGACTAAATAACTGAACCATTTCCATTTTTCTTCTTGTGATTCGTTTTCCAAATCATCTTAGTTCTGTCTGCATGTAGATGCGTGTGTGCGTGTGCACATGCATGCGTGCATGCACGTCAGAATAGTATGTCCTTCATATATCAAAATGACAACTTGCCTGCCATCAGGAGTCCAAATACTTTGAGTTTTTTTTTGTTCGTTTGTTTTTTGTTTTCACTTCTTTCTTTATTGTGCTTTAGATGAAAGTTTACAGAGCAAATTAGTTTCACATTAAACAGTTAATACACATATTGTTTTGTGACATTGGTTGCCAACTCCGTGATGTGTCTGCACTCTCCCCTTCTTGACCTTGGGATCCCCCACTTTGATTTTTTTATGAGGAGTAGGCTGTCCATCTTTCTCCATTTGTCAGTGTCTCTTATTCCTCATACAGCCAACTTGTCTAGTATTTCTTTGGTGAGAACAGAGGAATTGATTTAGAATGCTGGTGTATTAGGGCAGGATTCAAAAAAAAAACCAAACCCACTGTGGTCGAGTCATAGCGACCTATAGGGTAGAGTACAACTGCTCCATAGGGTTTCTAAGTAATCTTAAGAAACAGACTCCATATCTTTCTCCTGCAGAATGGCTAGTGTGTTTGAACCACAGACCTTTGGGTTGGCAGCCAAACGCTTAACCACTGCACCACCAGGGCTCCTTGGAGCAGGATTCACTCCTGTCTAATGAGGTTCCACTACCAGTTGCCACCTGGTCAGTTCCAACTCATGGTGACCCCATGTGTGTCAGAGTAGAACTGTGCTCCCTAGAGTTTTCAGTGGCTGATTTTTTAGAAGCAGATCATCAGTGCTTTCTTCCAAGATGCCCCTGGGTGGGCTCGAACCACCAGCCTTTCAGTTAGCAGCCAAGCACTTTAACCATTTGCTAATGAGTTTCCCAAAAAAAACAAACCGGTTGCTGTGGACTTGATTCCAACGCATGGTGACCGTATAGGACCGAGTAGAACTGCCCTGTAGGGTTTCCAAGGCTGTAAATATTTATGGAAGCAGACTGCCACGTCTTTCTCCCATGGAGCTGCTGATGGGTTTGAACCACAGACCTTTCAGTTAGCAGCCAATCACTTAACCACTGCACCACCAGGGCTCCCCCTAATGAGGTTAGCCATGCCATATTACGACCTGCTATTAATGTATCACTACAACTAAGCTGGAAGCCTCTTGTGCAAAAGATTGTGATAAGAGGTGTTTCTATGTATAAGACTCCACAAGGGGCCCCTGCAGTTGGAGGTTGGCAGACCTTTGCCATCATGCCCTCCTTCTAACTCGGCTACATCTCCACCTCATGCTCTCCTTCTAACTCGGCTACATCTCCATGTGTGCTTTATTCAGCCCAACTACCAAGACCCTTTCCTGAGGGTTGTGGGCCACACAAAGTAAGTGCTTAATAAATACTGTGCTTGCCAGATGAAAGAATAAGTAAATGATAAATAATATAACTAGGAGCTGAAGCCCTATGCTCGCTGTTGGCCCAATTTATATCCATTTAATAGGCAAGCTGCATATATATTTATTGAATATATGAATAAATTGTATTAATAATTGAAATGAATGAACAGTGAAAGAATGGTGAAGGAATGTCTGTTGGGTGCATGGAGTACTATGCTGAGTCAACTTCTGAGTCAGCTTCTATGTTTAACCTCTCTACACACTGAAAGGATTTAATCTTTCGCTCTGTTAATCTCCCTATCTATAAACAGGCCCATGGTATGTGCTCCAACAGGAAAAAATGTTTAATGAAACCAGGTGATCGACCTGAGTGCTGTGAATTCTTAAGGTTTGCTCGTAATATAACTTACTGATTAGCAGAAGACCTGACTGCATATACTAGTTCTTGAAAAGGAGATTTTTTTTTCATTATTATATGAACTTCTCCTTAGTCATCTGACACTTGTGAATGCCTTTGTCCAGGGCTTGTCACTGCGTTAGCATTTCAGCCTATGCATATACATGGCTGGAAAAATCTTGACTGTAAATGAGGACAGGGGCCGTCTCAGTGCAGGCACTACAGTGTTTAATGGGAAACCAGGCCCTTAAGGTCCATGCTAACTGCAAGTTGCCCAGCAGCCCTAACTAAAAATGTTGCTGTAGATCTTCTGGAATATGCACAGACTCAAACACTTTACACTGCTAAGCCCCAGAACCTCACATAAAGCAGTATGGAAGTGAAAGGCCAAGGCTTAGAATAGGAAACGGAGACCCAATTCCTATAAAAGTAAAGCATCAGTGGAAAGGTTTTTGGAGAGTGTATTAGTTAGGGTACATATTAAGAGCTGTAACTAAGAAACTCCAAAACCTGGGTAACTCGAAGGTAAGTGAGTGATCTAGGGCAGAGAGCCATCTATGATTAAGGGACCTAGGCTAGCAGGTTTGATACGCCTTCGTCAAGGAGGCTTCCATTTCTGAGTCCGACAGCTACTGCTTTGCTGCTGTTTCGTAGGCTGGGAAATGGGGAAAAGGATGTCCAGGGCAAGCTTTATCTTTAAGGACATGACCCTGAGATTATACACATCACCTCAACTTGTATTCCATTGCCCCAAACTTGGTCACATGGCCACATCTAGCTTTGGGGAGGCTGGGAAACTTAATGTCCACCTAGGAGGTCACATGCCTGATAAAATTCATAAAAGGGAGAAGGGACAGTATGGCTAGTAGGAGACAATTTAGCATCTCTGCTGCAAGGGATCAATGGAAAGGGGCTTTGTTGTTACTTGTTGTTGAGTCAGCTCCCACTTGTGGGGACTTCATGCATAACAGAACGGAATATTGCCTGGTCCTGTGTCAAACTGATGATCGTTCGCATATTTGAGTCCATTGTTGTGGCTATTGAGTAGTGTCCTCCAACCTAAGGGGCTTATCTTCCAGTGCAGATGCGTTTTGTTTTAATAAAAATCTTTGTGTATTCTAATAGCTTCAACACTTCAATTACAAAGAATGAGGGAAAGAAAAGGTATAGTGAGGATACATAGACATTAAAAGGCAGGAGGAGCATGATTGGACCTCACAAAGATTGTTATAAGAGGTGTTTCTATATGTAAGACTCTTCAAGGGGCCCCTGCAATTGGAGTTTGCAGACCTTTGGCCTCATGCCCTCCTACTAACTCGGCTACATCTGCATGTGTGCTTTATTCAGCCCAGCTACCAACTGCCTTTCTCTGCTTATTCCTACTCACCCTCTTAATTTACACCAGTATATGAATTGCTGTGGTCCCACCTGTCTCCTAAAGAACATTGTGACTTCTTCCTCTACTGCCAACTAGCAAATTAGTTCATTGTTCTGAATCAGGCCACACAGGTTCTGGGTTACAGGCTGGACTATGGAGTTAGTCCCATCAGCTGGTGCTATAGGAAGGGCAGTGTTCCCTCGACAGGGGGCGGGGGACAGTTATAGTGCATCTCTTAGACACTACCTCCTTGTTACTCAAAGTATGATCCAAAGACCAACATCCTCAGCATCACCTAGGAATTTATTAGAAATTCAAAATCTCAGATCCACTGAATCAGAATCTGCACATAAATAGGTGATTTATGTGCACATTACAATTTGAGAAGCATTGCCCTAAAGTTCTTTTAAAAGTGGTGCGTCCCAACAACCCTAGATGTAGAATGGAAAGTACGCAGGACTAGGATTCCTAGATGGGCTGTACCTTAACCACTCTAGTACACAGCAACGTGCCAGGTATTCAGCACTCAATAAATATGTATTGAGTGAATGGAAAACTGGGCGCAAGTGTTTTCATGTCTACAGTGGAGATACCTAACTATTCCTAGAGTGTAAGACCCACTTAGGGAGGACTCACATTAGTTTTTCTCACTGTTATATTCTCGGTGCTTAGTCTACTGCCTTTCATTTAGGCAAATTAATGAATCGAAGTGGGCATTGGTGGTTCAGTGGTAGAATTCTCGCTTTTCATGTGGGAGACTCATGTTTGATTCCTGGCCAGTGCACCTCATGCACAGCCACCACCTGTCTGTAAGTGGAGGCTTGCATGTTGCTATGATGCTGAATGGTTTTCAGCAGAGCTTCCAGGCTATGTAAGACTAGAAAAAAGGCCTGGCTTTCTACTTCTGAAGATCAGCTAATGAAAACCATATGGATCACAATGATCTGATCCACAGCCAATCATGAGGATGGCACAGGGCTGGGCAGCATTTTTATTCAGTTATGCATGGTCGCTATGAGTCAGGGTTTGACTTGCCCACAGCCAACAACAACTTAATGAATCTAAATATCAAAATTCATGTGCTAAAAATTTTTGCTTGCACTCACTCACTTAATAATTGACTCACTCTTTCCTTCAACAAATATTTATTGAACATCATACTGTGTTTGCCACTGTGTTAAGGACGGTGGTTACAGAGTTGAACACATAGGATGTTCATTCTCATGGAATAGAACAGAAAAAAAATTTGCAAACACATAAGGAGAAAATAACATAGCAATCGGTTCAATGAAAAAAATTAAACAGGATGTTGTGATAGAAAATGAGAAGTGAGGCCATTGGAAGGCCATTGGTAAAGGAAGGCAAGCTTGCTTTGAGTTGGGTTAAGCCAGCAGGCATCTCTGAGGAGGTGTATTTGACTTTTATGGTAAGTGGGAGTCAGCTATGAGAAGATGGGGGCAGGGGGTTCCAGGCAGAAGAAACAGCAAGTGAAAAAACCCTAAGGTAGGAAGAGACTTGGTGTGTTGGAGGAAAGGAGGACAATGCCCATGTGTCACCACTTCTAGGATTAAAAAGGGCAAAACCTTGACCCAAAGGCATGACTTCCCTGAACCATTGAATATGATATTGGAACATGCCGTAGATAAACAAATTTTTCAACAGTAGAATCATTGGCATTTTGGTTGGACAGTTTGTTGTGCAGGACCATTATCACACTGCAAAATGTTTATCATCTGTGGCTCCACAGTTGCTAACTACATAAATCCAGGGTGTACCTTTTATATAGAGTACAATGTGAACGGTGCTGCAGGCATTGTGCAAATGGAGGTCCTACCTGTTTCTCTCTACTAAATGCCAGTAGATTTCCCCAGACATTGCTCAACCGAAAATGCCTCCACCCTCCCCACCACACACACATTTCCATACACCAGTAAGGGATGGCACCACTGTTGATTAGAATGAATGGAACTTTCTCATTTTACAGAAGAGGACACTGAGGCCCAATAAAGAGAAGCACATAAGTGTTAGAACTCGGGTCTTACTGTCTGCAAAAACTATGCTTAGTTTGTTTATTTTTTTTACTATAGTTGAGCCACTGCCCTTTTTTTTTCTACTCACAGTTGTTTTTGACAAATTAAAAACAAGCAAACCAAAAACATAAAAGTACTGTGGAAAAAAGAAGGATCTTCCCCTTATTTTCCTCTTTGATAAATTCACATTTCTATGGATGGCATTTTCTTTTAATGGCCCTTATCTGTGCTTTGAGGAAAGGTAAACTTGAAAGCCTACCTTCTGTTCAATGCTGCTTCAGTCAAATAAGTTTAATTTAATGCAAGAAACATTCTTCAGTTGCTCACTTCAGCCTGATGCTGTTGGTAATATTTAATTTGCCAAAACGCACTGTATATTATCATTTGGATGCAAAATAATTTATGGCTATAACTCCTTACGCATTTACATGAATAAATCACTGGATGTTTATAAGAGGATACGAATGTTGTTTAATTTTTAACTTTGCTTAACCCTTTAAAAATCAGTGCAACTGCAATTTCATATTTGCTTAAGATTAACCTTGCAATTGAAAAATAAGAGATGGAAGTGTGTGGCCATGTATGTGTGTGTGTGTGTGTGTGTGTATGCATGCAAGAGAGAGTATGTGTGTGGCACATCTTTGGGGAGATCTTAAGTCATAGCAAAACATCAGCTTGTGAGCTGGTGCCTTAATTTTTCAAGCAAACAAAAGTAATCCAAAGAAAATTATATTGATTAAAATGGATGATAAAATTAGATTTTGTCATTTGAGAGTTTAATAATAATATAGCCACAAAATATTATTTTTAAAGAGTAATACGAAAGAAACTTATTTTTAAAATCATTGAGTGCTGAAAGCATCATGAGAAAAGCATAGAGTCCTCAGTGTGATTTGAAGGAAATAATGCTCATTTGCATTTGTACATTCTGTATATTAATTAGGAAATCAGTCTTATTAATTTTAGCATGTTTTGACAGACAAATGCACATTTATTTTTGTTTATACATTTATGTATTCATTAAGTGAGAGAAAGAAATGATGATATTACTAACGTTAACCATTTATTATGTGCTGTCACAGTGCCTAAGTGCTTTAAAGGCATTCTCTCATCTTGTGTTGAGATCATAAAATGAAACAACCAGTTTCAGAGTGGAAGAGCAATTTTGATTATTTGGAAGGTGTAGTGGGTTGAACTGTGTACCCCTAAAAGATATGTCCTCCTGGTACCTCAGAACGTGATTTTATGTGGAATAAGGGTCTCTGCAGATGTAGTTTAGGTAAGGATCTCAAGATGAATCATCCCAGATTGGGCTGGACCCTAAATCCAATGACTGGTGTCCTTATAAAATTAAAAAGAGAGAGATTTGAGATTCACAGACACAAAGAGACACGCAGGGGAGAAAGCCTTGTGAAGATGGAGGCAGACATTGGAGTGATGTGTCTACAAACCAAGGAACGGGAAGGCTTGCCGATAGCCACCATACGTTGGAAAGAGGTATGGAACAGATTCTCCCCTAGAGCCTCCAGAAAGAACCAACCCTGACAACACTTTGATTTAAGACTTCAGGACTCAAGAGCTATGAGAGAACAAATTTCCATTGTTTTAAGACACCACATCTGTGGTAATTTGATCCAGCAGCCCTAGGCAATGAAAACAGAAGGCTTGCTTGAATCAGGGACCTACTAGAAGGAAGAGAAGTCTTAATGAAATATAATTGTAACACTTTTAGTCGTAGATTGAGACCGCAACTGGTCTGAGGATATGTGGTCAAGAAGAGGTCTTTTGAGGACCCGCCTTAATGGACAATTTTAATTTTCAGTGAGCACAATGGATTGAGGTATCTACAAGTGCTTGAAAAATCTGTGCCTGCCTTTTCCATACTTTATTTTGTTGACCCTTTCTCAGAAACAGCAAAAAGGTAAGCCTCAGCTTGGTCATTTTATTTTAATGACCATAAAGTTCACATGGTTTACGTGCTTACATAATTTCTTTGCTATTGCAATTAGGAAAGTCCATTTTCCAATGATTTGTTCTATCTCACACATTTAAAATATATGTAACGAAGAACATTAAAAATCCTGTCAGCAATTTTCAAAGTGAGTTTCCCACATCACTATTTCCTCTATACACTAGTATATTAGTTATCTATCATTTCAAAACAAATTACCCACAACTTAGTGGTTCAAAAAAAATTATTATCTTACGGTTTCTATGGGACAGGAATCTGGATATGATTTAGTTGGGTCCCCTCTAGCTCAAGGTGTCTCACAAGACTGTAGTCAAGGTGTCAGCTGGGACAAGAGCCATCTTAAAGTTCAAATGGGGAAGGATCAGCTTTCAAGCTGACTCACATGGTTGTTGGCAGAATTTAGTTCCTTGTTGCCTATCGGCCAGAGACTGCCCTCAATTCCTTGCCAAATGGGCTGCTCAATAGGTCAGCTCACAACAGTGCATGAGTTCATCAAACTGAAGAAGTCAGAGGGCAGGAGAGGGAGTGTTAGTAAAATGGAAACCACAGTCTTTTATAACCTAATCTCAGAAGTGACAGCCACCATGTTTGCCATGTTCCATTTGTCAGAAGCACATGACTAGGCCCAGCCCACAGTTCAGGGGAGAGGATTACACAAGGGCATGGGTACAAGGAGATGTGGATCACTGGGAGACATTCTGGAAGCTGTCTACAACAGGTATAATATTATGAGAGTCTGATGATCAGAAACGTTTGTGAAATGCCAGGGTTAAGTCAGGTTTATCTCAGGAACTTTGAGGGTCTTGAAAATGCTAATTGCATTGTGAATCTTCAAGTGGGAAGGAGAGAGGAGGCAAGGAATATGGTATATGTTATTCTCAACCCTATTTGATCACTGAATCTTTTTTTTTTTAAGTGATATATTAAACTACTGTTTTTCATAATGTTCGGAGAACTGCTGCCCAACCTCTTCATTTGACTCATGAAGTTACTGAGGGCCTGAGGCATGTTGGTTGCAGTCCCTATGGGCAGTACAGGTCTGCAAAGCTCTGCAGCTCCTTCTACCTTATTAAATTGCTAGTAGGTTTATTTATGCCACTACTATCATGACTTCTATCTGGTCATCCTCTACACCAGCTGCTTGCAACATACCCTATGTAAGTGAAAGATAGTGTATGACTTGATGTTAAACCTATTTATGGGAACTGCTGTGAGCCAACTATGATGGGGATCAGTTCCCAGCTGGTGTTCTTCCTTCAGTCTTTGTGCCTGTGGTCAATCCTGCCACATCTATCCGTAGCGCCCATCTCCCTTCCATGTAGGAGTTGGAAAGTCACCAGTATTTCCTTCAGTGTAGAAAGACAGATGTTAGAACCTTCATGCCTCACTCTTAAAAGGTTGTCAACTCCTGCAGGAAACATTTTGTCTCAATGTTTTTACTTTTTGCCTATGTTCCTCCTTTAAAAATGAATCTTATACTATAGTGTGGCATATCATGTATGGAAGGACTACATTACTATTTTTTGGGTCTTTAATGATCTTTGTACTTTGTCCTTCTCAAATAGACTCTGTGATATCATGAGCTATATCATGCGTGTCTGCATATCCCTTTCCAGTGCAGTACAATGCAGTGTCCTGTGCAGAGTCAGACCTTTTTAAATGGGTTCTGGGTGTGTTGGGTTGAGTACAATGTCATCGAGAGGGGGTCATAAGCTTGGTTATTAATTGTTAGATCATAGTTTAATGTCTGAACACATTGTTGTTGTTAGCTGCAGTTGAGTTGAGAACTCATGGTGACCACATGCATAATGGAACAGAACACTTCCAGCTCTGTGCCGCAGGATTTTCACTGACTGATTTCTGGAAGTAGATTACCAGGCCTTTCTTCTTAATCCAACTTAGGTTGGCAGCTCTGCTGAAACCTGTCCAGCATCACAGTAACACTCATGCCTGCACTGACAGATGGGTAGTAGGACATGAAGTGCATTGGCTGGGAATCAAATCTGGGTCTCCTGCATGGAAGGCAAGAATTCTACTACTGAAAGACCAGTGCATTCCCTCTGAACACATTAAGAATGTTCATTTTTATTTTAGCCTGAAAAGTATTCATTCTCTCATTTCCTACTACTTGTGAGAGGTACTTTGCATGTCTCCAGGGGGAGACTTGGAGGAATGATTTAAACAGTTCCTTCTTCTTTGATGCCAGGCTTACTTCTTTGTGGTACTTGTGAATTAAATCTGCTTTGTGTGTGTGTGTGTTTTGTCTCTCCACATGTCTGTGTTTCTTTCCACCCCCTGACTCCTGCAATCTTACTAGCCATTCTTTCAGCAAAACGGAAATCACCAGGGACACCGTGTGATTCTTGGAAACCAAATCACCCGAAACCTAGAAATGAATGATTCTTGGTGGAATAATGCCTAAGTACTAATCTATGGGTAGTTGATGCATCTAGAATGTACACTGGATGGGGTGTTCAAAGCTATGGTGAATTGTGCTTGTTCCAGCTGCTTTTATAAAGTCTTTACCCATTAATAGCTTTTGAAGGTGAGCAGATGTTTCCATTTGCTCATTTTCGTCCATGGCACATTGAGCGATTGATATGGTAGTCCTCACTTTTCTATATAATATAAATCACATATGTTTCAATGCATTTGAGAAGGAGAGTAACTTATAATAAAAGCATCAGATCGCTGGCAGCAAGCAGTGTGCCTGGAGCTCATGGTGACTTCAGCATTATCAGAATGTTGATAGCATTACATCTGTTGTGTGTGAAAAGTGCCAGGAAATGGTGCTAATTTATAATGTAGGAGGAGAGAGGTGAAGAAAGATATGGCGAAGAAAAATAGTACCCAGTAGGAGATAGTCAACTAAATAGTAATTTGTTAAGTTTTATTCACGCCGTATAACAAAGTGCTGTCACAGACTTCTGGTTTGGTTTATAAATCAGCTACATATACTGCTCATTGATACTCCACGTGGAAATGGAACATTGTTCTAAATAGAGCCATTCCCCGTTTTCGTACAGAAAACATGTTTGTATTTCTAAGGGCTCTGTGGTCCAGCCCAAGACTCCTAGTTCAGTAATGCAATAAAGTAAGCCCTCTGGCTATCTGAACTTTCTAATGCAAAGGGCACGGCATAGGGCAGAAAAGCAGAGGAAAAAGACAGCATCAATAGAGGAAGAACAAAGAAAAAGAGGGGCAGATGGTAGGGAATGGTAGAGAATGATGCTTATAGTTATCCCAGATGCCTCTCACTTTTTAAAATCTTGAATGCTTGTATCTCTGAGAAGTTTAAAGGCTTACAAAAATGCCTTTCCTTTTACCTTGTGGTGCAAACAATCTGCACTTGACTATTAACCTAAAATAGGTAAAGTAGAGGGTCAGGGAAAAAGAGGAAGATCCTCAACAAGATGGATTAACACAGTGGCTGCAACAATGGGCTCAAACATAGCAACAATCGTGTGGATGGCGCAGCACCGGGCAGTGTTTGGTTCTGCTGTACATAGGGTCACTATGACTCAGAACCAACTCAGCAGTACCTATCAATAAAAACAACAATATTAACCTAAAGGTTGGTGGTTCAAATGCACCCAGTGGCTCCACTGAAGAAAGGCCTAGCAATCTGCTTCTGTAAAGATTACAGCCAAGAAAATCTTATGGAGCAGTTCTACTCTGTAACACATGGGGTCACCATGAGTTGGAATTGACTTGATGGCAACGGGTTTGGGGTTTTTTTTTATGGTTTTATCCCCACTCTGGTACCAATATGTGTTTTTTCTTCTCTAAGTTTTCACTTATATATGATTCATCAGTAACTCATGTTGCTCATCTATGCTTCACGTGGGAATGGAGGACTAGTCTAAATAGAGCCTTTCCCTTTTCTCTTACAGAAAACATTTTTATATTTCTATGGGCTGTGTGGTCCAGCCCAAGAATCCCAGATCAGTGATGGAGTAAAACGAGGCCTCTGCTCCCCAAGCGAATGAAGTTTACAGGATATCTAGATACAGCCTAAGGACAGAGAGGAGTCTGTACCTGCCTGTGTTGGTTACTGTTATGGATTGAGTTGTGTCCCCCCAAAGAGATATGTTTAAGTCGTAACACCTGTGCCTGTGAATGTGCCCTTGTTTGGGGAAATAGGGTTTTTCTTTTATTATCAGTTAAATTACACAAAGTAGGGTGGGTTCTGATTCTAATCCTTTCTGAGTGGTATGTTATAAAAAGGAAGAACAGATCTGGAATCAGAGTCACACACCGGGGGAAGACAGACGCCATGTCACTATGAGGGCAGGTGCATTTAAAAGTAAGAGAGGAATACCAAAGATTTTCAGAAACCACCAGAAGCTAGGAGAGAGGTGTAGAATAGTGTCTCTCTCAAAGCTCTTAGGAAGAATCAACATAGCTGATACCCTGATTTGGACTTCTAGCCTTGAGAAATATGAGAAAATAAATTTCTCTTCTTTAAAGCCCTCTTCTTGAATGATTTTGTTACGGCAGCCCTAGGATACTAAGATAGTTACTTTCAAAATCCTGAGAAAAGCCTTACTGCTGCCCCCACCCAATTATTCCTCTATTACTGGCTGCTCTTTGAAATCCAAATTTTGTATGTTCATCTCTTGACCCAAGGCTTTGATCCATGATAAAATGCAAATGCTGTCGGTCACTTATGTATTTATATTCTAGTGGGAATATTTTAAGGTCCTTTCCTGAGACTTAGTGTTGATAATTAGAATATGTTGAGGTGAAGGCCCTGGCAAGGCATAAAAGTTGCTACATAAGTTTTTTGAGTAAAAGACACCTCTGCTCATTGCCTGACAGCATTTTAGAACCAGCCTTGGTTCTTTTAGCCAATAGTACTGTATTAGTTTTTTGTTGCTGCTGTAACAAATTACTACAAACTTAGAGGCTTAAAACATCACAAATTTATTATCTTACAGTTCTGGAGGTCTGAAGTCTGGCATGATCTCATTGAGCTAAAATCATGGTGTAGGTAGGACTGTATTCCTTCTGGAAGCTGTAGAGGGGGATATGTTTCCTTGACTTTTCCATCTGCTAGAAGTTGCCCACATTCCTTGGATCATGGCCCCTTCTTTCATCTTCAAAGCCAGAAACTATGGACTGAGTTCTTTTCCTGCTGCCATCTTGCTGGTTCTCTGCAGCCAGGAAAGGGTCTCCAATTTTAAGGACTCAAGTGATTTGTATTGGGCCCATCTGGATGATCCAGGGTACTCTCACCATGTCAAAAACCTTAATTTAGTCTCATCTGTCAAGTCTTATTTGCCAAAAAAAGAAACATATTCGCAGGTTCTGGGGTTAAGATGTGGGCATCTTTGGAGGGGCACTATTCACACTACAGGCATTAACTAGAAGAAATTCATTCTGGCCTCCTACATCCTCCACTGGTGGTCCCTTCTATCAGGCTACCTCAGTTAACAGGGTTGGTCAGATATTTCAACTAATTTCAATGCTGTTTTTCTGCTGTGATCAATTGTAATCCATTGCCTTGTCAGCCTCCACTTCCAAACTCTAGCTGAGCTAGCCACATGAGAACTCTGAGTCAGATCTTTGATTCCTTCTCAATGCTTATAAAAAACTTGTCTCCCCTCTTCACCCTCCACAGGAACCTTAGATTTTGGCAGCCTTTGTCAGAACTTGTCCTCAAGGAGACAGTATCATGTTAGAATTCAAAGAGACCTTCAGCAGCTATCTTCTAAACCTCTCTCTCCCTTTTATAGAGGAGCAAACCAGGACTCAGGAAAGGAAAATAACTTAGAAAAGATCATGTACAGCCTAGATCTACAGACTCCCAGGCCCATGATAATTCTACCACATTATACCATATTAGAGATGAGCAGATGTGCCCTTCAGCTATCAAACAAACTTCACTCACAGGCAATTTTCCAGGTAGAAGCACAGTATCAAATATTTGGAGAGCATTTGTATGAACAAAGACTAAACCTAAGTTTTTTGTTTTGTTGTGTTGCTAGTTAATGCTCAGTTAACCCAAGCATATAGTTAGCTCAGATTTTGAGGTCAGGGGAATCATGAGTGGAGAAATCCATGGGAAGTTCACGAACTGAATCTTATTACCAGCACTTTTAAGGTCTGGCTGCAGAGATTCAGCTTCCATATGGTTCTTTAGGTTGTAGCTACCATGGATTCTGGCCTAAAAAAATATAGTCATGGTAAGCATCGTGTTTGAGTCCCTGGGTGGCGCAAACAGTTAAGCACTCACCTATTAACCAAAAGGGTGGTGGTTCAAACCCACCCAGAGGCACCTCAAAGGAAAGGCCTAGTGATCTGCTTCTGGAAAGTTACAACTTTGAAAACCCTATGGAGTTTTACTCTGTACACCTGGGGTCACCATGAATCAGAATCCACTTGATAGCACTTTTTTTTTTTTTTTAATTGTGCTTTAGATGAAGGTTTACAGAGCAAAATGGTTTCTCATTAAAAAATTAATACATATACTGTTTTATGACATTGGTTGCCAACCCTGCGACATGTCAACACTCTCCCTTTCTTGACCTTGGGTTCCTCATTTCCATTCGTCCAGCTTTCCTTTCCCCTCCTGCCTTCTCATCCTTGCCACTGGGCTGGTGTGCCCATTTATTCTTGTATACGTGGTTGAGCTATGTGTATTGTTGTTTGTTTTATGGGCCTGTCTAGTCTGGTTGAAGGTGAACCTCAGGAGTGACCTCAGTACTGAGTTAACAGAGTGTCCAGGAGTTGTTGTGTTGTTGTTGTTTTTCTTTAAGCACCATGTATGAGTGTTTTGTGGAGTCTCTTCCCCTAGAATGCCATCTTTGTCCTCTTGATCCCTTAATTTCTAATTGTAGGAATTCCTTTTACAACAGCAAAGTGCAGCTCTGGGGAAGCTGGTTGTTCAGTTGTTGCCACTGATTGTTCTTTCATAGATGAGCTGACCAGGAGGTAGACAGAGGAGACTACCAATTTCCATGACTTGAAATGCGAGCTGTTGCAACCCATTTAAAATCAGCTGCAGCTGTTCTCGTGTATTAACTGCTAGGCTCTTTAAATGCACAGTGGGCTCAACACTTATTCCGGTGAAACATTTTCTTTTACAGTCAGAGTTTACACTACTCCAAAGGTCAAATCAGAGAGTGTTTTCCTAGGCTATTATGCCAGGAGATGAGCACGATAGTGCTTTCCTTGTCTAAGGAAATTTGTAGATGGCATATATATATATAGACACACACACTGCTTTAGGTGAAAGTTTGCAATTCAAGTTAGTCTCTCATACAAAAATTTATACATAATTTATACAAACATTGTTCTGTGACCCTAGTTGCTCTCTCTATACTGTGACAGCACACTCCTCCTTTCCACCCCAGATTTCCCGTGTCCATTCAACCAGCTCCTGACCCTCTCTGCCTTCTCATCTCGCTTCTGGACAGGAGCTGCCCATTTAGTCTCATATATCTACTTGAGCTAAGAAGCATGCTCTTCACAAGTATCATGTTATGTCCCATAGTCCAGTCTAATCATTGTCTGAAGGGTTGGCCTCGGGAAGGGTTTTAGTTCTGGGCCAACAGAGAGTCCAGGGGCCATGTCTTCCGGGGTCACTCCAGTCTCAGTCAAACCATTAAGTCTCATCTTTTTACTAGAATTTGAGCCCTGCACCCCACTTTTCTCCTGCTCCATCAGGGACTCTGTCGCAGTCATTGGTGGTAGCCAGGCACCATCTAGTTCTTCTGGTCTCAGGCTAATGAAGTCCCTGGTTTTTGTGGCCCTTTCTGTCTCTTGGGCTAATATTTTCCTTGTGTTTTTGGTGTTCTTCATTCTCCTTTGCTCCGGTGGGTTGGGACCAATTGATGCGTCTTAGATGGCCGCTCGCTAGCTTTTAAGTCCCCAGACGCCACTCACCAAAGTAGGATGCAGAACATTTTCTTAATAAACTTTGTTATGCCAATTGACCTAGATGTCCCCTGAAACCATGATCCCCAGACCCCCGCCACGCTACTCTGTCCCTCGAAGTGTTTGGTTGTATTCAGGAAACTTCTTAGCTTTTGGTTTAGTCCAGTTGTGCTGACTTCCCCTGTAGTGTGTGTTGTCCTTCCCTTCACCTAAGATACTTGTCTACTATCTAGTTAGTGAATACTCTTCTCCCTCCTTCCCCACCCTCGTAACCGTCAAAGAATGTTTTCTTCTGTGTTTAAAATTTTTCTTAAGTTCTTGTTCTAATATTGGTCTTACACAATATTTGTCCTTATGCAACTGACTGAATTCGCTCAGCATAATGCCTTCCAGATTCCTCCATGTTATAAGATGTTTCATGGATTCATCATTGTTCTTTATCATTGTGTGGTATTCCATTGTGTTAATATACCATAATTTTGTTCATCCATTTGTCCGTTGATGGACATCTAGGTTGTTTCCATCTTTTTTGCTATTGTGAACAGTGCTGCAATGAACATGAGTCTGCATATATCTATTCATGTGTTGGCTCTTATTTCTCTAGGATATATTCCAAGGAGTGGGATTGCTGGATCATATGGTACTTCCATTTCTAGCTTTTTAAGGAAGTGCCAAATTGATTTCCAAAGTGGTTGTACCATTTCATATTCCCACCAACAGTGTATAATTGTTCTAGTCTCTTCACAACCTCTGCAGTGTTTATTATTTTATGTTTTTTTGGATTAATGCTAGCCTTGTTGGGGAGAGATGGTATCTCATTGTAGTTTTGATTGCATTTCTCTAATGGCTAATGATCGTGAGCATTTCCACATGTGTCTGTTAGCCGGCTGAATGTCTTCTTTGGAAAGATGACTGTTTATAGCCTTTGCTCATTTTTTAATTGGGTTATTTGTCTTTTTGTTGTTGAGGTTTTGCAGTATTTTGTAGATTTTAGAGATTAGATGCTGATCGGATTTGTCGTAGTCAACAATTTTTTCCCAGTCTGTAGGTTGTGTTTTCACTCTTTTGGTGAAGTCTTTTGATGAGCATAAGTGTTTGATTTTAGGAGCTCCCAGTTGTCTAGTTTCTCTTTTGGTGTTTGTGCATTGCTCCTTATGGTTTGTATTCTGTTTATGCCCTGTATTAGGGCTCCTAGGGTTGTCACTATTTTTTTCTCCCATGATCTTTATCATTTTCGATTTTATATTTAGGTCTTTGATCCATTTTGAGTCAGTTTTTGTGCGTAGTGTGACGTATGGGTCTTGTTTCAGTTTTTTGCAGATGGAGATCCAGTTATGTCAGCACCATTTGTTAAAGAGACTGTCTTTTTCCTCAATTAACAGACTTTGGGCCTTTGTCAAATATTAGCTGCTCATAGGTGGATGAATTTATGTCTGGATTCTCAATTCTGTTCCATTGGTCTATGTATCTGTTGTTGTAGCAGTACCAGGCTATTTTGACTACTGAGGTGGTATATAGATTCTAAAATCAGGTAGTGTGAGGCCTCCCACTTTGTTCTTCTTCAGTAATGCTTTACTTATCTGGAGGATGGCCAATATTTTTAAAGGAAACCATAAAAGCAAAGAGAGGGGCTATGCAACTAGTTTGAAAGAAACAAAAAAAGTTTGGTAAAATTTTATTCACATTTTACATTCATATTCCAATAATTTCCAGCACCAAGTAGATTTCCTTTGCCTTATTGTCTAAGTATCTGGATTTTATAGCTGTCATTCCCCTGATAGCATTTATTCAGACTTACTATGTGCCTGAAATGGTGCTAAGGACTGGTGAGATAAGGTCCCAGCGAGTCCTATTAAAAGACTTATTTCCATTGGGAGAAAAATGATTCTTGCGTTTACCAATTCAGTTTGCCCTTGTACCCCTCTGCTTTTCCTTCACTTACCATTGGTTTCAAATCGTAAAATAAGTGATATTGGTATACTCTCGACTTCAAACACGGTCTCTTGATTTGTTTTAGAGTTGAGACTTAGAAACCAAGCACTATTTGAGGAAACTTGGAAGCATAAGGAGTAACAAAAATATTCTCTTAGAAGTAAAGCTGCCTTACCAGTATGTGCCTGAAGGAGGTGGGGAGAGGATTATGACCAGAGTATTTCATCACTCCAGTATACAATATAGTGACTAGATGGACACTCTGATTACAATATTTGAGCCACAAATAATGCCTTGCTTGGTTTCTTGAGAACAAGTCAGTTTAAAACATGATTAAATATAACCACACATAAACATCTTTTATTTTTCCAGGGCTAGGCATAAAGTCAAGGCCCAAGGAAAACTTGATTAACTGGCTGGTCAAGCACTCTTCTAGAAGGTAGAATGATTCTGAGTATAGAACACAGTGAAAGGTCCTAACCCATAATTCAAACTGGTTAATGAATTTTCCTTACATTTATACATTGAAAACCTGGGATTTCTCATCTTCTGAAGGAATTTATCTCTAGCGTTTACAGTTGTATATACTCATGAAATTATGGAATTTCAAAAACTACTTTGGAGATAATCTAACCATCTCATTTTCACAAAGATGAGAAAATTTTCTCATTTTACAGATAAGCATCCAAAACTTCAAGTGTCTTCCAAAGGTCATCCAGCTACCCACCGGCAGGATAAAAGTTAGAAACTAGTACTCCTTCCTTATAACTCAGGGTTCTTACCATTTGACCACACGCCTTACCTTATTTTTTTATTGTAAAATGGACCCTATTGCCTAGTGAGCATCATGATTTAAGGTCATCCTTTTTCCCTTCTTTTTTGTCTTCCTGCCTTCTCTTTGGTTGTTTATTTATTCGTCTTCTGTCTCATTATTGAGAACAGCAGAATAAATTTAACACTTGGTTTGTATATAGAATTTTTTGAAGAGTCCACCTTCAATTTGCTATTCTCAGAAATAGGATTTTCAAGTGCCTTTTGGAGCCTACTCAGTCCTACCATACTGGGAATGATTAAGCTATGTGGGAAGGGGCAAATACAGTAACGTGTATGTAAATTTTGTAAGTATATAAAGTGTATATAGGTTTATAAGTAATTGATGAGGAGGAACTTGATCTTGAAATTACCATCTGTTTCTCAATTCTCAGTAATTCGTCTTTGGCTTTGTTTTTTTTATGGAGGGTTATAAATATTCATAAAACAGACAAAACCCCTTGACCTTTAGCTTATAAGTCGTAGTGATTTTAGTAGCAATGGTTCATTGGTAATTAACAAGTAGATTTTTCATTTATGTCAACCAATAAGAAATATTAATTCATAAATGCTTCTTCTTCCTCAGTCTGCTGACATTCTTATGTACACTAAGTGCCTGGTGTGATTCACTAGAATACTGATAACATATCAGAGTTGATGAAGGGGAAAGTGGTATACTGGATGCAGACTTGGGCTGGGATATTTTTGTTCTGGTCTTGGGAAATCACTAACAATAAAAGACATTTTTACTGAGCACTTGTAAGAATCAGGCATGTACATATACTTGCTTACCCATGGGGCCAGAATTATTTTCATCTCTATTTTACAAATGAAAATCTTGACTCTCAAACATATACATGGCTTGTCATAGAACAAGTAAGTGAAATAGATGGAATTCAAACATAGATTGTGTGACTCCAAATCCCAGACCAGAATATCCCTCATTGAGCAATGCTGCTGTCTTGTTCTGTGTTCTTGGAAAGTCACTTGGCCTTTCTGAGCCTTGGGGTTCCTCATTAGTCAAATGGTGAAGTTGGGTTCTTATGATCTATAAGTTTCCTTATAGCTCCAGCAATCGCAGAAAGTCGTTTTCTCCTTTCCCCCTACCCCACCTCACTCCTTTTACATTGACTTTTTTCCATAGCCAGCTATGAATCATTAAAAATGAAGATGGTACTCAAAGCAATGTCTCTCCAAGAGTACATGATCTGAATGTTTTCATTCTGACCTCTAAATCAGTCGGCACATCTTGCCTGTAGAACAAAATCGAAGAAAGGAGGAGGAGGGACCAGGGACTTTAATTATATTTTTAAACAATGGATTTCCGTTAAAATCGTATTTCTCTACACCTCTGGAAAATTGCATTGTAGATGAGATAAATGCAGCCTCGCATTTAAATTAAGGTTATCTTTAGGCTGGTAATCTCATTTGCTATTTAGCAATTTTAATTCAAGTCAAGGCAGTGTAATTAGTGCCCTCAGCCAATTGCCATTCCTCACTGCTTTGTAGCTGTATTTTCTGCTGTTAAGACAAGACGAGACTACTCCTGTGGAAAGTATAAGTCAACTTAGTAAATTATTAAAGGTGGCATACATCAACAGATAGTCCCTGCACACGCTGATGCTTCAGATTGCCAGGCCTCACTTCCGTCATGCCTAGGGGGCGTTGATAGCGTCCATGGCCAATGGTGGCATCCCTATTTTTATGTAGAGAGAAATTAACTGGAGATCGTGTTCTTGTAGAAAATATGCCAACTTTAGCAATGCTTTAAAATATTTTCAATTTGAGACAAGTTTAACATAATTTAACTTAAAAATCATATTTCGTGTGACGTGACTTCTTTTTTCACACTAAGGTATGCAGGTGGTGTGTGGGGGGTGATGAGTGGGTGTGTGCCTGCACGTCTGTACATGTTTATATTATAATTTAAGACCAGACCAGGCAAATGTCTGCAGGTGGTTAAAAAAAAAAAAAAAGATCAGGAAATTTCTAAGTGGCAGTTCTATTTATGTTCTTGAGATGGCAGGTAATCTTTGGTTCATTTAAAGAAAATCTCATGTTTTAGTATATATAGTTGTAATTAATATTAATATTAATTATATAGATTAATGATGTTAATATATATATACTTGAATTTGATCAATTAATACATGATGAGGTATACACACACTCATATATACACATATAAATAATTTAACTTCAGATTACTACTTTGAGAACAAGCTATGTTCAAGTTCAAACCTATTTCTCTTTTCTATTGCGTATTAATGGCCTTAATGACGAACATCTATATTTTATCTTGCTTTTTTATATTTCAAGTGCATTGAGAACAGGAGCTTCATCTACTTTGCATTCCTTGCAATAACTAGCAGACCTTTACTCACAGACTCTTAAATGTTTGTTGAACTCAATTATATAAAGGAACAGTTAACTGTTCTTGACAATAGCTTTCTAATGTATGAGTGTTCTCCCTGGTTTTATAGTCCATATGTTGAATTTAGTATGTCTGCTTTTTTTCTCCATTCCAATAGGACTATAAGCATATACACAGACAGGCAAATCCATTGCCTATTTGAAGAAAAGCAAACTTTTATAGAGAAATATTAGCATTGTAAATTTGATTTCATGTATCAGGGGAAAAAATCAGACAAACTCAGCCACGCATGGAATATTTGGGCGATATTTTGGTTTGTGAATTTTGATCCAACAAATTTGAAAAATAAACTGAACGATTCCATTTAGGTGAGGATAGAATTCGTTATTCTGACTACTCAAATCAAAGTTTTGGGAAGTCACTAACAATAACTAACAATCTTTCTTAGTCTGCGAATTGACCTCTAATTGAGATAACCAAGCGTAATGGTACATGTAAGCCCATAGTGGACAACCCAAATCTCTCACGTAAGTGTCAAAACAATAAAATTTACAACATAAAAAAATGCAAATCAAATCAGAAATAAGTTGTTTGCTTTCGAAAACAAAGAAACCTGCTTTTTTGTTTGTTTGTCTGACGTTAGTAGAATGGCTTAAAAGATTTTGTTCATTATTTTGCTGGCAGATTAGAAGTAGCATTATGTTGAGAACAAGACGTCCAAGCCACCTGGAAACTTTGTAGAAGATTTAAACGGTTTAATGCCCAAAACTCTCTATAGTCTTGAGAAAGAGGATTTACATCATTATAAAGCAGAGAATGAAAAAAGCCCCATTATACTGAATATTAATAGGTAAGTTATTGTGTGTGTGGCAGGATACTGAATTTATATCATGTGTGTCTGTCTTAGTGTTTTCCTGATCTTATATTCTTTTTGCAAAATGCATGTAATTATTAATTTTCATAATTGAGAGATTGTTAAAAACTAACACCCACATTAAGTGAATAAAGCATAATAATCTGCCTTTGTCACTGCCTTTGGGCAGGCAGGTCCTCTGTTTTCCTGAGGTTGGGTGTCCATTCTTTTACCTGCTGATTCAGCATTTCCTGGTGTTTGGGACTAACCCTATTCCTAGTTACAGGATTTTGAGGGACCCCAAGCTATCATTCAGACTGTTCAGCATATGGTCAGCCATACCATTTCCTCTGACCTTATCCCTATTCTAGGAACATCCACTGGCCATGCCCAAACTTACATCCAATCTCAAAAACTTACACTTCATGCCTAAGGTCCTATTTTGGTCTCTTTCCAGAACATACATTTACTAGAAAAAAGAACCCTATTTTGCTCTGACCCACACCAACTCAGCTGTAGAACTCGTGCCAATTTTTGAACAACCCCAAGACCTTCAGTCCCCTACTTTGGTTCCCTTTTTTATTGACTGATTTTGAGTTTCCTGTTGAAAAGTTTCACCCAGATGCTGGAACAGCCAAAGATCACACCTTCCTGGACCTCTCTGAAGTCACCTACCACCACCTCATGCCAAGTAACCATCATCTCTCTCTGAACAACTGCAATAATCTCTTCCTACTTCCTCTTTTGCCACCTGCCCCAGTGCAATCTCCAACTTCTGGCAAGATCATTTTAAAAAGAAAATTGGATTATGTAGCTTCTCTGCTCAAAATCACTCCAGTGCCTTCCCAGTGCATTTGATAGTTCTTTAACATGATTTTTAAGGGCCTACACAGTCTTGCCCATGTCTAATTCTTTCAGGTCATTCTCTCTCTTACTCGCTGACTGCTTTCAATTCTCAAATCCATTGGCCTTTTCCTTGCTGTATACTTTGCACACACTATTCCCCATCCCTGATGTTCTCTCCCTTTTAAGCTCTGAGAGGCAATACCTACTCATCTTTCAGTGCTCTGTGAATATGTTATATCCTTGGTACACCTTGTTATTTTCTAAGATCTCTATTCAAAACGATTATCACAATATATAATTACTTATTTGTATGTGTTTCCTGCTTAATGACTGCTCAGACCACAAGATCCATGAAGGCAAGGCCCATGCCCACTTTGTTCACTGCTGTATACCTAGCAAATTGCCTCACCCTCAGAGTAAATTAGGTTGTGAACTTCATGTCTAAATGATTAAATGAACTGATGGTATGCTTGGATCATGATGTATTACTTATTTCCCTACTTTCTTAATAATAATAATTATTGCAGTCAATTTTTATGTACCAAGAAATCAAGATGCATTACTTTAAATCATTTCAGTCCCAGCATAAGGTAGATATTATGTTTCCCATATTACAAAACATGAATGGAGAATGGAAACATGGTGATTTGTCTAAAGTCACAAAACTATTCATGATGCAGCCAGAATTCTACTCTGAGTCTTGACTCCAAGGCCTATACTGTCTACACAACATACATTTCATCACTTACTGCCTGGACTTCTCCATCTAATGCTAAGTCATCAGTCAAGTGCCTTCCTGACCCTTGCATTGTACTTCAGCCCTCTGGGTCCAGTCGGACCCACCTTCAGTCTCTTACTCTGATGTGGGTTTATCTTATGGTATATAAAATCCTAGTAATTAAGTCATAAGGTAATGTCCACCCTTGCTTTCTGTAGCCTAGAGATGTACTACCATTTTGTTTAGTTAGGCAGAGCCCAAGCCTCCCCATTCTGGTGGTATATGCTACCTAAATTATTTGGCAGAGGGACTAAGAGAAAATAAATCCCCAGCCTCTAATGTGAGTGGACTCATGGCCATCCCATCCTTAGTTATATCGCACCTGATGAACATACATGACCATGGCAGTAAACTCATTGCTGTCCAGTCTATTCTGACTCATAGAGACCATATAGGACAGAGTAGAACTGCCCCCATAAGGTTTCCAAGACTGTAATCTTTATGGGAACAGACTGTCACATCTTTCTGCCACAGAGCAGCTGGTGAGTTCAAATCATTGACCTTTAGGTTAGTAGCTGAGCACTTAACCACTGTACCACCAGGGCTCCTTACCATGGCAATAGTCACTTTGGAATACTGGCAGGTTTCACAATATGGGAAAACATTTGGAGTTGGGTTGATACTGTATTATATACAATTTGAAGTTTCTAATAGTAGCTTATCTAACTTCTTACTACTACTCATGTACATGACTGAAGCTGTGTAAAAGCAAGAAAAATCTAATGAACGAGAAGCTGGTGGTGAGTCCATGACAGATTCACCGTTGTTAAAATTCAAGCATTGTTACCAGAGTATCCACGACACCGCAGGAAGTGAGCTCGCCAGTTACATCATGGCCATGTTCTGGTAATATCCTTGCTTGAGGTCTCTGCTGTTTCAGATTTATAGGAACATGGGGACTTCAGAAAGGGGACTGCTTTCAAACTGATTAAATTCTGGACAATAACATCCATGAGAAGGTGAAAGAAATCAGTATTAATGAGTCTAAATGAGTGAAAGCTGAGCTCTGATAAAAAAACAAAAACATTATTATCCAGAGAATATGTCTTTGTTGGGTAGAGCTAACCTATGTTTTAATAAGCCGTAGTATCCACCCCTCTTTACTTTATGGAATTGCCACTTAGTCTCATTTTTCTTTAACATTGCATTTCTCAATTCTCAATGTGCAAGGCTGTTTTTAACCAATCAAATTAGAATCAAATTTGCAAGTGAAATGCCACAAGACAGAGCAGTATATTCTCTCTGAAATTGAAATATGAAACATCTTTCACTGCCGAATTCACTAATTTTATGACCCCTTCCCAAAGTACTTGGAAGATAATTTATGTTGACTGTATCCATGAGGCTTACTGGCCATGACGTCATTGCTCATTATTGTGTTTACTGATTTATTTCTCATATGCCAAACATTATTTATTTTTTTGCCTTTCCTTCAAGGAGTGAATCCATCCTTTAGAACTACATAGTTCAGAGGATCAGTGCTAAACTCTTCAATATGGAAAAGCCAAGGCATCACTGCCTTGTATTCACAACTGCCTATTCTAGCCATATGGCTAGCAACTTGAAGAAGTGATCCGTGAATTAGGATTAGAAGTAAGAGCATTTTAAAGGGCTTCATGATTCTTTGAACTATGAAACATCCTTGTTAATAGAAAAATTTAACAGCCATTTCTAAGACCGTCTCTATCTAGAACACTTTAGGCAAAGTAATGCAAAGATTCCTGAGAGGTAACACGGTAGTAAGTCTGCAGTCATAAACAGTTTCATCCAGATTAATGTGTCAGCAGAATGGGGAAATGGGTAGGTCGTTTCAAAGGGAAAGGTAAAAGAGAACATTGGGAGAATGGGACACAGTGTGACCAACTTTCTGGCCAATCTTATGTATCATGGTTGGGCCTGTGGAATCTCAAGGTGGAAACTTGTTTAGCTGTGGCCTTTCCTGGAACAATATACTGGCCAGGAGAGTGAAGGAAGGGTTGCATGTGGTTGGATATGGTCCCCACTAGACAGGTTCATTATCAGAAGGAGAGAGTGCTATTGGTTCTTGTCCTACCTAGAAAAAAATGTAACCAGCGTGGGAGCAGGAAGTATGTGAAAGCTGAGCAGGTCCCGGTCCCTCTAGCTGCAAGCAGATTGCAGGAGGTTCCACACCAGCAACCCCCTGTACCTTTCACCCAGGCACAGACTGAGCTAAGCCTTAGATTTCTGTTGAATACATGAAGAATGTTAAGACCTGAAGACATTTTGCATGTTTTAATCAATGTCACACCCAATTTTCTGTTCCTGGCTACCACTGTTTTGGGGGTAGAAATGTTCCAGAAAGAAAATTTAATCAGCACTTCTGCCCCATTTGGGACTTTGGGAGAAGAAAGAAAGGGGATCACCACTTACTGAGTAACCTGTGGTGTGCCCGACAGTATGTCAGGTACTCTGTGTATATACTTCACAACACTCACTACCGACTCTGTTATGCCCTTTTGAGAAACGAGAAACTGAGGCTCCAAACTGGGGCTTAGCTACCAGCTCAAATTTATGAGGCTTGGAAGAGGTGAAGCTGGAATGTGATTGCAAGATATTTAATTCCTAAATCTAGGCCCCTTCCCATTGTGCCATGCGGCATAATTGGTATCTGTGGTCCATGCAAAATTTTTATACCTAACCCCTTCCTCTTAGTATGAGAATGGCCTATGTGTGCATGTGTACGTGCGCACGTATGCATATGCAGGGTGTGTAGGTGTGTAAACCTATACATGGGTATATTGGAGTAAGTGTTTGTTGTTACCAAACTGACAGGCTTGGCTTTTCTTCCGTACCTTTCCCCATATCCTCTTTGATGGGAGCCCATGATTTCTGAGGAAATAACAAAGATTATGTTCCCAAAGAAGAAAAAGGAGGGAGGCATTTTTGTCCCAAACATGGGTTTAACAGCTTTTGCATTGGGAGAGTATATGGGCACGTTTAACCAGATCTACAAGATTTCTTTTTCTAATCATGGAATAGTGTTAAGCAAGCATGCCAATTTCCCAAATATCCCAAAGTGCAGGAGCAAGCTCCTGGTTAGTGTATATTCATTCTCTTCCTGAGCTTTTCTTTCGGGAGATGTTTGTGCCAAGTCGTCATTATTTTTCTAATTGCCCAATTTTGTTTTCTCTGTTGAACACTAATTAAAGAATGAGCCCAGGACTGCCACCTTTTTGGAGACAGCATTAATCTCCTGCCCTCTCTACATTTTAATGGGCCTAATTTATCCCTATTATCTACTCCTTTCACTACTCCAGCTAAGTGAGGAAAACATTCTTATCCCTTCACCCTTCTCATCTTTCTACTGCTTTTCTGCTTTTATTTTCCCCGATTGCTTCAACTGGCTCTGCAGAAGTTTGTTTAGGTTTATTTTTCATTATCAGTAGAATATGGTATTGGTATCATAGTCTCCTCTCCTCCTTCCCTACTGAGTCTGCTCTTCATTGCTTTCTTCTCGCTTTCTCTAATCTTCTACATGCCTGTGATCAATTGATGGATTAATTAATCAATCAGACATAATTCAGCAGCTACCTGGTGCTAGGCCCCAGAGACACTGCAGTATCAATCCTGGTCTCTAGGAACTCACAGTCTGGAAGGGGAGACCCACAAATAAAGAGATAGTCATAATAAAATGTGGTACGGACAATGATACAGATTAGGAAAGGATGTTGAAGGTACACAGAGGAGGAGCTTGCATTCCAGCCCAGGGAGCAGGGAAGGCTTCATGTAGTGGCTGACATTTGGAATGATTGGCCATCTGATATTTAGACAGATGGATTGAATCCCAGAGTTCATTTGCATTAATAGCAAACTTGATAATCAGTAATATTGACTTTTTGCATCTCCTTTTTACATCTCAGTAATATTTCCATTACAGGATACTCTGAACTGCCCATATGAATAAGTGTATTAATTAAAATAAAGCGAAGCCCAACTAATTAACACAATCATAAACTCTGGAGCCAAGAATTTGACTCCTGCATAATTAAAACAGCCGCCTAAAAGCCCTGATCTGATCATATTTAGACTGATTTTTTTTGTTTGTTTTTGGCTACTTCTTAAAACATATTTAAGCATATCACACTCAATTCTGATATCCTTGTTTTCTAAAGTCCACTACTAGTTTAGAAATAACCACACTTAAAAGTTTGAGCCAGAGTTCTCAGTTGGTGCAAATGGTTAACACAGTCAGCTGCTAACAAAAAAGTTGGAGGTTTAAGTCTACACAGAGGCTGCTCAGAAGAAAGGCCTGGCAATCTACTTCAGAAAAATCAGCCATTAAAAAACCCTGTGACACCCAGTTCTACTCTGACATACCTGGGGTCACCATGAGTTGGAGTCAATTCATTAACAACTGGTTTGATTTTAAAGAGTTGAGCATGGTCACCCATGGTGGACAGGTTTCAGAGGAGAATGAAGACTAAGAAAAACTAGGAAGAAAGGCTTGGTGATCTACTTCTGCAAATTAACCAGTGAAAAACTATGGATTACAACAGAATATTGTCTGATATAATGCTGGAAGATGAGGCCCCTAGGTTGGGTGGCACTACACAAAAGCCGTAGCAATGGACTCGAATATACCAATGATTATGAGGATAGGACAGGACTGAGCAACATTTTATTCTATTATACATAAGGTTGCTATGAGTTGGTGCCCCTCAACAACAACTGTTAACAACAAGAAGGACATAAGGGTTGAGAGTTTGTCCAAAGAACATATCCCTACCCCAGGGAAAAGTTACCCCTGATACCCATATGATGAAGAAGAAGACAGACAAACCCAACCTGTAATCCAAATCAACAAACAAACTATATTAAAACAAGTAGACCCAGGGACTAAGAATAACAGTAGATATTTAGATATCTCAGGAACTCCCACTGTTCCCCATGCATGCTAAAGAACACAATAATTGGTGTTAACAGTGATGGGCCAGAGTCAGCAGAGAAAGGTTTATTTGACTTCAAGGGGCTTTATTTCAGAAGTTGAGGAAATGTATGTCATTCATGGTGGAAAATTTTCCACAAAAACAGGATGCAATGGAACATAATTTTCTTCTTATCAGGAATAAATTTCAGTCAGCAGATGAACATATATGTTTAGCACCATCTATCCTCCAAAGTAGATGCTGGATGCTCAAGAGGTGTGTGCGTGTGTGTGTGTGTGTGTGTGTGTGTGTGTGTGTGTGTGTATTTAGTTTACTGTCACTCTTGCTGTTTCCTAGAAAAGCAAATCATCATGATGAGGCCCTCTGGATTTCTGGATTACTTAAGGCTTTCCTCAAAAAGAAGTTGGTCCTGATTGTTTCAAAAGACAGAATGTAGTTTCTTGTGTCAGCAGAAGTTCCTTACCAGTGAAGTGTTTTCTTTTTTTTAAAGTACCTTTCTAAGAGGAGAGAAATACTTAAGAATCTAAAGTTCTGTCAGCTTGAATATGAATAATAACAGGCACTAGGAGTTTTTTCTTTAATCGATTCAAGATGATGCATTTAAAACATATTTATAGAGTACTTTATATAGATCATCAAATGGCTTTAGATATACCCTTTCATGTTACAATGAATTATAGTTTGCTCACCTTTCTTATCGCGGTAATTCATTCTAAGTGTTTCCTTTTCACAATCACCATAATAATGTGACTCAACATTGCCTTTTCCCATAATTATCAGCACAATCATACCGAAATCTATTTTCTGTGCTTACAGGATTTCAGAATTTAGAGATGTAAAGATGTGAAGCTCTCCAACGATGTTTTTTTTTATAGACGAGGATATAGGTTCTTTAGAATAGGATGTATATTTTTAGGAAGTGATTGTGCTCCCAACCCTGAGATAAGCACCATTATTGTATGGGCCCCAAGGAATCCTTGATTTCATGCCTACTTGGGGGAGATTCACATAAGGATGTAGAACAATTTGAAGGCTGTGCAGTATTATGGGCTAAACAGAATATGTCAGTATTAAACATGTAGGGAAAGTCCTTGTATTTATAAAATGCTATAACATCACACTCAATGTTTTTTTAATAAAACATGATCAGTTTTGACACTCGAGTGTTTGATATGCTTCCTTGGAGAGACAACAGAAAAGTACAGTTATGCACGCTGAAAATAGAGAAGAGTTATCTCTCTATAGATACAGATACAGATATAGATGTGGTAAGGAACAGGGAAAAGTAAGCATCTTTTAAGTCCATTTTTTATCATTTGTGTTACCTGCATCTTGTACTGGTTCTGATTTTCTTTTTCTCCTCCTCCCTCAAATCTCCACCCTGTAGTGGTGTTTTTGAGTCCTCTTAAAAGCATGTCTTACTTAATATGATTTCCACCTGGAAACATTAGAATTGATAGACCAATTATTTTTATTAATCACTAAAGGCTTTAACTTGGGTATAATAGACTGCCTCTAAATGCAGAGTTTTCCTAGCGGAGTTTATTGTTTCTTTACCATCTGATATAGAAGCAGGCCTGGGGAGAAGCCTGGGCTACCTCTTGAAGTATTTTCCTAGTACTGATTGATGAGTCAGCAGAAAAGGCAGTGTCGGCATCTGAAGGCTCCTGTGGTCTAGGTTGGGAATCTGAAGATCTGATTCTTGCCCCATCATATACATATCTTTGCCAAGTCACTTAATGTTTCTGGGGCTCAGTTTCCTCACATGTTAAATGAAATTTTCTTTTTTTAATTTTGTTCAGGAGCATTTCTAAAATGGCCATGGAAAAATTTTATGGTTTTAAAAAAATTTATAGTTTTAAAAATCCATTAAATCAAGTTTTATCGTTCATTCTCTAAGTGAAGAAGCTTTTGTTAGGGATTAATTGTACGCTAGATCTATATAAAAGTAAGGAAGTGTGGGATAGGGGAGGAATTCCAGGTGGAGAAAAATGCAGGTGAAGATAGTGAGTGAAATTAGCAGGATACTTGATCTCCTTGTTAAGTTTGGAATTCATGCTGAAAATAATGGGGAGATCAGATTTTAGCATGATTATATATATGCATACACACACACACACACACACACACACACACACACACACACCAAAAACCACACCCATCGCCTTCAAATTGATTCTGATTCATAGCAACCTCATGTGTTACGGAGTAGAACTGCTCCATAAGGTTTTCTTGTCTATGATCTGTACAGACATGGATCACCAGGCCTTTATTCTTCATTGCCGCTGGGTGGGTTTGAACCACAGCTCTTTCAGTTAGTAGTCAAATGCAAACCATTTGCACCACCAAAGAACTTATATTAAAGATCCAACTGAGACAGGGTAGAGAATGGATTAGAGTGAGGTGAGATGAAGGCAGGGAAATCAGCTAGAACAGAAGTGGCAAGTGCCTGAACTAGGACTTTGGCATTAGGGGTTGGTAGGCAAGGATATGTTTGGGAGATAAATAAGGAACAGAATTGGTATGACTTGGAAACTGATGTGGGAGGTGAAGGAGCAGGGAGAAGATGCTAAATTCAGTGTGGGGCAAGCTGAATTTGAGAGCACCCTGGCAGAATGAACAGTTTCATGTAAGTGTTTGGAGCATGGGAGAGAGTTTATAGATCTAGGACTCAACAGTACACCATATATAAATAAATTTGTAAGGCCACTGGATTATGGAGATTGCCCAAGAAGAGAAAGGAATAGAGCAGAGAATAGAACTCTGTGGAGCAGTACCATTTAGGGGAGCAAATAAAAAAGGGAGTCTAAAAAGGAAACTCAGAAAGAATAGTCAGACAGCTGAGAGAAGAATGAGAAAGGTGGAATCACAGGGAAAAAACAAAATAGTAATAACATTTAGAAAGAGATCAGTCAGATTAAAACTGAAACCATCCAGTCAGTAGTGGATCTGAATAAGCAGCTGGGAGGGAAGTCAGATGCGTTTCCAGAAAATGTTGATTGCTTAGAGCAAGGTCCATCCCTATGCACTGGGGATCAGCCAAAGTGCCTTAATTGACTATATACAGAAGGATTATACAAACGCACAGGTCAACTAATCCATTTCTTTCTCTGCCAAAATCATGATGACCTCTATTCTAACCTGCATTAAACCACATTTAAATATAGGATTGTTGAAAATTGATCTGATAAGCCAATTTGGTCATGCACAACAGTTAAGTTTTATAGATAGATTGATAAATGGATAGGTTGATGGATCAATGGATCGATGGATTGATGGATTTATGGATCGACGGATAGATGGATGGATGTATGGACTGATTGATAAACATAGATAGACAAACACGGATAGGCAGATTGGTAGATAATAAACATAGATACAAAAACATAGATAGATAAACAGTAGCTACCAAAAAGTTTGAGATGGGAGAGCTTTAGCTTCTCCCTCACAATATTGATAATAATTAAAATGAAAGAATTCTCAGAACAAATTGATTGATGAATTTACAGCTCCCTGTCCTTATAGGTGCTATGAACAATACGTCTCATGAAAGGTTTACTTGAGGTAAGCAAGACAGGCTTGGATAGGCAGGACTACTACCTTATAGAAGTAATCAGTCAAGCAGAAACCCTGCATCCCTGTCCCTGGGCCCAGGAGCATTTAGAGCTCAAGTCTCAGGTGCCATCCCTAAGGATCCAGGCCTCAAACCAAAACCAAACTCATTGCCATCGAGTCAATTCTGACTCATAGTGACCTTATAGGACAGAGTAGAACTGACCCATGGGGTTTCCAAGGAGCACCTGGCGGATTCAAACTGCCGACCTTTTGGTTAGCAGCCATAGCTGTTAACCACTATGCCACTAGGGTTGGCTATATGCTTTGTTGTTCATACAGTTGTGGTCAGTGTCTTTAAAATATTTTAGCCAATCCACAATGTCATATGCTAGTATTTTCACCAATTAATCATCAGCCGTGCTAATTAACACGCTATCAGTTTCACCAAAGAAAGCACATTTCTGGTATTCATTATGCCAAGCCCCTGGTGTTCATAGAAATACGGCAAGGAGAAGCACTTGCAGTGGCTACTTCTGATGTGTGGCTTTCTGTTGGAAATGCTTTTGTATATTCCTGGGTGTGAATTCTTGCTTAAGGCAATAGGTTGTCTCTGTTTGAATGATATTTAAAGTAAAGAACACACAATATCTTACTGCCTTTGCTGAAGGGAATTTTAAAGTAAATTACAAACATTAGAGCAAAGAGTAAGGAAGCCTGAGACATCATCATGAAACACCAATGACATCTTTGTGATGAATGAAAATGCCATTAGAAAACAATATCTGTTTAAACTCTAGCCTTTTGGGGTATTTTTATTCTGCCCCAATTTGTGGAATCTTGTGCGTAGCCAATATTCAGATCTCATTCTCATATGAACCTTTTTGTCATAATCCAGTTTCACAAACACCCAACAATATAAAAAGAGCATAATAGAGAGGAGCCAAGATAGTGACTTAGACACATCATGCTGTCCCTCTACAGCAGAGACTCAAGAAACCAAGTGAAATGGATGCAGATGACAATCCTGGAACCCTGAACATCAAAAGGAAGGATAAAGAATTGAATCGAACACCAGTTGGAAGAAGAAATTGAATGACGGCAGCAAACGAGTAATATGGAGTGGAGGTACACTGCCAGCCACCCCAGCACAGTGTGGCTGTCTTGAGACAAAGCCAGTAGTGACCCCGGGTGAGGAGCACAGAAAGGTAGCTTCACGGAATTCCCAATAAGAGACAGAGAAACTGTGTAGACATACCTGGAGTGAAGCAAGGTGAACAGAACATGATCCAGATCTAAGGAGGGAAAGTACAGGAAGGAGGGCGAGAGCTCCAGGGATCCTGGCATCCACAGAGTAGGGAGGGAACCCAGGATCCAGAGACAGGTATACTCACCAGTGTCTGTCCCTGACCATTAAGGTGGGTGACGCACATGAAGTAATAGATCCACAGAGTGCCAGTTGGAGGTCCCCTACCTGACTGGATTCCAGGAAGACCCCTTTGTGCACTTGTTTGGGGTAGGTCCTGACGGCTGGCTGCAGCCAATGCAAAGTGCCCAGGCATGCAAAGCTTGTGACCAGAAAATCACACTCCCCCTCCCCCCACCCTCCTGATCATTAGCAGCAGAAAACCCCATACCCCTGCCACCCTGCCCATCTGGGAGCCATAATACAAGGCACCCCCTTCCCCCTCCATCCAGCCCCTTCTGCCACCCCCCTGCCCACCTGATGAATGACAGTAAGTGTGCTCTTGTGTTTCCACTTGCCTGCCATGCACCCCTGTCAGCAGACCTGGCAAGCAGAGGAGAGTGCGCTTCTGCCCCCCTGCTCACCCACTACCTACCCCTGCCCGTTGACTCAGTGAGCAGCAGAGAGCGTGTTCCTGCACGCCCACTCACCTGCCACCCACCCCCCTAACCCAGCGAGCAGCAGCAAGTGTGCTCCCACACACAGACTCACCCACCACCCACTCTCATCTCCCCAACCCAGGGCACAAAAGAGATCATGCTACCACAACCCCGCTCACCTGCCACCTACTTCCACCTGCCAATCCAGCGAACAGTGGAGAAAGCACCCACAATCTCCTGCCACCCACCCCACCCATCAACCCAGAGAGCAGCACCCCCCGCCACTTGAGACTAGTCGAAGAGGATAGCGCTCTGCTGCACCACCACACCCACACCCACCACCCTGCCCAATCAGTGAGTGCCATCATCTGCTTCTGCACCACTCAACCAACAACAGGTGTGTACACATTGCCAGCTGCAGTTTGAATAGAGAACGGCACTCACACTGACAGTCACTGCCCTACACACCTGGAGATAGGTAGTGACTGCTCTTGTGTCACCAAAAACCTGGGAAAACACAGACAAAACTCTAGAAGAATTTAGGAAACCAATACAAGAAAAAAATGACAAAATAAATAGACAATTAGAAACCATACGAAAACAGCAACTAGAAATTCAGAAGATTAACAATAAAATATCAGAAATAGATAACTCAATGTAAGGGCATAGAAGTAGGAGTGAATTAAAGGAAGAAAGAAATAGCAAAATAGAGGACAAATCCCTTGATGCTAATTTGTTGGAGGAACAATCAGAAAAAGGAATGAAGAAAAATGAAGATAGCCTAGAGTTATGTGGGATACTATCAAGAAGGATAATTTACACATGAGTGGAATTCCAGAACAAGAAGAGACAAGACAAAGCACAGGGAGAACTTTTGAAGATCTGCTGAGATTTTGAAGATCTGATCTCATCCTGAAAGACGAGAAGGTTTCCATCCAAGAAGCTCAATGAACCCCATATAGGATAGACCCAAAAGAAAGTCACCAAGACATATAATCAAACTTTCCAAAACCAAAGACAAAGAAAGAATCTTGAGAGCATCTCGGGAAAAACAAAACATCACCTTCAAAGAGGAATCAATAAGACTAAACTCTGATTTCTTGGCAGAAACCATGCAGGCAAGAAGGCAATAGGATGATGTCTTAGTCATCTAGTGCTGCTCTAACAGAAATACCACAAGTGGATGGCTTTTAACAAGAGAAATTTATTCTCTCACAGTCCAGTAGGCTACAAGTCCAAATTCAGGGCATCAGCTCCAGAAGAAGGCTTTCTCTCTCTGTCAGCTCTAGAGAAATGTCTGTGTCATCAGTCTTCCCTTGGCCTGGAAGGTCCTTGTGATACATCAGTCTTCCCTTGGTCTGGAAGCATCTCAGCACAGGAACCTCAGGTCCAAAGGATGCACTCTGCTCCCAGCACTGCTTTCTTGGTGGTGTGAGGTTCCCATGTGTCTCTGCTCACTTCTCTCTTTTATATCTCAAAAGAGATTGGATTAAGACACTATCTAATTTTGTAAACCTCATCAGCATAACCTCATCACAGTGATAGAATTTACAACACATAAGGAAATCACATCAGATTACACAGTCATACAATACTGGGAATCATGATCTAGCCAAGTTGCTACACACATTTTTGGGCGGACACAATTCAATCCATGACAGATGACATATCTAAAAGTCTGAAAGAAAAGAATTGGCAACCAATTATCATATATCCAGCAAAACTGTCTCTCAAATACGATGGAGAAACTAGGACATTCTCAGATAAACAGAAATTACAGGAATTTGTAAAAACCAGACCAACCTTAGAAGAAATATTAAAGGGAGTCCTTTGAACAAAGAACCAATAACATCAGACAGCAACCTGAGATCAAGACATACAACAACATCACCTAGATACCAACCCAGATAAAGAATTCTCAACAGTAAAATAAAGCTACAAAACTGAAAACAGAGAATCAGAGATGTTAATTTGTAAATGATGACAGCTTCTAAACAAAAAGGGGGAATAAATGGTGTAGTTAATAGAACTTCCATATGTAGAGGAAGTCAAGGCAGTATCAAGAAATAACAGACTGTTTTAAACTTAGGAAGATAAAGGTAAATTTCAGAGTAACCACAAGGAAAATTAATAAACATACTCACCAAAATAAGAAAGAAGAAAATCATAAAGACAAAATCAACAACAAAGGAAATGAAAAGAAAACCCATAAACAAAAAGAACTCAGCACAGAAAATTAAGTGTAACAAAGAAACCATCAACACCACAAAAAAAAAAAAAGCAGAACAAAGTGACAGCAGTGAATTCATACCTATTGATAATCACACTGTATGTAAATTGTTTACTTATTTTTTTTTATTGTGTTTTAGGTGAAAGTTTAGAGCTCAAGTTAATTTCTCATTCAAACATTTATACACATATTGTTTTGTGACATTGGTTGCTATCTCCACAATGTAACAGCACACTCTCTATCTCCACCCTAGCTTCCCTGTATCCATTCATCCAGCTCCTGTCCCTTACTGCTTTCTTGTCCTGCTTTTGGACAGGAGCCGCCCTTTTGGTCTCATATATTTGATTGAACTAAGAAGCATGTTCCTTATGTACATTATTTTTTGTTTTATATGACTGTCTAATCTTTGTCTGAAAAGTGGGCTTTGGGAATGGTTTCAGTTATGGGTTAGCAGTGTCCAGGGGCCATAATTTTAGGGTTTGTAAATAGTTTAAATGCACCAATCAAGAAACAGAGAGTGGCAGAAAGGATAAAAATATATGACTCATCAATATGTTGCCTACAGGGACACAACTTAGTCATAAAGATATAAATAGGATAAAAATCAAAGGATGAAAAAAATAGACCAAACAGCAACCAAAAAGGAACAGCAATGGCAATATCGATCTCTAATAAAGTAGATTTTAAGGCAAAATCTATAAGAGACAAGAAAGGGCATTATATAATGATTACATGTCAATTCACTGAGAGGACATAACCATAATAAATATTTACACACCCAATGACAGCTCTCCAAAATACATAAAATAAACTCTAACAGTATTGAAAGGAGAAATAGACCGTTCTACAATAAGAGTAGGAGACTTCAACACGTGACTTTCAGTGAAGGACAGAACAACTAGAAAGAAATTCAACAAAGATACAGAAGATGTAAATAACTCAATCAACCAACTTGACCTCATAGATGTATACAGAACACTCCACTCAAAGCAACTCAGTACACATTCTTCTCCAACACCCGTGGATCATTCTCCAGAATAAACCATATTTTAGGCCACAAAGCAAGCCTCAATAAATTCAAAAACACCGAAATATTGTAAAGCATCTTCTCTGATCACAACACTATAAAACTAGAAATCAATAACAGGAAGAATAAGGAAAAAAATCAAATACATGGAAACTGAATAACAACCTTCTGAAAAATCACTGGGTAATAGAAGAAATTACAATTAAAAATGAAATTAAAAAATTCCTAGAAGCAAATAAGAATGAAAATACAACAAACCAAAACCTTTGGGACATAGCAAAAGCAGTTCTCAGAAGAGAATTTATAGCAATAAATGCACACATCAAAAAAGAAGGGAGGGGAAAAATCAATAGCTTACCCTTACAACTCAAACAAATAGAAAAAGAGAAGCAAAAGAAACCCACAGTCACCAGAATAAATGAAATAATAAAGAGCAGAAATAAATGAAACAGGAAAACAATAGAAAGAATCAACTAAACTAGAAGTTGGTTGTTTGAAAGGATCAATGAAATTGACAAACTACTGGCCAAACTGACAAAGGAAAAGAATGAGAAGATGCAAATAACCAAAACAAGAAATGAGAAGGGTGACATTATAACAGAACCAACTGAGATAAAAAAAGATTATGACAGAATAGTATGAAAAATTGTACTTCAACAAATTTGAAAACCTAGAAGAAATGGACAAATTCCTAGAAACACACTACCTACCTAAACTAACACAAACTGTGGTAAAAAATTTGAATAGACTCATAACAAAAGAAGAAATTGAAGAGGTCATAAAGTAACATCCAACAACAACAAAAAGCCCTAAACTAGACAGCTTCACTGGAGAATTCTACTGAACATTCAGAGAAGAGCTGACACCAATTCTGCTCAAACTATTTCAGAACATAGAAAATGAAGAAATGCTCCCTAACTCATTCTATAAAACCAGCATAACCCTGACACTAAAGCCAGGCAAAGACACCACTAAAAAAGAAAATTATAGACCAATATCCTTCATGAATATATATGCAAAAATTCTCAACAAAATTCTAGCCAACAGAATTCAACAAAATGTCAAAACAAAACAAAACAAAACACTGTGACCAAGTGGGTTCATACCAGGTATGCAAGGATAGTCTAACATTAGAAAATCAATCAATGTAATTCAACACATAAATAAAACAAAGGAAAAGAATTACATGATCATCTCAACCAGTGCAGAAAAGACATTTCATAAAATCTAACACCCTTTCCTGATAAAAATGCTCAGCAAAATAGGAATAGAGGGGAAATTCCTCAAAATAATTAAGGGAATATGTGCAAAACCAACAACCAACATTATTCTCAACAGAGAGAGACTGAAAGCATTCCTCTTGAGAATGGGAACCAGACAAGAATGCCCCTTATCGCCACTCTTATTTGATATTGTACTGGAAGTCCTAGGTAGAGCAATAAGGCAAGAAAAGGGAAATAAATGGCATACAAATTGGTAAGGAAACAGTAAAACTATCCCTACCCACAGATAACATGATCCTATACATAAAAAATCCAAGAGATTCCATAAGAAATCTACTGGAAGTAATAGAAGGATTCAGCAAAGTGGCAGGGCACAAGATCAACATACAAAAATCAGTTGGATTCTTCAACACTAAGAAGGAGAACTCTGAAAAGGAAATCAGGAAAACAATACCATTGACAATAGCCCCTAAAAAGTTAAAATACTTAGGAATATATCTAACTAGGGACATAAAAGACTTATACAAAGAAAACTACAAAACACTACTGCAAGAAACCAAGAGACCTACATAAGTGGAAAAACATACCATGCTCATGGATAGGGAGACTTAACATTATAAAAATGTCAATACTATCCAAAGCGATCTATAGGTATAATACAGTCCTGATCCAAATGCCAACAACATTAACAAAATGAAAAAACCTTCAGCTTTATATGGGAAGGAAAGAGGCCTCAGATACCTGAAACATTATTGAAGACAAAGAACATAGTAGGAGGCCTCACACTTCCCAGTCTCAGAACCTACTATATAGCTGTCTTAGGCTGGGTTCTCTAGAGAAGCAAAACCAGTAAAGTGTATAAATATATATATAGAGAGATATTATATCAAGGAAACAACTCACGTGATTGTAGAGGCTAGAACGTCCCAAGTCCGTGGATCAGGGTAGAGGCCTCTCCCAAGTCACACAGCTGCAGAAGCTGGCAAGCCCAAGATCGGCAGGTCGGAGAGCAGGGCTCCCGCTCACAGGCTGTGCAGATCGACGAATCCCAGGTTCAGCAGATCAGCTGACAGCTCAAGTCCCAAGAACGGGAGATGAGACGACAAGAAGCAGCCGCAGGATCCAGAGAGAGAAAAAGCCAGAACGTCTGCTTATATACAGATGCAGGCCACACCTCCAAGGAGACTCCCTTTCATATGACTGGCCACTCACAGTATATTCAATCATGGGAGTGATTACATTAAAACACTGAGAATCATGGCCCAGCCAAGTTGACACACAATCTTAACCATCACAATAGCCATGGTAGTCAAAAAAGCCTGGTACTAGTACGACGACAGATACATAGACCAGTGGAACAGCATTGAGAACCCAGAAGTAAATCCATCCACCTCTGGACAGTTGATCTTCAACAAAGAGTCAACGTCCATTAAATAGGGAAGAGATAATCTCTTTAACAAATGATGCTGGAAAAACTGAAGATCCATTTGCAGAAAAATGAAACAGGATCCGTACCACACACCATACACAAAAACTAACTCAAAATGTATCTAAGACCTAAATGTAAAATCTAAAACCATATAGTTCATGGGAGAAAACATACAGATAAACTAGGGGCCCTAATTTGTGGCTGAAATCAACTATCAAACATAACTAAAAATGCACAAACAGCAGAAGATAAACTAAAAAACTGGGACCTCCTAAAAATTAAATACTTATGCTCACTAAAAGACATGCCCAAAAGAGCAAAAAGAGAACTTACAGATTGGGAAAAAAAAATTGGCAATGACATATCTGACAAGGGTGTAATCTCTAAAATTTATTGAAAACTTCAACACCTCGACAACAAAAAGGCAAACAATCCAGTTAAAAATTTGGCAAAGGACATGAACAGACGCTTTACCAAAGAAGACATTCAGACAGCTAACAAACACATGAAGAGATGCTCACGATCATTAGCTTTTAGAGAGATGCAAGTCAAAACTATAATGAGATACTATCTCACACTGGCAAAAATGGCACTGATCAAAAAAAGGGAAAACAACAAATGCTGGCAAGGTTGTGGGGAGACTGAAATGCTTATACACTGCTGGTGGAAATATAAAATCTTACAACCACTGTGGAAAATGGTATGGCACGTCCTTAAAAAGTTAGAAATATTATATGATCCAGAAATCCCACTCCTAGATATATATCCTAGAGAAATAAGAGCCATGACTCGAAAAGACATATGCGCACCCAAGTTCATTGTAGCATTATTAATAGTAGCCAAAAGATGGAAACAACCTAAGTGTCTATCAATGGATGAATGGAGAATCAAATTGTGGTACATATACACAATGGAATATTATGCAATTGTAAAGAATAATGATGAATCCATGAAACATTTCACAACATATCTGAATCTGGAGAACATTATTTTGAGTGAATTAAGTCAATCATAAAAGGACAAAGATTGTACGAGACCACTATTATAAAAAGTCAAGAAAAGGTTTACCCACAGAAAGAAACATTCTTTGATGGTTATAAGGGATGGGAGAGGAAGAGAGAGAGAGAATTATAACTAGATAATAACCAAAAACAATCAAACCTGTTGTTGTCGAGTTGATTCTGACTCTATAGGATAGTCAATTCTGACTCCATAGCATAGAGTAGAACTGCCTTATAGGGTTTCCAAGGAGCCGCTAATGGATTCAAACTGCTGACCTTTTGGTTAGCAGTGAAACAGTTAACCACTGTGCCACCAGGGTACACAGGTTAAGTCTGATGAAGGGAAAGGCAATACACAATATGGGGGAAGTCAGCAGAATGTGACCAAGGCAAAGGAAGACACTGAGAGGTCCATAAGAATAAAGGGCAACTACAGTAAATACTATAACATGTACAACCCTGCAACAAGAGTAACAACAAACAGTAATTTATGAGTGGTTACATACGTAGATATGTATGCTAAATAGGTGTAAGAGGTCATACAGGAGAACACCAGTGTGCATATATAGGTATGGGTGTAGATATTTCTATATACATATTTGTATGTGCTGCATATATATTCATATATTTAATCGAACACATATAGGGCACAGTTATGGAAACTTTTTAGACATAACCAAACACCTCGCAGTACTGAGTTACTGGTCTTGAAGGCTAAGGACCATAGTATCAGGGAACATCTGGGTTGATTGCCATAACATAGTTCATAAAGATAATGTTCTACATCCTACTTTGGTGAGTAGTGTATGTGGTCTTAAAATGTTGTGAGTAGCCATCTAAGACACAACTATTGGTCTCTTCTTGTCTGGAGCAAAAGAGAGTGAAGAAAACCAAAGACTCAAGGAAGCAATTAGTCCAGAGGAATACTGGCCTACATCAGCCACAGCCTCCTCTAGCCTGAGACCAGAAGAACTAGATGGTGCCCAGCTACCACTACTGACTGCTCTGACTAGGAACACAGTACATGCTCCTGGCTAGAGGGGAAAAACATGTAGAACAGAATTCAAATTCATAAAAAAGACCAGACTTACTGGTCTGATAGAGACTGGAGGAACCCCTGAAGCTATAGCCTGAACACACCCATTTAACTGGGAACTAAAGCCCCTCCCAGAGATCATCTTCGAGCCAAATAATAGACAAGCCTATAAAATAAACAACGCTAGTAAGGAATGTGCTCCTTAGAGCAGTCAACTATAAGAGACCAAAAGGCAACATTTACCCAAAAGCAAAGATGAGAAGGCAAGGAGGGGCAGAGAAATTGGAGGAATGGAAACAGAGAACCCAGGGTGGAAATGGAGAGAGTGCTAACACATTGCAGTGATTGCAATCAATGTAATGAAAAAATTTGTGTATGAATTATTGAATGGGAAACTAATTTGCTGTGTAAACTTTCACAATAAAATGTAAAACAAAACAAAAAAAAAACAATGTGATTGTCAAATTGCCTGCACTATACCCTCAAAATATTTCACGTTCGTGGTTGTAGAAAGAGAAACATTCTAGGGTTTGCAAGGAGCCGCTGGTGGATTCCAACTGCCAGCCTTTTGGTTAGCAGTTGAGCTCTTAACCACTGGGGATTCCCATTTCTAAGATCAAATTAAAGCCAACCTTTTCAGTGTTGTTCTGAACATATTCTTTGGGGCAGTCAGAGAAGCTTACATAATAAGGAAAAAAATAATAACAATAAGGAAAACCTTCCCAGTCATCATAGAAGAAACATTTCTGGGAGACTGGAACCTTTCCCATTTCTCAGTGATGCCACAAAACGACAATGACCTAGACAAACAGTTTCTATAGGGCTTTTGAGTCCCTGGGTATTTCCAAAAGGTTACAGCCTTGAAAACCCAATGGAGCAGTTCTACTCTGCAACACTTGGGGTCTCTACGAGTCAGAATCAACTCAAGAGCAACTGGCGTGGTTTGGTTTCGGTTCGTGTGGCTTGTGAAGCAAACGTAGGAGAACTGGTTGGCACTTACTGCCCAGCAGGTGAGGCTTAGATTGTTGCCTCTGGGACCCACATTTATGCTGGTCTTCAAACTCATGATTTGGTTCTTACCTTTAGGAAATCAGTGTCTCGGGGACCATGTTACATCTTCGTTTGAGTTCCAGCTCTGCCACTTGGTAGCTGTGTAACTTTGTGCAAATTATTTAACCTCTGACCTTCAGTTTTGTCACCTGTAAGATGAGCCTAAGGCCTGCCTCACAGAGGAGTAAATGTAGTGCAAAAAATAAAGGGCCTTGCTCAGTGCCTGAGCCCTAGAATGCTTTCAAAAATGGTTACTTTCTTACTTCCCAAATCCAAACCTGCTCTGAGGGGGAAATAGCTGACTTTTATTCTTTCAGGCACTGTACTAGATAGGCCTTGCTGAATACAAATTCTGTACTCTCCCCACTAAACTTGTGACTTCCGTTTTTTTTTCTTTTTTGGTGTCATTTATTTGTTTCCCCCGAAATGGGATGCAGAGCCCAGTGTATTAGCACATAAAAGCAGAGCTGCTGTGGGTGAAATTGGAAGGAGGGGCCAGGGCTGGCCCAGTTCATCTCCTCGCACACCTGAGTCTTCTTGATGGCGCACAGGGCTCCTCAGGACAGAGTGAAAACCACTGCACAGGTCACCATGCTTCTTATGGGAACTGTTGCAAAAGGATCTCGTTTGTTAAGGATACTATACAATGGGTTGTTGGCGTTGTTAGGTGCTGTCGAGTCACTGTCAACTGACAGCTACCCCATGTGACAGAGTAGAACTGCCCCATAGAGTATTCTAGGCTGTAATTTTAACAGGAGCAGATCACCAGGTCTTTCTCCCTCAGAGCAGCTGGGTGGGTTTGAATGCCAACGTTTCAGTTAGCAGCCTATCAAGCGCTTAACCGTTGTGCTACCAGGGCTCCTATACAATGAGTTAATAACCAACTATAACTTATTCTCTGTCATGGATTGAATTATGTCCCCCAAAAAATGTGTGTATCAATTTGGCTGGGCCATGATTCCTGGTATTGTGTGATTTTCCTATATGTTGTAAATCCTGCCTCTATGATGTTAATGAGGGGGGATGGGCGTCAGTTGTGTTAGTGAGGCAGGACTCCATCTACAAGATTGGATTGTGTCCTGAGGCAATCTCTTGACATATAAAAGGCAGAAGTGAGCAGAGAGAGACACAGGGGACCTCATACCACCAAGAAAGCAGTGCAATGAGCAGGGCGTGTCCTTTGGACCCGGGGTCCCTGCATGGAGAAGCTCCTAGTCTGGGGGAACATTGATGAGAAGGCCAACAGAGAAAGCCTTCCCCTGGAGCTGACACCCTGAATTTGGACTTTTAGCCTACTTTACTGTAAGGAAATAAACTTCTCTTTGTTAAAACCATCCACTTGTGATATTTCTGTTATAGCAGCACTAGATAACTAAGACATCCTCTGAAATGTTTACATGTGCCTTGTGATGACTTTAATCCAGAAGAAAATGTTTCTAAATATGGATTTTTCAGAGTAACACCAACTGGCTAGAGGTAATATATTTTTCTAATTTTCAGGTGGAGATGGGAGGGTGGGGAGATTGAGGCACTGGATATTTCTTAACATCTCTTTTTCTACCCACTTTGGGAAAAACCCTTTCTCCTGCCTGATTACAAAATCAGTGTGGCTCTCCCCATAGAGAGACGAACTCCTCTGGCCACAGAAGGAAACAAGAAATGAAAGAAAGGCTGAGGATCTCTTTGGGAGAAGGCTGGGGGGTGGGCAGAGATATTTGCTCAATCAACAGATGAGACAGATGTTACAGTGCCTGGAGGTGGGCAGGCCTTTAGGACATCCTGTGTTGATAGCAATTTGGGCATTAATGCAAAGATCAGACAAACTGTATTTAAGGGAATTGCCTGGGGCTAGCATCCTCTTGTGAGCCAAGGTGTTACAACATGAGTAGAAAGGCAGTACAACTAAGTAGTTGAGAGAACAAGGCTCTGCAATCAGACTAGCTGGCTTGGAAGTCTGATCTGATTAGCTCTTTGACCTTGCATGTTCCTTACCCTCTGTGAGGCTCAGTTCTCTCAACTGTAAAATGAAAATAGTAATAGTATTTACTCACAGGGTTGTTGTGAGGCTTAAAAAATGTAATGCATGCAAAGCCCTTAGCCCAGTGCCTGACACATAGTAAGGACTCAATAAATGTAGCTATTAGTATTCATGTTGACTTCCTGATGCACTCAATTTTCTCTCCATTCGACAAGGTGAAAATATATTTAAGAGTACTTAGTGGCATTGAATTAATACTACAGTTTCTTTAATGCTTGAAATTATCTGAGGTACAGCATAATACTTGGTAAGAGAAATATTTAATTGTATCATTTAGTAATGGATGATTACACTCCTTAAAACTTCAATTTAATATTATGTAGAATCATATGCTAAGGACTCACAACGTATGTATATTACACTTAGGTTACTTCGTTATGTTGGTAATTAATGACAGAGATAGTGAAATGTATTTTCAAGAGATTAAAAAAAAAAAAAAGGAACAGGATTGAACTTTGATCTACAAAGCAACCCGAGAGCTTGTCTTCTGCTACAGTGTAATTTCTAGCACACATCCTCTTTGCAATGCCATCTTTGCAATAACCTGTAGAATAACATTGTGTACTAGTTCACTGTGTCCCCAGGATTCTGTACAATGAGAAAGGATTTAGTTATAGCTACTTAATTAAACCAAATTATTGAGAATCTACTGGGTTTGGAGCACTGTGATGCATTCTTAATGTCTCCATATGTGCTATTCTCATGGCATTTAATAAAAACAAGGAATTTTTATTTACATTTTCACATTTGATTCAATCTCATTGAATCACTATATGTTAGCTAGGCAAAGATCAAGATTTCTATATTATGCCACTTTTGTTTTAAACATTTACTACGTAATGTGACATCTGAGATACTAGTCTGAGAAAAAACTACCCTCCAACCCATTCAGCCATATTCTTGGTAATGCCTAGCATACCGACGAGTCAATACCTGCACTGTCTTCACCCTCAACCATTCTCTATTATTAATACCCAGATTAGAAAGAGGTTTTATTGACAAAAACATTTCTATGTATAGCAATAAATACTGAGTTTATGACAAAAGACTCAATCTTTTGTGTTTATCAACCTAGTTCTTAGGCCTGGTTTTTAATCAGCATTGTTTTCATTAAACTCTGCCATTTTCTCGCCGTTTAACTTAAAGACATCAACATAGGTTTCCTTATGCAATCTTATTTTTAATTACTCTGCATTTTATATCAACTGTGTACATTTTTATGGTATAACAGATGTATGTTTATTCCTTGCCTCACAGTACATTAAGTTGAAACAAAAAGAAAAAACCAACCAACCAACGGCAACAACAAAAAAAGCCAGCCTCCAAAATCACATCCTTTTAATACTTTGCCTTTGATATCACTGCAGTAACGCTGATGTTATGTGCTGTAAAAGTACTTATAAAATTGGACCATTTAAATGAATCCCTTTGCCCTGTTCTTATGCCATTAAGATACTAATGCATCAGTATATGCCTAAAACCTGCAAAGAAAGTCCGTTGTGCTCCTGCCTCCCCAGCCTCCTGCGAAGCACATCAAATGTCTTTGATGCTACCCATGGGCTCACAAATAGTAATAACATAAGACTCATCAGATTTCAAATGTCACCCATCATTTTTTTCCGCCCTAGGGAAATTACTTTAAAAATAAGTTGTTTGGTCTTTGCATTTTTTCTTCCCATATTCAGTTTCCCTCTTCGGGGTATCACCCAGTGTTCGGGGCACTGCTCCATCTACAGCATACAGCCATACCTTCCAGTGGTTTCTACCACATTTGCTGCATCTGTTGGAGCCCCCTTACTTCTGACTGTTGGAGCCTGCTGTATGTGTGCCAAAGCCTAGCTGTTCACTCTCATCAGAAGTTGGGAGAATGCCTCTCCACTCTGTAAGAGTTATACATTTTCCATATGAGTACCCAAGTATTGAGACCTCAAAAGTTTGTTAGCAAACCTTGTTTTTATAAAAGCCTACCAGCACCATAAAACTGTGAATCAAGTTCATGATGTCTGATAGCTCACTACGATCAGAATTACTACTTTCTTTCAAGCGATAAGACTTTTTACTGGGATAAGATGGAAAGCTTGAAGCTCTCTCGTCATAATTTGTTCTTTTCTAGGAAACTCTCTCCAGTTCCTCTTGCAAAGAGACTTCTCCATCACTATAGAAATGCCCAGATCTGACTGAATTCTATTAACTTTGAATGAAGAATGGGATTCCCTTCCAACTTGCAAGTCGTCCTAAGGCCAACATAATAGTTCCATTACATTCACACCCTGCTACTGCAGAAGAAAGCATATTGGAACCCTGGGGCAAGACACCCAAAAGTCTTGTTTGAGACATACTCCCTGCATGAAGTAAGAAAAAGAAAATTTGTCTCAAGTTATTACAGCCTAGTAGGGGAAATGACAGATACAAAAGTGATTACAACACAAAATTGAAAGCGAATGCTGTAGGACAGATTTGTCATTTCTCTGGAGTTTCAAAGGTGGTAGAGATTAAGGCCATCTTGGAAGATCATTGTCAAAGAGGTGGTGACGTGTTAAATGACCCTTGAATGATGGATAATATTTAGATATATGAGAATACGGAGAGATGAACATCTAGAAGAGAATACCAGTTGCCATCAAGTGAAGTCTGACTCATGGCGATCCCATGTGTATCAGCATGGAATTGTGCTGTATAGGGTTTTCAATGACTGATATTCAGAAGTAGATTGCCAGGCTTTTCTTCTGAGACATCTCTGGGTGGGCTTGAACCCTCAACCTTTCAGTTAGCAACTGAGTGCTTTAACCATTTGTACCAGGGCCTCCCTTAGCATTAGCAAAAGTGATGTTTAAATGTCATACTGGATTCCAACAGCAGAGAGGTTAAATAAAGTTTGATCAGTTGAGTGGGAGCTATAGCCTGAATGGACCTCGATTTCTGACTAGGGAGCTTGAACTGTGTTGTGCAGGCCTGTGTTTTCTTAAGTAGTTTTTAAAATTCCTACCTTTTTTATTAAAAGTAAAGGAAGACCCAAATAAAAATTCCTATCCTTTTAAATGTTATTTAAAGTAAGTATCGTGCACGTCTTAATTGTGAGATTGAGTCTTGTGGATTTGCAGACTAGACATGACAATACCTATAGATCTAAGCCCTTCTCTCTTACCGTCTCCACAAGCCCTTCACAGAAGGAAAACTCAAGGAGACGAAGACCCTGTGATGCCTCCACTACCCAAACAAACATAATCTAAACAACATCAGTAGCCTTGCTGCAAAAATGCCATTTTAAGATATATCCGCTAATCTACATCAGTCGTCTTGCAAAGATCCTCAAATGAAAAATCTAAGTAAAATGTGTGAGTGTGTTATGCAAAGTTTATTTCGAGACAAATTATTTCAAACCTCACATCCCTCCCACTCGACTGGTACCTACCAAGTCCTATATGGAAAAATCTGGAGCTTCCTGAAGCTTAAAAAAAAAGAAGTTATATTGTACTTCATCAAATCTAAGAGGGCATCAGTTGGTAATATGCACTATTATTTTATTACTGGTAATAAAAGAGTAAAATATTGCCAAGTGTAATTGTAAGACACCAGTGATTATACAGTAATTTTTCCTTTTTGCTCTCCTCCTTCATCTTCCATTGAGTCCTTTTCCTTACTGGGTGCTCAGTTGTTTAGGGCTACATTACCTTTAGGGATGGCTTGGTCTTAGATGGCCCATGGAAGCTCTTGGTTTACCATGCACACATCCACATCACTGTAAGTGAAGCTGGCTGACTTGCAGCTGTCTTGCACCAGGATTCTAATCTGCTTCCTTCTGCAGAGAGGGGTTTGTAGTGAAGCTGATATGGTGACCTCAGACTAACTTGCAAGGTGGAAGGGGATCTCACTTCTGACAATGCTCCCTCCAAATGGAGACTAACAGTTCTGCTCACCCTTCGGGGAGCACCGTATCCCAGGACTAAGTGAAAAATTGACTTCTTACCAATCCAGTGGCTGTATTAGAAAACACAGGGTCAACGTAAATCTTTCCTAAATCACTCATTCCCATTAGGCTAGTTTCCTGGTGTTCAGCTTCCTTTCTTCCATCTGTATCTCTTCTCCTGAATCATTAAAAATTTCATGACAGTGGGAGTGAAACGAATGAGATGTAGAAATGGCTACTCAATTTCAAGTCCCGCTTTCCTTGTCCTGGCTATCTTATAACCTTCTGAGCAATCACAAAGATGAAAAGATGAAGTAAAGGGGAAGTGGCACTGGACAGCTAAAGGACATTGAGATAAATGGTCAAAATGTGTTCAAGACAGATCCCTGTGCTAGACTGCTTTTTATAGGTTTTTAATTTCTGGAATTTAATCATGCAGTTTTAATCGCCTCCAGTTGTATGGTTTTCAATTGAAGGAAGTTTGCTTTTTATACAAATTGCCCTTATAATAAAACTGGTGTTTTTGAGAAAGCCTGCTTCCTGTAGTGCTCAGAGTCCTGGAAGGCTTTGCCAAGCCCCACCGTTGCCACCCAGCCTACCTCTGCCATTTCAGCAACATAGAGAGCAAACCATGTCCCATTTACCCAAATGCAAACACTAAGGACATTTGCCATTTGGACAGTTGATTGTGAGGAGAAAGCCATGATGATACAAGCCAGCCTAGAAAATGAGCCACAGACATCCCATCATCTTACCATCTTGGCCTGCCTTTCCTTTTTTGTTTTTGTTCTTGTTTTTTTTAAAATTTCACCTCTGTCTTCCAGTTGCCCAAATTCTATGCATATACAAAGCAAGTCTCACCTCTACCATGAATTCAACTTGTAATGCTCTGATTTCAGCTCTTATCTTTATAATTTGAAGTCTTCTTGGTAAGTAAAGCAAGCATTTTCTATAAGACAGTGATGACTTTATGTCTAGATATCTGTGGCTATAATCTCAAATCTAATGAAGTCATTTTCTCATAACTTCTCTGGATATGTGAATATAGGAGGATGAAATATCTGTGTTTTGTTATTGTTACTGTCTAGTAAGTTGAAATTTGAAGATAAAAAGGGAGAGAGAGATTGTGTTTCTTTGGTGATTCTGTCTGGATTGACTTCTCTTCCCAATCCTTTAGGGTAAATTATTTTGGCTTGGATAGGTCCTATATTCAGGAAACCTCAAAGTTTTACCAAACTTAGTAGCTATCCCTTGTCCCTATTTTTCCAAATCCCAGATTTCAGGGACCCAACTTTGCCAAACCGTTATCCGTTTGTTGAATTTGTCATTTCTGTGTTCTGTCCAGTGAAGTGGAAAGATCGGACACATTGGTTTGAAGTTGGTGCTTCCCAAGATGGAAATAAAGTATTCTTTAAGGGTCCTTTACTTCTGGAACTTATTAAAGAAGAAGACCTGTTCCTCTAGGCTCTTGGCCAAGACAGAACACAGACGAAAATATCAGAAAGTCACGAGAGGGAATAGGATGATGAGAGGGAGGGGAGAAGGGTTGGCAAAATAACTTGCCACCTAGTGCTTATATGCACACTTGCCTTGAGTACAGTCCCCTTGAAAAGCCATGTTACAGAAAGCTCCAAGTGAACTAATAGCTATTCAAGCTGTCTGTTGTAAGGATAGAGTGACCACCACACGTGATATCTCCTGAAAACAAATCTGCTTTCCACAGAGTGAGCTGAGCCCCTCCATCTGGTTTCTGGAATGTGATCCTATTGTAAAGATTTAGGGTTTTGTTACAGAGTCCATCCCTGTGGATTGAAATGTGACTGATAATCTTATAAATGTGACCAATATTCTTACACAGTAATGTGGTTTTCTAGGCTCAAGGTAATCATACTGTTTAGAGACTGCACTTGGACATCAGCATTACTGGATGAGAAAGTTCATGCAAAGGAACTAAAAGGAAAGAAATCAACCAGTATGAAATCTTACTCAACTGCAGGTACTCAGTGCTCTCTAAAGGCCCTTGGTTGCCTCTGCCCTCAAGCCAGAGCAGTAGCATTGCCTTCTCACATCCCGTGACTTGTCCTAACCCTCTTGCCATAAAAATTCTCCTGTCTTGTGTGCTCACGTCCCTACACTTCAGGGCCCTGCCCACCTCATAAAGAACACAGAAGGCTGCTGCCACAGACCCCACCCCATCACCCCTCAACTTACTCCTACCAACTGCATCGTTTGCATTTGTACCCACCCTTGTTCTCTTCTTTTCCATATCCCAAGTCTGCAAGTCTGGAATGACTTTTGCATGCTCATGGTTTCTATGTCTTCACTACCCACTCACATCTGGCCTCATCTTATTTATTCCACCACATCTGCTTTCACTGATGCTACCAGAGACATTCTTTACTAAGTGAATAAATCCTCTTCAGTCAATTGATCAGGTCATCAATGGTAAAATTATTTTCTCTTCTCCATATGTTTCTGCCTGCCATAGATTAAATCTAAGCCCACTTATAGGGGAGAACTACTAAAATAGAAGAATCATTCCCATCTTCTGACCCCCCAGGCTATGCAGGGTAAATAGCTTAAAGAACCCAACCATTTCCCTTGCATAAGTATCTCACACCCTTCACCATCCTAGTCATTATCACCTAGACCCTGTTCTAATATGTCAATACCTTTCTTAAAGAGAGGCACCCACAATCAGATAAATGTTGTGTTCCATGTGTGGCCTGAAAAGCTTCATGTACAGCAGGATAACCCTCCTCCTTAGGGATATATGTCACCATTCCCAAGCTACAACTTTTCAGAAGGACCACTCCCACAGCTCCATGGCTTACAGGTGGAAAAAAAAAAAATTAAATATTTTCCTAAACAGTGGAAAGAGGGGACACATTTGCTGTTTTCTCAACTTTGTTCCTTTTAATCAAAGTTGCAAACACAAGTCACACTTGTGGGGAGAAATCTCATTTGTGTCTCTGAGCACTGCTTTGGGACTCGGAACTTAGGTTCTTAAGATTTATGACTGACATCAGCTGTGATATCAGTTGTTTCTGGCTGCAAATCATGAAATCAGCCGGGGTGGCCATAAAAAATGAAGGTTTTATGGTAAGTGGTTTAACAAAAATGCAGAATATGAGTCCTTTGCGATGTATATGTTTTATAGCAGCAATTCCCTATTTTTAGTTTTTTTTGAAAAGAACATTCTCCATTGCGATGATAGGAAAAAATATCTTGAAGTAACTTCAATGAAAACAGCCATGTATATAGAATAACATATAATGGCTCTGTCAGACTTATTCTTCCACTAACTGAGGCATAAATCTAGGATGATGATGCTTTTTTTTTTTTTAGCAGAATTAGATTTTTTTAAAATAGTTTATTTGTATCCCATCCAGCCATGAGTCAAAACAATGGGATCCTACATAAATGAAATTTGTTGATCTAGTGCAAGCTAGGACAGATCAATTTCAATTTCCTTTGGATATACCGTTAGTGTTTATCTGATGGTAGATCTGTGTTGTTTTTAAGTAATAGCCACAACAACAAGAAAATCAGTGATTAGATAGTAAGAATTTTGCATGAGCTCAATTTTAAAAAATGTGTCATCGTTTTTATGTCTAATGATTTTTTTCTGTATAACAGATTTTAATTGACCAGATCCAGTGTTAAGTCCCTCAAACAAAATTAATTATTTTTTTTTGTTTGGTTGTTTTTCCCCTGTGGCATTCATTGTTGGATGAGGATCCAGATATTCCTTCCTTATGTTGACCTTCAGTGACTTCAGCTAGTGGGACTACTAGTTTTATGGAACATACCTTGATTGCCAGGGTTAAAGAAAAAGAGCTCATTTCGAATTGGTCTCTCTTGGTGGGCCTGTGATTTCAATCTCTGTCCAATTAGACAAGTATATAACTATGACTTCATGACAAAGGACTAATGGCATGGTGAGAATAGAACTCCTTTGAGGGGCTGTAGGGCTTTCCCCCATAATGACTGGATCTGAAGACCGTTTACCAGAGGTCCAAGGTCACATAGCAGCCAGCCCTGAAGCTTAGGGTGCTGGCTGTTCAGGTGTGTTAGTGGTGGACATCACATCAGCACAAGATACCTGCTTGATTGACTTGAAGTATAATGGACAATTTGCAGAGTCTCTTCCTGTAGTTGCTTAAATCCTGCAGGGTTCAACTCGAGGCAGTATTATGTACACTCTGATCTAAATCGTCCCTCTAGGATTATGCAGCGCATTGCCAGCCTACCTGTAGACAGCAGTCACACTTTCCCCTGCCTCTTTGTTTTTCCACATTCCTCTCCCCAGCCTACTTTCTCCCTTGGGCATAAAGTTGGGCCCACATAGGGAAGGCTTGATGACTGGTTATGAGTGACACATTCCTAGAAGGTACTGCATGACACTTGGAGCCAAAGTGGCCTGAAAACACAGAAATGATTCAACTATTTTATATAAAAACGCCTCTTCTCTCCAACATCCCACTCCAAGCCTCTAGTCTAGACTCTTCTCACCTCCCAACTTGTGTCCATGATCAAGTACATTTGTTCTCCTCCCCTGTCAGCCAAAGCACCACCCCACATCACCTTTATTTCATTTCCATAAGATCAACCTCAGCCCTTCCTACTTGTAGAAATGTGGTATCTCATCATGGATGCTAAGCTTGGGTTGACAATAGCTTTAGAAGATATCATATAATAAATTCGTTCACAGTGTTAGATGGCCACAGCCATTGTCAAATGTCATCGCAATGAAGTTTTGGAATACAAGAATCTTCAACCACAAGCCTCCTTTTAGCGATGCCTTTATTATATCTCATTGCATTTTTGTTAGTTTAGATACAAATAGGTTTAATTTCACAAATATGGATGATTTGTTACAGGCCTGTATTTCCAAGAAGGAACGCCACTTTAGGCATTATTTCCCTAAATAATAATAAGTTCGACTGCTTTTCTAAGTGCTTACCAGGTGTCAGGTGCTGAACTATGAATTTCCAATACATTTTCTGATTTATTTTTCCCTCACACAGTACTATAGGGTGGATAATATCATCCTGACTTTATAGATGAAGCACTGGAAGCTCATGCCGGTTTAGCCTGACTCCTGAGTTTATGAGCTTTTGTCTAATGTTTCAATGCCCTCCCTGAAAGGACATTCCCAGGCATCAACTCATGCTATCAGATAATTATCCTTTCTAGTAGAAGCCAGACAGGAGCTGATTCTTGACTTTGCTGATAGCTCCTTCTGTCCGTGAACGTGAGCCCAAGTTGTGCCTTTGGTGCTGATTACCCATGAGTGATACCTGCGCGCCTCTCACGTGGACAGGGTGGCCTCCCGCTGCTTTCCAGCTCCCCCATGGTGCTTCTATTTCACTGGGCTACAGATTTGGACAGAATTGATCGATGAGGAAAGATAGTGAAGATGACATTTATGACTTGGCCGAGAGACCTAGGAAAAAGTTGGGTGTTTGTCAGTAACAGCATCTATTACAGCTGCCCAGTGGAGAATAAGTGGTTTTATTGTGTGTTCTGGACACTGGAAATCTTAGAAAACTTTGAGAAAGTGAAATTCCCCGGGGAGTTTTTTCCCCTCCAAATATGCTATTTGATGTGTGGCTGGTAATATCAGTGGTTAGTGCATAGAGCCACATGTGATTAAATCCCACTTGACAAAGTAGGCAAAGCTGCTTTTCTGTCTGTCAAGACCAAACCTGGCCAACCTGTCCATGAATGCAAATGGCCAGGGCCAGTCTTCAGTAAAATAGTGTCATCAGTAAGGTTGGTCATCATATCCCCATGTTTTGGTCCAATAGTCTCGTCCCCTCCCTTGCTACCTCTTTAATTGTCTTTGAGTGTTGCCTCAGTTAAGTGTCACAAGAAATACATTCCCAGGCCAGTTTGGGAGGACTCCTTATGGGGGTTTCGGAGGCTAGTGTCAGAGTTGGAAATGTCAGTGTTAATTGCACATCGAACACCGTTAGGAGAAAAGAGCATATCAGCCAAAATACAGAAGGAAAGCTGAGTTGCAGGCAGAGCAGCACTAAAGTCCAGAGCTAGATTGCTTACATCATGTCACCATTTAAGGTTTGTGTACTGCTTAGTTGCTTGTGATTAGACTAGTCTTTAATACAGAACTTTGTTCTTCTGTTTTCTTTCTCATTCTGTAATAGCAAATCTGAACTCTGAATTTTATGTTAGTCATTCATACCTATATGAACATATTTTAAATGCAGATACCCAGTACTGTTTTCCAAGAGTAGATGGACATTGCTTTTTCCATGGGAACAGTATTCCAGGCATACAATTAATGGGAGACAGTTATATATAAAGTAAATAGCTCCCTCCTTCCCTAAGCAAATTGATTTTCCTGTATCTCAATTATAAGAGGAATCCAATGGCTGAGTGTGTGTAGTGGGCTTTGTGGGTGTTTTCTCAGTATCCATCTCATCCCCCCAGGCCTCTGGATTGGTCCAGGAATCCAGGTAAAACGCCAGTCAGTTGTGGCATTCACCAGTCTCTGATCACAGAGAGAGATTCATGAATGAGCACAGTTCTAACTGGAATAAGATGTGAAGGGAAAGTTGTCTGGGGCTTCAAGAAAAGTGTTCTTGCTCTTAGAAGAAAGCCATGAGAAGAAATATGTTCCGTCTTGTTCTGAACATTTGTCATATGTGATTACAAGGCTTAGAACCACTGCAGCAATTTTGTTATTATCCTGAATATGAAGCTCACACATGGAGATAGTAGAGAATATCAGGGAAAAAGAGCTTGAGTTTAGAGAAATTCAGGGAAACACTAGATTGAGTTTATCCCAAACTGCATTACCTTTGTACTTCCAATTTTGTGAGCCAATAAAAATCCTTATTCTTTATGCCAGTTTGAAATGGATTATCTCTCACTTTCAGCCCTCCCCCCAAAATAAACAAACAAAACAGTTGCTGTTGAGTCCATTCCAACTCATGATGACCCCACTGCACAGAGCAGAACTGTAGTCTATAGGGATTTCAAGGCTGTGACTTTGAAGCAGATCATGAGAACTTTCTTCTGATGCACCTCCGGGTGAATTCGAACTACCAACCTTTTGGCTAGTAGTCGAGTGCTTAACAGCTTGTGTCACACAGTGACTTCGCTTTCAACCCAAATCCTCTCAAGTAACACAGTGTAGAAGTAGGAATAGAATGACGAGTGCCTTCCTGGTGTTTGGATCTATTCTGCTCATCCAGCTGATTGACAGTGGCTCAGGAGTACTACCTTTGAGATTGCTTGTGACAGTACAGCATGCATACCTGTATACCTCAGATAATCCTCCCAAAGTTCTGTTCTGCCACCTTAGAAAATCCATCCTCCCCACTCTTGGCTGCTGTTCTTATGAAATGTGATCCCCTCCTTCCTCAGCCTCTTCCCTTCCCGCCATTTCCTGCACCAATTCCTGCTTGGGCCAGGAGTGAGTGATTGACTCAGAAGTAAGCTGGACTGAGCAATCAGATTTTCTCTCATGAACCTGAGGTAGAAATTGGATTTGTTGATGTAGAACACTTTAACTGGAAAGCTGGAGAGATCACAAGCTCAGAGTGGCCATTTTTCTGCCACATACATACCATAGCACATAAAGCCGGGTAGCAGAAGCAAAGTAGAAAAGAATCAGACATGGAGAGAGAAGCATCCCCAGAAAGACAGACCTTCCACTCCCCGGTGAAGTCTCACATGGGGCCTGGTCCTACCTTCTTGCACTTGAACTCCAGTCTCACTTCTTCTTTAGATGGCTTTGGAGGGCTTCTACTTTTTGTAACCACAGAACATTGGCTGAGACAGGAAATTGTCATTTTCACCTCAATTTACATATAGTGCAAAAAAAAAGATGAGAAAGGTTAACCAAAGCTGATTTGTAGCAATCCAGGATTCAGACTAGATTTTCTCATTTTATAACCTTTCCAATTCACTTGCAAGTTAAATAACCAAGGAAGACCAATTCATCTACTTTATCCCTAAAATATTTTTCAACCATTGCCCATCGTGTATCAGGAAAAAAGGAGAATTACTGCTCTCTTTTGACAAAAATTGAGTGGACTACGAACCACCAGATGGAAAACTTGGTAGTCAATTGGGTAACACGACCACTATAGGTCTACTTAAGTATTAATGCGTACTGAATATGTTGTATATTTTTCAGGACTCACTGGCCTTGGCAGTGTTGCTAAAATTATTTATTAGCTTTAAATAAATGTCTGCTGATATGCATGCTGGAGCACTGCTATATAGAGTTGCCCATGTGAGAAGCAACCCCACTGAAAAGCAGCAGCTGCCACTAGGAGTGTCTCTTTCTGCAACTTTCAATTTGAGACTCATTTGAAACCACTGTTTGTGTGCTTTGTCATGGCATCCTAACACCTGTGGCTTGTCTCTTTTGACCAAGAGGCTTCTAGATATCTCGTCTTACCTCAGTGCAACTGTTCTAGAGAGTAACTGCATTTCTTTTTGCAGTGAGCCCCCTGCTAGTCCCCCAAGTTAATTTTAGCATATGACACATAACCTCCAAATTTAATGAAAATCCACTCAGCCATTATCCGTGATGTGACAGACAGACTGAAACTTAATTATATTGACATGAATTTGAGCTAATGCTATGATATTTTGCTAGAAAAGACTTCTCTTTATGAACGAAAACAATTACCCGTCAGATTTGGGAAACGCAGCCGTGGAGAAATGTCTGTGCAGCCAAATGGCATCCATGCCTTGAGGACACCCACCAGATCAGGGGTTGAATGTCATCTTCATTCACCCAGGTAATCACAACTAGATGTTAATAGCCTCAAAAAAGTGTTTCATTGGCTGTTAGAGCAAGAAAAGTCTTCGAAAAATATTATATGTTATCCTTGTAGGAGGCTACATCTAGTTATTTTTGTCTTTAAAGTTTCTACGGAAGTGATCAAACATTTGTTGCATAGTAAATCATTCATGATCTACCTTGAGTAAATGGATTTTGACAATCTTTCTCCACTCCCATGCCCAAATAAAGGATATTAAAAGTCTGACTGTGCTTTAAAGGAAATGTTACGTATAGAGGAAGCAGCAGATCTGTCAGAAGTCATTTGTTTTCCGCATCCTCCACGACCCTTGCTCTTATGCTTCTAGGAAAAAGGCTTTAGTCAATATTTCACTAACCTATCTTCCATTATACTTTGGTCGTCTTCATTTGAGGAGGGCTCTTTCTCTTGTTCATAACTTCTCAAGGTTAAAAGCAGGAATCTTGTTGTTTTGAAACTTGAATTGACATTGTTGAGAGTGGCTTAGCTGATAGGGCCGTATAGAGGAGAGATACTATAGGCAATGGTTCACCAAGAGGATAAGGAATGGATGGGAAGAGATGAATTGGAGGTAACTGTGACAGCTAGGGAAACCCTGGTGGCACAATGGTTAAGAGTTCAGCGGCTAACCAAAAGGTTGGCAGTTCCAATCCACCAGGTGCTCCTTGGAAACCCTGTGGAGCAGTTCTACTTTGTCCTGTAGAATCGCTATGAATCGGAATCGACTTGATGGCAATGGGGTTTGGTTTTTTTTGGTGACAGTTAGAGGGCAGGACTGAGTAGCTGGGCCATAGTAGAAATAGCAGGAATGAAAAAAGAGGTCACAGAAATGGGCAGTTATGGGCAGTGTATATGAAGATAGGGGACAATGGTCAATACAAAATTTCTTTATCCTGAGGTTGACAAACTTTCTGTAAAGGACCAGATAGTAAATATTTTTGGCTTTGCTGCACAGACTGTTTGTCTCAACTACTCAACTCTACCGTAAAGCAGCCATAAAACAAACAACAACCAGTTGCCATTGAGTTGATTCCAACTCATGGCGACCTCAAGTATGTCAGAATAGAACTGTGCTCCATAGGGTATTCAATGAGTGATTTCTTTTTTCTGAGGTGCCTCTAGGTAGACTCTAACCTCCAACCCTTTGGTTAGCAGCTGAGCGTATTAGCTGTTTGCACCACCAGGAAATCCTATAGCAGTCATAAATCTAAAAAACAAACAAAAACAAACCCTTTGTTGTTGAGTCTATTTTGACTGTTAGCAATGCTATAGGACAGAGTAGAACTGTCTCTTACAGTTTCCAAGGCTGTAATCTTTACTGAAGCAGACTGCCACATCTTTCTCCAAGGAGCGGCTGGTGGGTTCGAACTGCTGATTTTTTGGTTAGCAGACAAGCACTTAACCACTGCACCCCTTGGGCTCCTTAAAGTAGCCATAGACAATACTAAATAAATGGGTGGGACTGTGTTTCAATAAAACTTTACTTACAAAAATAGCTGATGACTGGATTTGCCTGGAAAGCTATCTCAGTGTAACTATTTGTTTATAAAATCTGTCATTAACATAAGTTCTGGATTAGTTGGTCTGTGGTTTGTCTCCAAGTTTGCTTCTTAGATTTGTCAAAATTTAGAATGCACTGGGACTCTGAAGATTATTAGCTCCCTCTTAAGTTTAGCGACATGTTTTTCATACCCATTTGCCCATTTTTACTTCAATAATAATATCATTCTAAGTGTACAAATATGCACATATGAAAGCAACTTTGTTTGGTACATAGAGTTAAACTTAACACACTTCTTCCAAAATAAGACGGGTTCTAATAATTAACTCTGGGAATGTAAACTCTGAAAACAACACCACAATGCTACGTAAGAGGAGAACCCAACACTGGGCTGGCCGTAAATTTTTCAAAGAATCGGGCCTGACATTTCTGCTGTTGAGGAACCTTCAGTCACGGCAACCACAGGTAACACAGTGGAAGCCAGCCAAGGTGGAGTGTGCAGTCATGTGGCCCATGAGTGGAGCAGATACTCTTTGAGGAAGGTGCAGGAGGTAGGAGAAAGCACGTGGCTGTGGGCTCATTTGCATTAATCAAGACAGTCCTTTGGTTGCAAGAAATGGAGACTCATTGAAATTTACACAGGCCATGGAGATTTTGTAAGACTGGGATCACTACTGTTTGCCTGAGCCTTGTGGGACCCAGAAGGAGCACCATTTCTGCCTCAGGAAACACTACAAGCGGTCCAGTGAAGGTTCAGGACATCTGGGCACTGGGTCTTTTGGTCACCCCTCCTACCTTATTATTGAACCATTAATGCAAATCAGTGATCTTCAGTGTTTCTGCTTCTACTCTTATAACTAATTAACAAACTTTCTGTGTTTTGCATCCAAATTCTCTAGGAAGTTTCATTAGTGATTAAATCGTGATGGAGTGCAGTGACGGGAGTTGAGTGATCTCTTCCACACAGTCATTCTGTTATCCAGCCTTTATTTAATCTTGGGTGTTCTCACTTCTTAGTCTTCTCTGTCCTACACACAAATGAGAACCCACTCACGCGGCTGCACCCAGCTGCAAAGATGCTGGGAAATATAGTCTACCTGTGTGCACAGGAGGAAAGAGAAATGGATCGAGTGAACAACTAGTCAGTCTCTAAAAACACAGTGAACAGGCAAACGAATATTGTCTGTATTTGCACGTGCACCCCTGAATTTGCTTTTGTTTGTCAAAGAAATTTAAATCTGTACAATCACTAGGAGAAGTGAAATAAAGTTTTCCTGGTATCTTACCCCCAAAAGGAACATTTGCAGTTAATCAGAGATAGAGAATCCAAGATGGTAGGATTATCCTTACTACTAAATGTGAGCCGGCACTTATTTGCACACTCTGCTGAGTTTATCACTACGTACAGGGAAGGAACCTGTTTTGAACTTCAGTTTTAAGAGGGACAACAAATACATATAGAAAGAAATGCACAGTTTGCATTTGTGTCATCTCAACAGCCAATGTTGTTGCAGTTGTTAGGTGCTGTTGAGTTGGTTCCAACTTACAGCAACCCTATGTACAACAGAACGAAACACTGCCCGGTCCTGTGTAATCCTCACAATCGTTGCTATACCTGAGCCCATCCTTGCAGCCACTGTGTCAGTCCATCTCATTGAGGGTCTTTCTCTCTTTTGCTGACCCTCTGCTTTTACCAAGCATGATGTCCTTCTCCAGGGACTGGTCCCTCCTGATAACATGTCCAAAACATGTGAGACGAAGTCTCTCCATCCAATACTGCCCTGATTGTCAAGGGTCCTTTCTCATTTTTGGTCCACATAATCTAGTCCTTGGATCAGAAAGCATGGTCACAAGGATGTAATTCCTGAATAAATTACTGGCATACCATACAAAAGAAGTAATATCCTATATAGTTTTGCCAAGAGCATCAAGACTCTGGTCCCCGTCCTGCCATTAAGGTGACCTTGATTACATTACTTCGTAGCTGTTATTTTTACTGGAAAATTGAATGTGATTGTTTGAAATACGTAATTGTAGAGAAATCTGAAGGCTGGTAGTTACTGTGTTTTCTCTGTGGTGGTTCTGGGAGGGGACTGAGCAGGCATACTCTAGCTCCTCTTTGTTTTTGTTAACTAGAAAGTGGGCTTGCTCTTCACGAAGGAAGTTTCCTCAGGTGTAAAGTGAGGGCCAATGGGCCTTGCCAGTGATGGCATCTGTGAAACAGGCACCTATATGCCCCTGTCCTGGGCAAGAAAGCTTTAAACATCATCTCTAACTATTAGGTTCTCAGGGTCTGTGCGGATTTTTCATAGGGATGAGTTCTCAGAAGGCTGTCCTGAATATGGAACAGGGAAGTGGGAAATTAAGTAAGAAACAGAAGGGAAGGTCTTGTGAAAATTCTATATCCTGAGCAAAATGGTGGTGGGCTCAGTTGGACTTTGACATGCCCTTCATTTAGGGCTGCCTTGCCTTTCTTCCAAGTCCCTGGGTGGCACAAATGGGTTAGAATCCACTCAAAGGCATCTCTGAAAAATCAGCCAGTGAAGATCCTATGGAGCACAGCTCTACTCTGAAACACATGGGGTCTTCATGAATCGGAATCGATTTGATTGGCAACTGTTTTTATTGTTTCCCCCTTCTCCCTAGGTGCCTGTCATGGATATCCAGTTGATAGCAATTACTCGGAGTCCAGTGTCTTCTCTCTAACTTCACACTTCTTTTTCTTGCTCACATATCACCTTGCGCACTCCTCTGACCTGTCCCTTAAACCTACAGTCAGGTATTTTGCCTTCCAAGGACATACTACATGTGATGATCAGATTCTCATTCAGAGAAAGGAGCAGGTGGATCTCATCCTGTAATCCCACCACTGCTCCTGGATTGTAACAGTGGATTCTCACAAGTAGCATCTGGAAACAACATTCCATTCTTGACTGAATGACCTAAGGGAATGACTTTACTAAAGATAATTGAGACACAAGAGCAAGGGAGAATGGCCACATGCATGGCAGGCAAGGAAGGGCTGGCAGAGGTCGGACCACCAGTATCTTACAGCTGCTTCCTACAAGGGATGGATTCCGCTCGGCAGTTGCGAAGGGCCAGCCTTGACAGGAAGGAGCTGGTTGCCCAGGACTTAGTTGATATAAGAAATAGCATTACAAGGAAACAATTAGAAGCCTTTGCATCCTGAGAAGCATTTGATACAAGCTGTTGTGCCTTTTCATTGTGAAGTTGGGGAAGGGGATGAGGAGGGAAAGAGTTTGGGATGTTTGATAGACAGATGTGGAAGAGACCTTGTAGACAGCATGAGCAGAGACGCCTCTGAATAATGATGCCTCAAGCTCTTGGAGAAATAAGTACAGAAGATAGTTCCTGGCAAGACACTTGGCTTAGATTTAGGAAAATGAACCTCTTGATTTATGGAACATGTCCTTGGACTGGCATATGGGTTAAGAAATACTTTACTCTGAAAGAGAAATAGGGGGCTGGAATGGGGGTAAGAACATAGTCGTCAGGGTAAATAAAACTACCTTCTGAGGCCAAAGACATCAAAGCAGAAGAAACATCCAAAATCATCTCCAAGATCCAGTCTATGGAATTCTTCACTTAGCAATGAATTAGAGCAATTAGTACTAGCCAGAAGGGGGAACAGCATGCTGGTGTGCAGGCCTTGTGTTCTTGGGAGGCTTGTTATTAGATGCCACTGAGTTGGCTCCAACTCATAGTGACCCTATGTACAACAGAACAAAATGATGCCTGGTCCTGTGCCATCCTCACAATTATTGCTATGTTTGAGCCCATTGTTCCAGCCACTGTTTCAGTCCCTCACATCGAGGGTCTTCCTCTTTTTTGCTGACCCTCTAGCTTACCAAGCATGATGTCCTTCTCCAGGGATTGGGCCCTCCTGATAACATGTCCAAAGTACATGAGATGAATTCTCACTACCCTCAATTCCAAGGAGCACTCTGGCTGTACTTCTTCCTAGACAGACTTGTTTGTTCTTCTGGCAGTCCATGGTATATTCAGTATTCTTCACCAGCTCCATAATTCAAAGGCATCAGTTCTTCTTCGATCTTCCTTATTCCTTGTCCAGCTTTCAAATGCCTATGAGGTGATTGAAAATACCATGGCTTGGGTCAGATGCAACTTAGTCCTGAAAGTGACATCTTGCTTTTTAACGCTTTAAAGAGATCTTTTGCAGCAGGTTTGTTCAATGCAATACATTGTTGGATTTCTTGACTGCTGCTTCCATGGTTGTTGATTGTGGATCCAAGTAAAATGAAATCCTTGAAAATTTCAATATTTTCTCCTTTTACCATGCTGGTGCTTATTGGTCCAGTTGTGAGGATTTTTATGTTGAGGCATAATCCATACCGAACGCTGTAATCTTTAATCTTCACCAGTAAGTGCTTCAACTCCTCCTTGCTTTCAGCAAGCAAGATTGTGTCATCTGCATATCTCAGGTTGTTAACGAGTCTTCTTCCAGTCCTGAGACCATATTCTTCTTCACATAGTCCAGCTTCTTGGATTATTTGCTCAGCCTACAGGTTGAATAAGTATAGTGAAAGGATACAATCCTGACATACACCTTTCCTGATTTTAAACCATGCAGTATTCCCTTATTCTATTTGAACGACTGCCTCTTGACCTATGTATGGGTTCTGCATGAACAATTAAGGGTTCTGAAATTCTCATTTTTCACAATGTTACCCATAATTCGTTATGGTCCACGTAGTCGAATGCCTTTGCATGGTCAATATCACACAGGTAAACATCTTTCTAGTGTTCTCTGCTTTCAGCCAAGATCCATCTGACATCAGCAATGATATCCCTCATTCCAAATACTCTTCTGAATTCAGCCTGATTTTCTGGCAGTTCCCTGTTAGTGTATTGCTGCAACTGCTTTTGAATGATCTTCAGCAAAATTTTACTTGTGTATGATATTAATGGTATTGTTTGATAATTTCAGCATTCTGTTGGTTTGCCTTTCTTTGGAATGAGCACAAATATTGATCTCTTCCAGTAGGTTGGCCAGCTAGATGTCTTCCAAATTTCTTGGCATAGATGAGTGAGCACCTCCAGTGCTGCTTCCATTTGTTGAAACATCTCAGTTGGTATTCTGTCAATTCCTGAAGCCTTGTTTTTCACCACTGACTTCAGTGCAGCTTGGACTTCTTCCTTCGAAACCGTCAGTTGTTGATCATATGTTACCTCCTGAAATGGTTGAAAGTCGACTAATTCTTTTTGGTACAGTGACGCTGAATTCCTTCCATCTTCTTTTGATGCTCCCTTCATCATTCAATATTTTTCCCATAAAAATCTTTCAAAATTGCAAATTGAAGCTTGAATTTTTGTTTCTTCAGTTCTTTCAGCTTGAGAAATGCTGAGTGTGTTCTTCCCAAATGGTTTTCTAATTCTAGGACTTTGTACATTTCTTTATAATGCTTTAATTTGTCTTCTTAAGCCACCCTTTGAAATCTTCTGTTCAGCTCTTTTACTTCATCATTTCTTCCTTTTGTTTTAACTATTCTACATTTAAGAGCACGTTTCAGAGTCTCTTCTGACATTCATTTTGGTCTTTTCTTTCTTTGCTGTCTTTTTAATGACCTTTGGCTTTCTTCATGTATGATGTCCCTGATGTCATCCCACAACTCTTCTGGTCGTCAGTCATTGTGTTCAATGCGTCAGATCTGTTCTTGAGATGGTCTCCAAATTCAGGTGGGATATGCTTAAGGTTGTACTTTGGCTGTCGTGGACTTGTTCTAATTTTCTTCAGTTTCAACTTGAACTTGCATATGAGCAGTTAATAGTCTGTTCTGCAGTCAGCCACTGGCCTTGTTCTGACTGATGATATGAGCTTTTCCATTGTCTCCTTCCACAAATGTAGTCGATTTGATTCCTGTGTATTCCATCTGGCAAAGTCCATGTGTATAGTCACCGTTTATGGTGGTGAAAAAGGGTATTTGCAATGAATAAGTCATTGGTCTTGCAAAATTCTATCATGTGATCTCCAGTGTAGTTTCTATCACCAATGCCATATTTTCCAACTACTGATACTGCTTTGTTTCCTACTTTTGCATTCCAATTGCCAGTAATTATCAATGCATCTTGATTATGTGTTTGATCAATTTCAGACTGCAGAAGTTGGTAAAAATCTTTAATTTCTTCACCTTTGGCATTAGTGGTTGGTATATAAATTTGAATAATAGTCGTATTGACTGGTCTTCCTTGTAGGTGTATAGATATTATCCTATCACTGACAGCATTGAACTTCAGGATGGATCTTGAAATATTCTTTTTGATGATGAATGTGATGCCATTCCTTAATTTGTCATTCCCAAAATAGTAGACCACACGATTGTCCAATTCAAAATGGCCAATATCAGATCGTTTCAGCTCACTAATGCCTAGAATATTGGTGAGTATGCATTCCATTTCATTTTTGACAACTTCTAATTTTCCTAGATTCATACTTGGCACATTCCGCCTTCTGATTATTAATGGATGACTGCAGCTGTTTCTTCTCATTGTGAGTCGTGCCACATCAGCAAATGAAGGTCCTGAAAGCTTTTCTCCATCTAAGTCATTAAGGTTGACTCTACTTTGAGTAGGCAGCTCTTCCCCAGTCATATTTTGAGTACCTTTCAACCTGAGGGGCTCATCTTCCGGCAATATATTATACAATGCTCTGCAGCTATTTGTAAGGTTTTCACTGGCCAACTTTTTAGAATTAGACCACCAGGTCCTTCTTCCTAGTCTGTCTTAGTCTGGAAGCTTCACTGAAACCTCTCTACCATGGGTGACTCTGCTGATACTTGAAATACCGTGGCATAGCTTCCAGCATCATAGCAACACACAAGCCACCACAGTACAGCAAACTGACAGAAAAGTGGTGGTTGGGATGCTTAGTTAAGTCCTTATTCACAATAGAAGCTAATTGTTATAAAAATGCATGGTGACACAGTGGTTAAAATGTTCGACTGCTAACTGAAATGTTGGCAGTTCTAAACCACCAGTGGCTCCATAGGAGAAAGATGTGGCAGTCTGCTTCCGTAAAGATTTACAGTCTTGGAAACCATATGGGGTCACTATAAATTGGAATTTACTCTAAGTTAACGGCAACGGGTTTGGGTTTTTTTTTTTTTTTTTTAAGAGCAATCTTAAATCCCCACAGCAGGGGGAGATTTTTAGCATAATAATAATATACATTTCACTTAAAAATTCAATCGGTTCAGGATTAAATGGCCTTGACTGTGAGTAAAATTGGATATAAAAGTTATGTCTACATCTCCAATCCATGTATGTATTTGTACATTTCTATTATTATTATAAGGAGCCCTGTGGCTCAACGGTTAAGCACTTAGGTGCTAACCTACAGGTTGTCGATTCAAATCCACCCAGCGGCTCCAAGGGAGAAAGACTTGGTGATCTGCTCACATAGAGATTACAGCCTAGAAAACCCTATGGGGCAGCTCTATTCTGTCACATGGGGTCACTATGAGTCGGAAACAACTCGATGTCACCTGAAAACAACAACAACAATAACATGATTACTGTTTTTTAAGTGACTCTTCTGGATCCAGTTCTTCCATGAGCCCAAGCCTGTTGCCGTCGAGTCGATTCCAACACATTGTGTCCCTATAGGACAGTGTAGAACTGCCCCACAGGGTTTTCAAGGAGCAGCTGGTGGATTTGAACTGCCAGCGTTTTGGTTAGCAGCCGTAGGTCACTGTATCTCTTAACCACTGTGCCACCAGGGCTCCTCTTCCCTGAGATCCTACTTTTAATGTAATCTGAGAAGAGTTCTCTCATGCTAGGAGAATTATCAATGTGCTAAAAATAATTTTAGACTAGAAGTTGAGACTGGGGTGATAACCCAGCTTAGTGATGCAAAAATTGGCTGATTGTGAGAAACTCATTTACTTATTGTGGGGTGTGTGTGTGTAGTGTGTGGGTGCAGGTATAAATAGATCTCTGAAATTGAAGCAATGATGGGCATTCCTTCATATTTCTTAGGAGGTATTGATGGACCAGAATAAAACACCCATTGCCATCAAGTTGATTCCGACTCATAGCGACCCTGTAGGACAGAGTAGAACTGCCCGATAGGGTTTCCAAGGCTGTAATGTTTACAGAAGCAAACTGCCACATCTTTCTCCTGTGGAGCGACATGTGGGTTTGAACAGCTGACTTTTTGGTTAGCAGCTGAGCACTTTAACCACTGCACCACCAGGGCTTCTTCATGAACCAGAATAGTAAGTATTTATTGACTGTCCTCAATGAACTGAGTTCTGGCAGTGTCCTGATGAAGAATATTAGGGAAAGATGAACAAAGTCCCTATCCAATCTAATGTGGGCATCTAAGACACACGTTAAGTAATAATCAACGGTATAACTCATCAAATGGCCTTGGCTTTAGGATATCTTAGAGAAAACACAGAACAACTTGAACTCAAACCAGATTTGAGAACTTGCATGAGGTCAATACCAATGTCTTGCGTGTCCCCAGCAACTCTCCATCTTTGATGTTTTCCATTCAGATAATCTAACTGTCCTACTCTCTTTGGGTGACACAGCACATTCACATATATCCTTACTCATTTCATGTCCAAATCGTCGTTTCTCTTTCCTCCCCCCGTATAGCATAATATCCCAGGAAAATATTCTCTTCTACATATTGCACCATGATTTTATTTGTTCCTGCTCCCTCATCACTAGTGCTAATGTCCTTAGCACAATACTGTAATTAACAATACAGATGCTGGGTGAGCTCATGTGGGAATGTGAGATCATTAAGGGTTTTATGTTGCAGTCAATGTTTGACCTGACCCTTCAGGAATAAAGAAAAAAACAAACAAACTCGCTGCTGTCCAGTTGATTCCTACTCATAGCAACCCTATAGGGCAAGGTAGGACTGCTCCATAGAGTTTCCAAGAAGCAGCTGGTGGATTTGAATGGCTGACCTTTTGGTTAGCAGCTGTAGTGCTTGACCATTACGCCACCAGGGTTTCCCCTTCAGGAATAGGGCAGATTTAACTATTTGAGAGGATTGTCTGTAATGTAAGACATGCAGTGTTGGGTAAGTTTTCTGAAGTGGCATCAGAGTATGTGTATTCAGAGATATGTCTTTTATTTTGAATGTGAACATAGACAGAACTCTGAGGCTGAGTGGCGTTTTAGGAGCTACACAAGTCCATGAATATCCTCCCCACTGCCGTGCATCTCCCCCAGTTCAAGTGACAAGGTTGAAAAAACAGGGAAGACAGCAGGAAGTTGAGCTTTCAATTCAGGTGAAAGAGGGAACTCAGATCTGGGCTGGTCAAAGATAAATGCCCTGAAGGGAGGCCAGGTGGTACCAAGGACTCCTGAGGAGAACTCATGTTTTCATTTCACCATCCCCACTCACCTCAATTATAGACTGTGAAATTCACCCTCAAGGGCTCCCACCTTTTCTTATCCAGTCTGGTCTCATATTTAAGAGGTGGTTATAAAATAATTCCATCTTCAAATTTCATTCCTAACAAAACTGGAAATTATTTTCACTACAGATATGATTGACTTTTCACAGTTTTGGTTCAGTTTTGAATGGGAGTACTTCTAATGTACTGCAGTGTTGTTTACAGATAATTAACTCTTGATGAGGGGGAAAAATTGAGGAAATAGGTTCAATGAAAGCTCAATCAAAAATAAAAAATGTGCCATTGGAAATGGTCAATAGACCCAGTGGATGGAGGGAAGGTGTTGCTAGATGCACAGAAATTCTATTAATTTAAGCCATTTTAGGAATATTTCTATTTTATAAAGTAAGGTTTATCTATATAGGCCTATAACTCTGGGTTGATGATATTCTGAGATTATCTAATTATACTGCAATTGGAGCTAGAAGTCAGTCCCAAGTATGGGGCCTAAGAATAAGGTTAACTTTTCCGTAAATTAATGCCAGTGATTCTTCGAAATTCGAAACTGCTGTGACGTGATCTGTTGATGATAGCCGAAAAGCCAAACCAGTTGCTGTCCCATTGATTCCAACTCATGGCAAGCCCATGTGTTGCAGAGTATAACTGCACTCCGTAGGGTTTTCAGTGGCTGGGACTTTTGAAAGCAGATTGCCAGACCTTTCTTTTGAGGCACCTCTGGGTGGATTCAAACTGCCAACCTTTTGGTTAGAAGTTGAGCACTTAACCATTTGTGCCACACAGGAACTCCTCTGCTAATGATAGTCAAATCTTTCACTAATCAAGTCCTATAAGGTACAGATTCAAGACTCCTTTGTTTCAAGAGAACAGGGTTGTATTACCCAATAAGCAAGGTACGCAAGGGCTTACTTGTGCTTACTTTCTAATCTGTAGCGCACGATTTTACCTGCTTTTCACCACATCAAAGATGTGGTAAAAACTCATGTGAAATTGCACACTACAGACTAGTAAGTAAACACCATTAAGCCCATGCATACCTTGTTTACTGGTTGATCTGCCCCTGCGAGAGAGATTGTTGATCTACTATCAGCTAAAGAAGTTAATCTGCAGCTGAAATCTGCAGCAAGTCAAATCATCATGCATGATAAATTTCCAAAAGAGTAAGAATGTTTTAGTAATTAGAGTTGAAGTCAAAAATCACCTTGAATCTTCAGCCAGCTCACTAGAGCCTGTGAATTCCATATAAGAGAGAAATAATATCAAGTGCAGTTGAGATAGGAGAGGATAGTATGGAAATCTGTTGGACTCCCTTATTCTGGGAAAAAACATTCTAAACTTGAGGACCTAGTGTTTTTCTTCAGGGATATAGGGTTTAAAGGCTACCGTATCCAAGGATACTCTCTGTGGTGTACCTCTTGCTGTTTGCACAAACTGCAAATAGATCCGAAGCCCAGAGTTATAATTACGGACCTTGTTACACCATAAAAGATTTTCAAATTTTCATCTATGACAACTCACACAGCACTCAGGGCTTAAATATTTTATTGACCAGGCTGAGAGGCTGATTCCTCTGTCGGAGCTGGGACAGTCCTGCTCCACCCTCTCCCACACCTCGTATTTGTAGTTACAAATTTGTCACTAGTGTGTCTGAACATTAAAAATAGCCCAGCCTTGCTGGCTTTTCTTCTGGTGCCCTGAGAGCAAATCAAAGGTGCCAGCCTCCTGCAGCTTTTCTGTGTTGCTGTGGCAGGGAGGGCTTGCATCTGCCCTGGCCCTCACTGTCTCAGTGGCAAGGTAAACAATGACGTTTCCGTTCAGAGTTAGACTGCAGCTCCTCTGGTGCCTCCCGTATCTGGATATGGAAGCTGAGCAACAGCCTGGACTGAACTGGTCCTTTGCCAAGTTGCATGTGTTCCCTCCTGTGACTCTGGGTGGGTCTTTCTTCCTCATTCTGCAGGGATCCCACTAGATGGAGCAGAATAGCTGTGCTGCCACCAGAGCCCAGCCACCGGGTTTTCACTGAGACAAGGAGAGAGGATGGAGAAGCGGCAAAGGACAGGGAACAGCTTCTGAAGGTGCAAAGAGAGGTAGTTCCGTTATAGCCCCAAAACAGGGCAGAATGAGGCGAGGGAGGGAGGTATTAGGCAGGTTGTTTAAGAAAAAGACCAACATGTTCAGATGGGATTTTGCTTTACTGATTTCTTTCTTCAGACATGAGAATTATTGTTCGGTTTGGGTTTTCTGTGTCAGTCGTATTATGGATTGAATTATGTCCCTTGAAAATATGTGCTAGAATCCTAACCCTTTTACTTGTGGATATAATCCTGTTTGGGCATAGGGTTTTCTTTGTTACAGTAATGAGGCCGTATCAGTGTAGGGCGTATCCTCAACCTAACTACTTCTGAGTTATAAAAAGAGCAGAATAGAGGAACAGGCACAAACAGGGCAAGATAGATGTCACGTGAAGATCGCCAAGGAACCAAGGGATGCTGGGGTTACAGAAGCTGAAAGAGACAAGATCTTTCCCTGGAGCCAGCAGAGAGAAGACTTCCCCTATAGCTGATGCCTTAATTCGGACTTATATCCTCCTAAACTGTGAGAAAATAAATTTCTGTTCTTTAAAGCCACTCACTTGTATATTTGTTACAGCACTAAGAAACTAAGACAGTGGTGATTAGAAAGAAGCTTTAACGGGGTTCATTCCCCAGACACTATGGGGGGATTTCTGTGTCCCTTCCTTTTTCTTCTAAGCTCTTTTCCCTTGTCCTTTTCAAAAACAGCATATAGAGGTATAGTTGACATACAATAAAGTGCACATATTGAAAGTGCACAGTTTGATAAATTTTTCATAGGTATTCACCTATGAAACCATCACCACAACCATGAAACCATCACCAGGACAATGAACATATCCATTACCCCATAAAGTTTCCTGGTGCCCTTTGTAATCCTTCTTCTTGACCCTCCCTACCACACTCCTGTCTCTAGGCAACCACTGATCTGTTTCCTGTCAGTATAAATTAGCTTGTATTTTCTAGACATTTGTATAAATAGCATCAAACAATATGTTCTCATTTTTGTTTGGCTTTTTTCACTAACCATAGTTATTTTGATACTCATCTATATTGTAGCCTGTATCAATAGTTTCTTCTTTTTTTTTTTTTACTGCTGAATAGTATTCCAATGTGTAGATAAATACCACAATTTGCTTATTCTTTCACCTGTTGATAGATGTATGGTTTGTTTCCAGTTTGAGGCTATTATAAAAAAAGCTGCTATACACATTTGTGTACTTTTTTGGTATGTTTTCATTTCTCTTGGATAAATACTTAGGAGTAGAATAGATGACTCAAATGATAGTTGTCTGTTTAACTTTTTTAGAAACTACCAAACTCTTTCCCAAACAGGATATACCATTTTATATTGCCACTTACTGTGAGAGTTCTAGTTACTCCACAAACTGGTCCATCATTTGCTGTAATCCCTACTGTGAGACACCAGTCTAGCCTGCATGGCCACCCACATCAAATGCGGCCTCTTATCTCTGACTACCAGTCAAAGAGTTGTCTTTGGGCAGCACTGTCTTAGTCATCTAGCGCTGCTATAACAGAAATACCCCAAGTGGATGGCTTTAACAAAGAGAAGTTTATTCTCTCACAGTCCAGTAGGCTACAAGTCCAAATTCAGGGCATCAGCTCCAAGGGAACACTTTCTCTGTCAGCTTTGGAGGAAGATCCGTGTCATCAATCTTCCCTTGGTCTGGGAGATTCTCTGTGCAGGAACCTCAGGTCCAAAGGACGTGCTCTGCTCCCGGCACTGCTTTCTTGGTGTTATGAGGTTCCCATGTGTCTCTGCTCGCTTCTCTTTTTATATCTCAAAAGAGATTGGCATAAGACACTATCCAATCTTGTATACCTCATCAGTATAACTGCTACTAATCCATCTTATTAGATCATGGTGATTGAATTTACAACACATAAGGAAATCACATCACATTACAAAATGGTACACAATCATACAATACTGGGAATCATGACCCAGCCAAGCTGACAGATATTTTGGGGGGACACAATTCAAATCCATGACAAGCACAAAGGAGGAAGACACCTGACTGAGGGATACCAGTGACCTAATGTTAACAGGAACTCTCCACTTTATGAGATTCCAGAGAACTAAAGAAGAACTATTGGGATATGATATTAGTCAAAACCAAGGGATAATAAATTAATGTGGATTAAAATTCCTGACCATTATTCTGTAGGAAAAAGTAAAACTATTTTGCCTTTCATTTCATGAGATTCAGTAAAAGCTGCTCATAATTTGACTAGAATGTAATGTCCAGAGACAAAAAAATATACTTTAGACTGTTCTTCACCAAGAGAATCATGGTTCTGGATGTGGCTGTGTAGCTCACACTTCCAGAGCAGAAATCCCTTCCACACCCTCTCTGAACACACTGAGTGACCACAAACTCACTGTCTCCTGGGGAGGCCCATCTTTTCATTCAAAAGTTCTGTTCATGGAGCAGATGTTTTCCTGAGGAATAGTAACTGCTGGCCTGTGCACGCAAACTGACTCAAAATCATGCAGTCCACACAGCACTGATCAATCAGAGCAGGTTGGTTGTATGTAGAAGCCAAGTCAGGCTTGGGAACAGCAACATCCCTTCTACCTCCCTCATTTTATACACTTAGGCTAATATAACTAAGTAATCTCTTAGAGATCATCTGGTCCCGTAACTCTCAAATCGTGTTCCTGGCAGCCAGCTTTGGAATTGGAAAGAGAGTGGATCGGAGAATATAACTAGAGATTTTCTTCTTCATATGTTCTACAAGTAGATCTTCTACATAAGAGTTCCTTAAAAATAAGGGTTCTACCACTTCAAAAAGAAAAAGTAAAAAAGAAACCTCTCATTAGTCAGATGAGGAACCTGAGACCCTGAGAGGTGACGTGATTTTCTCCTGCTTGAGGTCACACTGTTAGTTATCGGTCTAGCTAGGGCTGGAAGGCAGTGCCACTTTCATGTGACCATGTTCTGCCTTTAATTTGAAAGTTGGAAAATAGAGAAGGCTGTTCATGGTTAAATCTAAATCATGTGCTGTTCTGTAGCTTGTATAATATAATCCAGTTCCTCTCCAGACTATCAAAGCCACCACCACAACATAATATAAAAAAGTCAAATGCAACAACAGAGCAGTAACCCAAATCATCTGCTCTGAGGTATTTATATCTTTTTGGCCAGTCTACCTATGCTTTCTTGTGGTACCTCTTGCTGAGTAGAGAAACCCAAATCAGAGCAAATAATCAGAGTAGTTCCTTGAGATTTTGTGTGTGTGTGTGTGTGTGTGTGTGTGTGTGTTAGAGAGACAGAGACAGAGAGAGATTTTAGGGTGCTATGGAGGTCTTGTACGTTTTCCCTACAAGGAGTGAGGAGATCATTTCAAGATTCTAATATTTTATTAACAAATTCATCATCTCCCACTTAGGATGGTGCCAGTTGCCTTTGAGTCAATTTCAACGAATGATGACCCCATGTGTGTCAGAGCACAGCTGTGCTCCATAGAGCTTTCAATAGCAGATTATTCAGAAGTAGATCACCAGGACTTTCTTCTGAGGTGTCTCTGGGTGAACAGGAACCTCTAACCTTTTGGTTAGCAGCTGGGTGGATTTGAACAGTCAACCTTTCAGTTAATAGCTGAGCACTTAACCATTTGTGCCACCTGGGACTCTTCCCCACTTAGGTTGAAGCACCATGTTGCAGAGGCAGGAGAGGACAAAACCTTTTAAGTTAAGCAGACTGGAGCTGGTGAGACAACTGCTCCCTTATTCCATTGCTAGAACAACGTGGCACAGTAAGGAGGTATCAAAATATTTGCCAGTGACTTAAGGGAAGAGAAATATGCCTGCAGATATCCTCTGGGAGACTCTTCATTTATTCCCTAATGATTTATTAATCACTCTTGCATTTATTTAAACAAGGTTTGGCCAATATATAAGCAAAATACTGAGTATTATTTTTACAGAATTTAATATGCAACTCTTTAGCCAAGCATTCAGATATTTATATAGTATTTAATGTGCATATCTTCTACTACTAAAGTGATGTCATTGTTAAAATTATCATACATCCTTTTGAAGTTCTAAGATGAAGTTCAGATCACAGACACCCAAATACCCACAGAGAAAGGCATGTAGAAAGGGAGTAAGTATTTATTGTCAGGCATTCTGCTAAGTAAAGTTATTTTGTAGTTTATCTCATTGTAATCTGCTATTCAGTTCTATTCCATATGTATCATTTTCTCTACTCAGCAGACAAAGAAAATAAATAACTTTCCCAAGGGACCAACCTAGGCTAAGATTTTGACCCAGGTCTAACGTCAATGCCCATGCTCTTTCCAGTACCCACAACAAAAAAAGAGGAGATCCTAGTTGTATATCTAAAACACTGGTTCTGGCTCTTTGGAGAGTTGCCCCCACAGTGAACCCTCCTTGAACCTTGTACGCCTGTCTGTCTGTCCATCTGTATCGCACATACAGACAGGCTGTGCCTCAAACTTCCAGGCAGCCATAAGACTGCTAGGAATGAGGCACATACACCCACTGGCACCAGCCATTCCTTGGGTGCTACGTTCATCTGTGATTGAGCTGGACACAAGAGACACTTAAACAGTTTTGGTGAAGTGAAAGCCATTATTATTATTTATAGAAAGCAAACAATAAACAGTAACGACAGATTCTCAAAGGGGAACCACTTACCCCTCCCCAAATTATCCACTTCCATTCTTATGTTGCTGGGCCAGTGTGCTGTGGTTTAGGTCAGATGCTGCGTTAACGTAGCCGCTGCCTCCAGCTACCCAGGGGGCAGAGGTGCTGCAGGGCTCCCGAGGTTGCTGCTCTGTTCCTAGGTCTTGCTGGGCCTTGCCTCTCCGGTGAGAACACCCCTGCACAGGATCTCTAGAGACTCTGCCACTGGATCCTTCTAGGTCTCTGCCACTGGCTACCACGCTGCTGGCCAGGCCCACGTGGTTCTCTACTTTGCAGCCATGCTACCAGTGTCCACGCTTCCTGGGGTGGGGGAGGCATGTTGATTTGGGGCACACTCAGGCCTCTGCCCTGCACAAGCAAATGTTACAGCTCTTTAGCGACAGACAAACCTCCTGCATGAAGGTGCCCAGCTCTCTTTCCATGGGCTGGCAAGCCCATTGCTTCTGTCTCTCTCAATGGGCCAACCAGCCCACTGGCTCTCGGTCTTCAGTGTTATAGCTCTTTCATCTAGGTCTAGGAGGTTTTCAGCACAGGGAGCCTGCATCCAAAGCACATGCTTAGCTCCAGATTTTTCTTGATAGTAGTGAGGTCCTACGAACCTCTGTAGAATTGCCCCGTATATAAGCCTAGCAGGACGGCAAAACCTACCAATCTCCTAGCTGGAACACAAGGGGCTCAGTCCTATTGGATGGATTTTCAAGTCACTATTTGCATAGAAAATCAACCAATCCTTTGCAAGGTTGTGGCCCAGCCAATAATTTTTTAGGAATTACAAGACCGTAGCTAGAAAGGCCATATAAAAGCAATTTATTGCACCACAGACTTGTTGTCCAAAAGCTTCAAGACTAGACCAGATGGGTTGTTAATGGGATGAAAAGAGGGTTGGACCAGAAAGGCCCAGGTGCCATTGGGATCTCAGCTCTGTTACTGACTTATCCCAGAAATGAAGAACCAACAGTGCTCAGCATGGTGCTCACAGAGAAATGTTGTGGGTTCTTGTCACTTCTTCACCATATTGTACATGTCATGAGAGAAACAGGGAAATCCACAGGGAGAATCTAGCATGCCTACATCTGGGAACCAGGTGGAAGACTCTTCACCTGCCCCTAAAACTAATTTATGTGCATATGACAAAGCAGGCATTTTTACCGTGCAGAGGCTAAAACAAATAGAAAATTATAAGGTGCACAAAAGGATTTTCCACGCTGCTGCACCTTGCGAGTGTTCACCCTTGAGTTCCCCGTTTAGAATTTATTATCTCAGAGTAGCATTAGGTTTGGAAAGCTAGGGCAGCTGAGCTGACAATGTGTGTTGTTATTACTTAAAGTTTCTGGAAATAGCCTGCCAAGGCTGAAGTGTTCAGAACCAACTTTGTTTTTTGCAATTCTTTGTCAATGAACTCTGCCTGTTAATTCTAGCCACTGGCAAATGTCTGACCCTATGTAAAATATTAATTTAGGGCATATTCCTGAACGTTTGCTTTAATGTCATATGTATTTGGAAAGGTAACTTTACCTGAAGTAGGTCATTAGCATTTTTCCTAAACTTTTGTCATTTGCCTTTCATGATCATTCTCTAATTTGAAAGATTTTAATCAGGGGGGTGAATATCTAGATTACACCCACAAAGTGTCCTTACACGACTGATGTTCTATGTGGTTCTTTTCCTCATAGGCCCACAAGCATGTAATTTTCATTTCTGTCTCTTGGGTATTTACTCACATATTCTTTTTCATTCTTTCCCCCCACAATATGACTGATCATTCAATGCCCAAGTCCCTACCAACTCCCCAAACCTTATGAAACCAGCAACACCTAAAGAGACCTCCCCTTCCCTGGTTCCCTATAACAATTATTTTCTGTTCTTTTAATCTGACAGCTGATCAGGTGGCACACCATGACATCTCTTCTATTTTTTTTTTTACCTTGAATAATAATCTAAAATTGAAATCGCTATTTTACTTTTTATCAGTTTTTATCTTGCCTCTCTAAATAGACTAAGCGCTTCTTCAGATCAGGGTTTGTGTTCCCCAAGTTTGTATCTTCCACAGCACCAAGTGCATGAGTTACTTCTAGACGAGCTTCATAACAGGATTTTTTTTTTGATTTATTAATACATGAATAAATAATGTGCCATGGAATAATCCGTTGCTAAATGTGAGGAATACATTTGAACTCATTTCTTCTCTTTTGTGTCTCTTCCATGTCTGGATAAATGAGATGGTGGCAAGAGAGAAGATTTCAAGCCCCAATTCATGAATAGTCTCACAAGAGTTCATTTAATGGTCCTGGGAAGTGAGGGAGTTACTGAAAAGCAGGAATAAATTGCTGTTAACAGCTGTTGTTAACAATTTGCTACTGGAAGTAGCTAGGAAAATTTTAGTACGCATATATAATACAATTGTATTGACTGGTCTGTCTTTTTCCAAGTTATTGGTGCAATTAAATTGACCTTTTGCTAGTTCAGAAATAACTTGTTTAATGAAAGAAAACTAAACAAATGAATTAGGCATAACTTGAATATAGCAGGTAAACAGAGAGTTGGAAGTAAGGCTTTTGTAAAAGCATTACAAAAGCAAAACTACCATAGTTGAGTGGTTCTTAGGAAGCCCAAAACAGAAGCTAGGTGATGGTAATGTGTTAAAGCCAAAGGTCAAGTCGTGAGTGTGGTGGTGTGCTCTGAAGCTCACTGAGCATTGAGGAATCCACTTGCATGTATTAGACGTGATACTAGATCCAGACTCCTGTTGCAACCAGTAAGCTAAGGCCCCACTTCTGGGCATCTGCATATATCTCCCAGCCTTAGTTCTAGGCCACCAACATTGATTGCTTACTGGGTCTCTGAGACTCTGAGCCACCAGACTATCTAAGACAGGAACTAAGGCCGCTGGTACCTTAATATGTCCTCTGAAATGTAATTTCACTTATTATCTCTACACAGGAACTCACATTCTAAACGGGAAGTATTTCACTGGCTATATTGGATCTTTTGGAAGCATCTCCTCTTTGAGGAAACATTAATGAGCGTCTCTACACTGTTCGAGGCACTATTTCATGGAGGGGCAAAGAAAGCTTGAGACAGAGCTATCACCCATGACACACTCACTTTGTACATGATCGCTTAAAATATATATGTCCTATTCAAATCTGTAAATCCCTCCAAATCCGAATCTCCTTCAAGTGCATATTAAAATAGAGACTCTAAGCACATCACCAGATCTACTGAATCATCAGCATCTCTGGAGGGGGAGAGATTGAAGATTGGAAATCTACATTTTAACAGGGAGCTTAAGTGATTTTTGCAAAATAAAAGTATGAGAACTACTCTAATAAGGATTTTCAGTTTGACACATGATGGAAGAAGACAAAAAACATAGTGGATAGCACTTGTTTACAGGTATGCCCATCTATAAACGGGGCAGGGAGTCACCACCAGGGAAATGTATTAGGATGCAAAAAACAAGGAATGCCAGACAGACAGCATGACAGCTATCTTGCCTAGATTTGGAAGGTGAAATGGAATCTATTTGTGCCCTCTGCAAGAAACATACATTTTTATATTTATTGGTTGTAGGTGGTATTTTCCTGAGGTAAATGTATCAAGTGAGAAGAGAAGACCAAGGATGGAAGCCTACCTGACATGCACATTTAAAGGACAGGTTTAGGAGGAGGAGGCAGTGAAAGAGAAGAAGTGGTCAGAATTAGGAGATTTGGCACTGTAGGCAAGGTTGGAGAAAGCTTTAAGATCTTGGTGACGTTCGAAGACTCTGTTACAAGATGCAGACAGTTCATATTATATGAGGATGAGAATGAGGTCCAGATGCTGACACCTACAAGTATTCAACAGGGGCAAGAGCATTAAATTGGGAGATAGTGGATTCCCCTTTGCCAATAGCAACCTCAATAAGAACTTCTGTGTAACTGTCTTAATTATCTAGTGTTGCTGTAACAGAAATACCACAAGTGGATGGCTTTAACAAAGAGAAGTTTATTCTCTCATAGTCTAGTAGGCTAGAAGTCCAAATTGAGGGCGTCAGCTCCAGAGGAAGGCTTTCTCTATGCTGGCTCTGGAAGAAGGTCCTTGTCATCAACCTTCCTCTGGTCTAGGAGCTTCTCAGCACAGTTACCTCATGTCCAAAGAACACGCTTTGCTCCCAGTGCTTTCTTAGTGGTATGAGGCTCCCATGTCTCTCTGCTTGCTTCTCTCTTTTATATCTCAAAAGAGATTGGCTTAAGATACAATCTAATCTTGTAGATCTCATCAACATAACTAATCTATCTCATTAACACCTAGTGATAGGATTTACAACACATAGGAAAATCATATCAGATGACAAAATGGTGGACAATATTGGGAATCATGGTCTAGCCAAATTGATACTCATATTTTTGGGGGACACAATTCACTCCATGACAGTAACTTTGACTAATATATTGGGCCTCAGATCCTCACCTAGGGCTTCAAACCAGTTCAAAGAGGTTCAGTCAAGGCTGATGAAGAGAAACCAGAAGAGACCTGAATTTTTACAATTTGGGTGATCCAGAATGATAATCGGAACAGGAAAATTAGGGGGTCGAAGCCCTGGTATGAGAGACTCAGAAGAGGTGTAGTGAGCCCTTTCAGGAGCCTGATGCATGAGGCTGGATTACTAGAAGGACTATGGAGAAAGACACGCATTCAAAGCTATGCAGCTGGCCACAGTCTGTGAACGGGGCATGGCTGTTTCTGACTCTTCTCAAAATCCAATGGACAAGAGATTTGGTTGTTATGCAGTGTGTATGCTGCCCTTGTTTTCTAATAGGGAGATTAGGTTTCTAGCAGGGCTTTGACCTGTAATTTTCCCATTCTGGTTATCATTCTGTTTCACCCAGATTATAAAATTTGTATCTGTTCCAGTTTTGCTTCCTCAGCTATGACTGAACCAGGAAGAACTGGCTCAAAGCCCTGTCCTTACCTCTTAAATGAGGAGGCTGGATTACTTGACCTCTCAGGTACCTTCAAGCCCTACCATTCTCTGTAATCAATCATCCCAGACCTCCTGGATGGCAGTTGTGAACGGCCCCACCGGAGTGATCACGGAACTGTCCATCACTCCCCAGACAATAGAATATGCTGATTAGCCGGTCCAGCATCGTATCATGAACAAGTCTACGTTACGTGACTCAGGAGATGCCCTGGAGTATCTTTAGTTGTATCTTTAGTTTTTTTCTCGTTTGTTTCTCCTAATCAGAATCTTTTGCCTCCTTAAGTCCTACATGTATTTTTTTCTTCCTTTTTAGAATTCTCTGTAATATCTTTCCTGAGTTGTTTATGTCCTGCTTTCAGACCCCTTCTAAGTAAATTTTCTTTGGCATGTGCAAAACACTCACCCATAGGCTTATGTAACTTAGAGTATGTGGGGGGGATATCCAAGATTTAATAAGGCCTGAAGTCTGGAGGAAAATAAAATTAGAGGAACTAAATTGATTCTTATATTGGTTGGATACCAGAAACCCAGTATAAATATCCCAAGAGGTCTTACTCTGCAAATTATTTAAATCTAGAATTTCTCAGTGAAGCAATCTGCATGTTGTTAGAACTGTAAACACTCTAAAATTATTATTTGTGTGATTGTTTTCTGGCTGATTTTTCTAGACTTTGAACTCCAAAATAGGAACTGTGCCTCTACCTGTGACCTCTTTATCTCTCTGAGGTATGGATTAACTAGTTGATGTCTCTGTCTGCTTTTATTATGTAAGAGGATCCCTCACCATTTCTGCCGTAGCCTCTTTTATGCCTGCCCTACTGATTAGGGTTCATCCTTCAGTCGGTTAACAAGCTTTTGTCAAGATAGATGGAATTTTAGACTTATTCTGAAGTGTGGCCTCTCTCCATCTGCTTTTGAAACAGCTCACAAATTCTTCTTGTTGTTTCAGATGTGATCATCAATCTCCTGCCAGAGGAAATTAAGGACTGTTATTTGTTTGTTGTGTAGATGTTCTGGAGTGACCCCTAATTGATTTCTCACTATTTGTGTTTTGCCTATAGCATCTGAATAAAGGTTTGTGGGATCTTCTTGTTTTTTCCTTAAGATTCACTACCTTAAACATTGTTGGATTCCATTACTGTTCTGGTTAGTCGTATTTATTAAAAGCAAACAAATACAACCAGTTTGTCGCCCGGTTTTGTGCCTGGCATATTCCAGTCATCTTGCTGTTTTGCTGAAGATGTGGATTGGACCACTCACAACTTGTCTCAGAGGAGAAGCCATGTCTCTCAGCTGGGTTGGCTATAATTGTCTGGCTCTGTTTACACTTTGGGTTGTGTTGTGTATTCTTCTAGAACGTAGAGTGTTAGACTCCAGAATGAGGAGTTGTTTTTGTTGTTAGTTGCTATTGAGTTGATTCCAACTCATGGTGACCCCATGTGTGCAGAGTGGAGCTATTCCATAGCGTTTTCAAGGCTGTGATCTTTTGGAAGCAGATCACCAGGCCTGTCTTCCAAAGTGCCTCTGGGTGAATGAGGAGAGAGGCAGCTAAAAACAATATTAGGTCCAGTTTATATTATA